>NC_080451.1:4741824-5048648 GCF_028018845.1 Melospiza georgiana
AGGGAGAGTAAAGAACATCGGCTGGATCATACCTAAGGTGCATGATCCCTTCCACCTCGGGGGTAACTCAATGTATGCCTTTTTCCACAAATCAAATAAATTCCATCCAGGGCTTTCCATCTGATGTTTGTTCTCCCTGGGTCTCCCCAATATTCTCTCAGGCCCTCCAAGGATTGAAAAGGGCTGGCTCCTGGATTTTTGACCCAACACAGTCCTATTCTTTTGTTCCACTCACAATTTGTCTCATTCTTCCGGCTCCAGTACCCTGTAGGGGGTTCTGGCTGCCAGACCTTGCTTTTTGTGTTTGAGTTCACCGTCAGGGTAGACACACACAGAGTGTATCCCACCATTTCCGTGTACTCCTTTCCTTCTCGACTGATGCAGATGGTTCCAATCACTCTCTGGTCCAAAATCCCTCAGGTCTCTGTGCCAATTTTGAGATCCTCAGATTATCCCATTTCAGAAGCTGTTCTGGAGCCAAACCTTCCCCTTTCCAACGCCATTTCTCTGCTGACTTCAGCCCCCCACAAATCCAACCATTTGACAATCCTAGTTTGGTTGCAATTTCTTGCATTAAGTCAATGAACAGGTTCCTGTCCGGGGAAGGTAGTTCCCCATCACCATATTGTTTCTCCAGCAATTCATATGGTCCTCCCAGTGTTTTCAGTCTCTCCTGTTCAACTCATTTCCTCGCATTTCTGACTCCCTTCAGTTCAGTTCCTGAGTTATTTCTCTTATCTTCCCCTCAGGATCTTCACCATCTTTATTTCTCGTGAAGCAGACAACCCAGTCGTATTACAGGCACACTCTATCATCATTCGTCTTTGCCAAATCCAATATGAGTGGGTCTCTAATCAAGGTAAATTTGCTATCAAACTTTACATTTCTTCCCATCCAATACATTTTCCTGTTCATCATGCATATCCCCAACCTTGCATTGTCATAACACAATGGATTCACTTGGCGATACGCGACAAAGATCGACTCTCTTTCCCTCAACCCACATGATTCGGTTACATTGGTTACAAATGGGGATTGACATTATTTCTGCATTTCGTTTCCGTATCTGGTGTTTGTGCTCATCTGCCTGCCCCTTCCTTAGCCCTGTCTCAGGATCGATACACTAAATCCCTGTTTCCAATTTACACAATTTGACCCTCTTACCATTCTTCCAACAGTATCTGCCAAGTTCCCTGAGACAATCTTCGGGGGCTTGGTATGCTGAGGAACTCCCATCCGCTTTCACCACTGGGACCACCTGAGTGCAATTTCCACACTCATATGCAGAGCTCTCATTCCCGCCTCTCATTGAGACCTCAATGTGCAGACTCTGCATCCCGCACACAACTAGGCTCAGGCCAATCAGGATTCCCACCAGGCATACTCCTCTGCCTTTGCCTCTGCCCCCTGGGGTGCCACCAGCGGCAAGAAAGACCATCTTCATGGCAGCAGGAGTATTCTTTGGGGAACACATTCTCGGACCTGGCCGCATACCTCCTTTTAAAAGTGCCCCACCATGAAACCCTGATGGCATCAGAGCTGCACGGTACTATGATGGATTTCTGGCAGTCCACATCCAGAATCTCTGCTTTTGATCTCAGCTTCCCACGCATCCCGTTCTGAAAAATTTGAAATCACTCCTGCGAATCTAATTCAATGATTCCCAAATTTGTGGCTAAGGTTAGGATTCGGTCAGTCAGCTTGAGCTCTTCCTCCAGACACTGGGTGCACAGCCCCTTCGGCCACTGTCCTCTTCTACAGTGAACAACAAAAACCCCTTGACAACATTCACACTTAAAGTGTACAAATGGATAGCATACACAATCAGACAATATACAACTTATCTGCTCACCATTGGTCATTTACAAGGACGTTGGAGTCTGAGTTTCAGGTCACCTGGGGAAGAAGTGACCATCCAAGTAGAAGCACCACTCGGGCACTTCCTCCTGATGTTCGATTTTCTTCACCCTAGACGCGTGTGTCCAGCCTTTCTCTGCTGTCCGAATGGCCGTGTGTGTTGTCAGGAGCACAAGAAAGGGACCTTCCCAGTGAGGAGAGAGGGGCACCTCCTTCCACACTTCCACAAGCATTCTGTCACCTTGGATTTGGTTGGATTTTGTGGATAGCAAATCCCAGAGGAGCACTCTGAGCCACTATCTCTTGTTTTCTGAGTTCCTGCAAATTTTGTTGATTGCAACCAGATACGGTTGAATCTGACAGTCGTCAAACCTGGGGTGTCCCACTGACATTCCATGTCTACATGGCATCCCATCTAACATTTCAAACGGCAAGAGCCCCGTCTCTGAATGAGGCATTGTTCGGATATTAAGCAGTGCCAAAGGCAGGCATTTCAACCAGGACATCCAAGTTTCTAAAATCAATTTAGATAACTGCGCCTTCAAGGTCTGATTCATCCTTTCCACTTGTCCTGAACTCTGGGGATGACACCAAGTGTGGTATTCCCACCGAATGCCTAGCGCATCAGCCATCTGCTTAATAATCTTCGATGTGAAACGTGCCCCTTGATCTGAATCAATGCAATTCACCACCTCATATCGGGGTACAATTTCTTCCAACAATTTTCTGGACACCATCTGAGCCATTGCCCGTGGGCTGGGAAAAGCCTCCACCCAATGAGTTAATTTGTCTATGATCAAAAGCACAAATTTGAATCTCCCCACTTTTGGCAACCCTGTGAAATCAACTTGAATTCTTTCAAATGGTCGGTACACCACAGGGTGGCTCCCCAGGGCAGCCTGTTTTGCCCTCGATTTGTTAACTCTCTGACAAATCAGGCATCCTTGTACCTCCTGTTTGGCCAATTCATAAATTCCTTTGCACCCGAAAAAATTTCAGAAATTGTTCTGCCAGAGCCTGTGCCCCGCAATATGTTTGCTGGTGCATCTTCCGCAAAATCCTCCTGGTAAATCCTTTATAAACTAGTTCTCTCCCGTCATATAATCTTCACTTACCTTCTTTCAATTCACCTCCAATTTTCTCATAACATTCAATCTCTTTTTGGGAGGGCTGAGGAGGATCATCGGGGGGACCTCAGTCCCTTCGATCTCACCATCATCAATGCCGCAGTTTTGGCTTCCTGGTCCACCAAATTGTTCCCCCTGGTCCGAAACTGAATTCCTGCCTGGTGTCCCTTCACATGGACCACCACAATTTCCTTCGGCCCCCTTAGAGCTTCTAAGATTTGTCGGATTAATTCTCCGTGCATCAGTCACCTTCCCCTAGTGTTGATCAGCCCCCTTTCCTCCCAAGTTTTCCCAAACGTGTGAACCACCCCAAAGACAAACCTAGAATCTGTAAAAATTGTTCCCTTTTCCCCTTTCGGTCCCTTCAAAGCCCTCAGAACTGTGTACAATTTGCATGCCTGTGCCAACCAACTAGCACTCAGGAGACCTGCTTCAATCACCTTTCTCATCTTTGCATCCTTGACTGCGTATCCTGATTTCCTTTTTCCCTCGACTTATCTGCTTGATCCATCCACAAATCATTTTTCTCCCTCATCCAATTGTTTGTGTCCCAAAAGTGAGTATTGTGGACTTGCTCAGGAGAAACTTGTGGGAAGTGTAGAAAAAGCTAGCATATAAAATGTTTCAATTTTCCCTTACAAAGCAATACATTTCCACTAACTAAAATTCCTATAATCTGATAATATACTCCTTTCTGTGCTGTGCTTAGCTTAGACCCTACTTTAGATGTAAAAGGCACAGCACAACCTCACACCAACCGAAACCAAACCCGAATCTGCTACTGATTTCCAAAAACCACAGTTAAGAAGAAAAACACCCAGATTTTAACCCTGCACAGCACAGCAGCCTGTGCAACTTTTAAAACTGCCACTGGCAGAAGCACAGAATTGGAACTCACCACACCACGGGACAGGCAGAGCCGCCTGCACTGCGGGAAAACCCAAAAGCCGCACCTCGCCGCCCCAAGAGGGATCAGAGCCGGCCTGCATGGTGCTGCTGCAAAGGGGAGGGCAGGCAGAGCCCCCCCACTCCCTCTGAGCTGGCACCGTGCCGTTGTCGCTGCGGCACAGGTTCTAAACATGGCACAGCCGCGCCTCTTGGGGCTATACCCAACGCGCTATCGCTTCTGGCTCCACGGGGCTGTGCAGCCTTTCCGTGCTCTAAATAAGAGCGAAAATGAACAAATCTCTTGTCAGAGACTGGTTTTGAACTTCTCACCTGTTAAGAGTAGAAAAAGCTACCCATTTTTTTAAAAGGTTGCAGAGTTAACGGGTTGGGCCAGTTGCTGCCAGGGTGGAGTTCTAACTGTTTCTTATTGTAATCACCTGTCATTTTCGTTAACTACCTGTTGTTGATGGTTAAGAATTCCCCCATTTGTTGAGTGACACCCTGCTGCTTCCTGGAGGATGGCACCCATATGGTGAAGGGGAAGGGACATCAAGTCTGCATGCAAATGACATCGGATCCAGCATGCAATGGGAGGGATCTCTCACCAAACCTAGCAAAAAACCTCTAAAACAATGAGAAATCAAAAAGTTGATGAATCAAAGCAATGTCTAGACATGAAGAACAAAATCTAGTAGCCACCAAGACCCTTTTTACCCCTCACCCTAACCTAAAAAGATGTCAGCTAGACAGAGGATCTTGAATGTTGACTCAAAAGGTAAGCAAATCTCCTGATGCTCTTGTGATGACGGAGCCCCCAGCTCTCTCCACAGACCAGCAGATGAAGCTGCACTCTTCCTCCTCCTCCTCCAAGTCACTCCTGGGTTCTGCAGCGGCCTCAGGGCGGATGCATCGGCTCTCCCCACCTGAGCTGATCACTTTTAATAAGGGCATTAAAAAGGAGAAAGCTCTCCTGCCCTTGTTTATTTCACCACCCCTCTATGGAGCAGAGATAATCACCCTCTCAGTGTGGTCGGTGCCCATGTCTGGCAGGGTCTTCTCTTCACCTGAATAGGACTTCTCAGGGCAGGAGGATCTACCCCATTTCCCCTCTCGGAAGGTCTGCAGACCAAAAAGAAGCTGCACTTCCCAGAGGCACAGAATGTCCTCGAGTTTTTTATTGATTAAATCCCAAAGTCTCTCCTGGAAAGCTACGTCAGCCAGAGCTCTGCCAGTAGACGCCAAGCTGCCTTAAAGTCTCCCCGTGGTCTTCTGATGCTCCGAGAGCTACGGAGTGTCCCTTCGGGGATGCAGGATTGGTGCAGCCGCACGTTTGGGCGCCAAAATATTGGTATTACCAATATTGCATATGGGACATGCCTTAGCTTGTCTAGGCCCTGCAGCTGAACCAAATAGTGGCAACTGTGGTGTTTCACCCCAGAGACACTTTTGGCTAGCTTGATGTTGCAGCTGGGCGTGTGGAGACAAGTCCAGGCATGCAGGAGCTCTGGTGGTGGCTGGATGGAGCTTCCTCTCATGGAGGGGCCACTCCTCACATTTAGATCTGGCGGAGAAGCCTTAAGGCAGTAGTGAAGGAAAGAAGTTGGTTCTGATGGAGGGTTTCAATCCAGAGCTTTTATTCTGGCCCTCGGGCCTCTGCAACTGCTCCAACAGAACTCCCACACTGTGTGCTTGTTCAGTCTTTTACCCAGGGGAGGGGATGAGGGAAGGGGTAGGGAGCCACCAACCAGGTACAGGTGGAGAGGTTTTAAGGGACAAGGGACACCTGGATGGCCAAATGCCCAACCAGGGGAAGAGGGCATCTTGGAAATTGCCCAATCACTCAATGCCGCTCTGGAATTCCAGGATTGAAAGACAGTGATTGGAGGGGTCAGGATGGGGAAAGGGAGGGGGATTGACAAATCTGGGAGGGAATCTTCAGGGGAGGACTTGAGGTTCTGAGGTAAACCATGAAATCCCACCACAACATGGCAGCCTCTGGCAAAAGTAGCCACACATGTCCAGGTGCTCTTCTCCAGCCACATGTGGTCATTGCCCCCCCCATATCTGCCCTGGAGCACCCACCACCAACCCAAGATACAAATATACAAAAAGAACACCCAAAAAAAAAACTTCTACAGTTATCTTCACACCATAAACAAAAAATCTAAAATGACACATAAAGCAAAACAAAAAGTCACCCAAATCCTCATGAATGCAATTGGCAGTCATACATGGAAGAGCCACTCACCCCAGGCTTTCCTGAGTACAGAATGTACCACTGGCACCCACGACGATGCCACATGAGCCAAGGTAGCAGCCAGGAACAAGCACCCAGACATGCCAAAGATGGGTACACAAGGTGAACAAACACTGATGGGAACTCAGACATACTCAATGATAAGCACTTCAGGAAAGGGAACACCTTATCCCTGGGCGACTGAGGGGCTGGGGGCAGAGAGTGTCCTGGGGAAGTCACTGCTTAGGGCTGGGGGGCAGCAGGGCTGCCCAGCCCCTCACTGACAGCATCATGGGCGGGGGGCTGCCCCAGGAGGGAGTGACCCTGTGCCCCAGCAGGGACCCTGCCCCTTCCCAGAGCAGGGCCAGGTGTCCCTGCATGGTCCCAGCATGGTGCCAACACATGAGGGGCAGATGTGGCCATTCCCAGGCAGGACCATGAGTGTGATAAGAAGAGGCAATGGGGCTGAGGAGCCCCTGTGCCCACAGTGTGGGACAGTCTCCACATGTCAGCAGCCAACAGGGACACTCCAAGGTCCCCAGCAGTCCAGACACTATAAGAGGGGTGAGCAGCCCCACCACTTCTTCTTTCCTCTGCACAACCATGCTGGGAGCCGTCTGTCTCGTCGTGCTGCTGGGCTACGGTAGGTGCAGGGCATGGGGAAGGGTCAGGGCAGGGAGCAGGACCGGGGCTCCTGCCCTGGCCCTGGGCATGGGCACAGGCAGCCTCTGATGTCCCTTTGCCGGGTGTCACACAGCCTACGGATGCGGTCAGCCGGCCGTGCCACCACAGCTGAGCTCCCGCGTGGTGGGCGGTGAAGACGCTGTAGCCCACAGCTGGCCATGGCAGGTGAGGGGCACAGGGACAGCGATGGGGACAGGGATGGGGACAGGGATGGGGACATTCCTGCTCTGACCCTGTGCCTCTGCCCTCGCAGATCTCGCTGCAGTACAGTCGCTCTGGATCCTGGAACCACTATTGCGGCGGGACCCTCATTGCCCCCCAGTGGGTGCTGACAGCTGCCCACTGCATCAGGTGGGTGTTGGGGTGCTGGGGGGCATCTGTGCCATGCAGCTAAGATATCTGTGGGGCTGACACTCCCTCTCTCCCTGGCAGCTCTTCCCTCACCTACCGGGTGGCGCTGGGCAGGCAGGATGTGTCAGAGGCTGACGAGCCTGGTTCTGTGGCCGTGGCTGTGGAGAAGATCATCGTCCATGAGGATTGGGACGACTACTACATCGTGTAGGGGTTGGGGTGCATCAGGGCTGAGTCATGGATGGTCGGGCCACAGAGCCTTGTTGCCCCGGCCAGGGACCCTGTTCCCATGGCCACGGACCACGGTTTGTGTCTCCTTGCAGCAACGACATTGCCCTGATCAAGCTGGCAGAAGAGGTGCAGGAGACTGACACCGTCCGTGCCGCCTGCCTGCCGGCTGCTGGCAAGATCCTGCCCAACAACTACCCCTGCTATGTCACCGGCTGGGGAAGCATGAGGAGTAAGTGGAGTGTCCCCAGGAGAGTCTCCAGAAAGGGGATGCAGGCAGAGGGTGTGAGATACAAGCTTTGTCTCTCGTTGCAGCCAACGGGCCCCTGGCCACCATCCTGCAGCAGGCTCTGCTGCCCGTGGTGGACTATGAGACCTGCTCCCAGTGGGACTGGTGGGGCAGCAATGTGGATGATAACATGGTATGCGCCGGCGGCGACGGCATCACCTCTGGATGCAACGTGAGTGTGGGCACTGCATGTGGTGGGTGCCCCAATGGGGTGGAACCGTGGGCACTGGGAGGAGAGGGAATAGAGCTATGGTGGTGGATGGCCAGGAGGGATGAGGGGAGTGTTGGCAGGGTGTCCAGGAGCAATGGCCCTCACTGTGTCTCCGCACAGGGCGATTCTGGGGGCCCCCTGAACTGCCAGCGCGACGATGGGATCTGGGTGGTCGAGGGCATCGTCAGCTTCGGCTCCGCCCGGGGCTGCAACACGAAAAGGAAGCCAACAGTCTTCACCAGGGTGTCTGCCTACATCGACTGGATCAACGAGGTGGGTCACCCTTCCTCTGCCCCGCTCCTAACAGGGGCTGTTCTTGTCCCACTGAGGGTCTTACCTTGCCCCCCCTGTGTCTTTTTGGCAGAAAATGAGCGCAAACTGAGGACACAGCATTGTGGAGATACCACGGTTGATCAAAATAAAAGCAAAAAATGTTGAGCTGCTCTCGCTGTTTTTTTGGGGGGAAGAGATGTAGTAGATCTGGGGACACACATCCAGGGCTGGTTCTGCTGATGCCAAGGTCCTGCTTGTGTGCTGGGGAAGGTGTCCTTGTTGTGCATTGAGGATGGGCAGGACTCTGCAGAGGCTGTTGGGCACATCCTGCAAGATGCTTCCAGTCCTCAAGCTGTGGCTGAGTCATGGCCCTTGAGTGTTGGCAGTTACTTTGATGGGAGAGGGGCTGGGCTTTGTCTAGGTTATTCAGGGGAGCTCCAGGGAACCCAGATGTCTTTGGGGACAATCAGGAACACTTGGCAGCTCCCAGGGTGCTTTCGGGGACCTCACTGGCACTGCCTAGATGAGGACTGACTTTCAAATGGGGCTCTTGAGGGAACTGGGTTGGCCTTGGGGAGCTTGAGAGAGTCTGACTGGTTTGGGAGGGGTCAGGGGTGCCTGCAGGAGCTCTCTTGGAGACGGAGGCCTTGGCAGCTGCATGGCACTGCCGGCTCCAACAACAGGACCTGTGACATGGCCCCAGAGCAGAGCATCTTACCATGGATCTCCTTCTGTGGTGGCTGGAGCAACAAGGTGGGTGATGGGCAGCACACAGAAACCCCAGCTGTGGGGTCCCCAGGAGGAGTCTGGCCCCCCTGGAGGAGACAGGGATGTTTTCCAGGAAGAGGGCAGCGTGTTGGTGGGAGCAGATGTGAAGGAATTGTCCAGGAGGTGGAGGTGGGTGCCGCACCATCAGCCCCTGAGCAGAGCCATCCATCACACCATCATCCCATCGTGGCTGCTGGAGCCCAGCCAGTATCCTCTCGGGATGAGGAGGAGGAGCAGAGCGAGCAGGGATGGACGGCAGCAGCTCAGGCTGGGTGGGGGACGTGGTGGACGGTGCCGGGTTTAGGAGCCATGGTGCCACTCGACCATTGAGTGGCACCATCACCAGCCCACAGAGCAGCACTGGCCCCTGTTCCAGGACCCAAGAGCACTCGCACAAGCCCTGGCACCGTTGGAGCCACCTGGGGACTCTCCAGGGACCCCCAGCACTTTTCAGTCTCACAAAAGCTTTAGCAGGTGAAGAGGGATGCAGGGTGGGAAATGGTTTGGATGGAGAGGAAATGTACTATGACTAAGGAACTCTACAGATCATCCCAAAGAAAATCAAAGGCCTGCCAGTCAGATGATGTGTGGAGGTGGCTACTCTGCACAGCAGGATGGGGCCAGGTCCTTGGGACACTGGCATGGCATTGGCAGCATGATCTGCTGGCTTGCATGGAGAGCCCCAAGCTGCCCGTGGAAAGCTGGGTAATGTGGGGCCCCCTGTCCCCTCTGTGTGTACCCACATGTGCCATGCGGACCGTTGTTTGGGTGTGGAGTGCAGGACCCTGGTGTCACAGCCTGTTGTGTCCCATCCTCAGAGAGACTTTGGTGGATGGAGGAGCCCTGCACAAGGCCCCAGAGTGACACAAGGCTCTCTGCTGGGGCATCAGCTCTGTCCCTCCCAGCCAGGCATGGCCACCCACCCACAGTGCGTGTCACCTCACCTCAGTGTCGCCCTGCCCTGGAGGTGGTGAAGAGTTTTGATCCCTCTCAGTGAAGAACCTTTTTCTAGCATCCAGTCTGTCCTTGCCCACAACTCCAGCCGTCCCTCGGTTCCTGTCCCTGGTCACAGAGAGCAGAGACCAGAGCTGCCCCTCAGGAGGAGCTGCAGCCTCCAGAGAGGTCTGACCTCAGTCTCCTCCAGCTGGACAAACCGACTGACTTCCGCCTCAACTACTTTTAATCTCTATTGCTCCATAGAGTTTAATGAATATTTGTTACACTTACATGTTAATTGTCAATTATTGTTATATTCTGCTCATACAATTTATAACTGACACAGTAAATCTACAGGTTAACCTAAAGAAGTATAAGCTTTATTTTTATTAAATGGCTAACATCCTATGTACACCCTATAGGATGTGTCCATTATTAAGTATTTAACAATATGGGAGAATAAGGGGAAGTTTAAAAGAATAGAACAAAACTTTGTGAAGTTCATTACTTTTACTTCACTGTTGAAATATAAGTACTCATACAATCCCTTATGTTGTGGTGTGCTGTATTGTCCCATTTTGGCCTTCCAGGTCACTTTCCCAGGTGTGCCTATGTCTCTCTCCCTTCCCCCTTGCCCCCATGCTGAGTGAGTCCTGTCAATCAGGCTAAACGTTCCAGCAAGGCGTCATGTGGTTGGTCAAGTTCAAAGGATGCCCCTCAGGCCCAGGGGTCATTGGCCTTTCTGGGTGTCATCTTTCCCTGAGACCCTGCCCCTCTCACCTGGTTGGCGGCTCACCTGTACCTCCCCTCCCCCTGTCCCTGAGCTTAAAAAGGTGATCAGACCATGCGGTCCTCGTTCTGTTGGAGCAGCTCCTCACGTTCAGACCTCTGTAACCATGGAATAAACCTCTGGACATTAAACCCTCCAGCAGAATCCATCTCCTTTTTCTCTTCACCATCGCCTGAAGCTAATCCTCCTGAGGTAACGGGGTCCCTTACAAGCCTGGACTTGTTCAGTGCCCAGCTGCAACCACCAGCAAGCTAAGGTATCTCTGGGGTGACACACCACAGTTGCTGCCTTTGGCCCAGCAGCGAGGGTCAGACTGGCCCAGGCACAATCTAACTGGTAATATTGGGAGCCTTTTTTCCAATATTTGGCGTCCCTGGGTGGGCAAAGCGACTCTGCAGCCCAAGACGGACCCGCAGCACCTTGGAGAAGCTTCTGGCAGCCGTGCATCCAGCTGAAAGGGGCTTTGGTTGCAAGGCCCTCGGCTAGAGACTTTGGGAATATTCCCAGAAGAAGTTTCGTGGACTGTTTGGCGCCTCTGGAAAGCCCAGCTCCTTTCTGGTGAGCAGATTTTCCAGACGGAGGACAGGGTAGCCTCTCTCGCCCAAGAGAGGTCCTGTTCCGGTGAAGAGACCTGCCTGTATCCAGCCAGCTACAGCTTCCATTTTGGGTGAGTATCTCTGCTCTCGGTAGGGCAGGATCTCAAAAACAGACTCTGCCGTGAGTTCTGTTCCTTTTTGCATTTGCATTTTTGGCTGCGCAGCCCCACAGACGGGAATTCATTGATTTCTAGCTATTAGCTTTCTGCCGCGTGTTTTGCTGTCTTTCGGAATTCGCGCGGGAGCTCTCTGCCCTTCCCTCCCGGCTCTGCAGGATCGGCTCTCTCCACGTGGTCGGGACATCTCTCTCTCTCTCTCTCTCTCTGTGCGGGGGAGGGGGGCTCTCGGCTCTCTTGCCGCGGGGGACTCTCTCTCTCTCTCTCTGTGGAGGAGGGGGGGTTCTCTGCAGACGCGGCGCAGGGGGGCCCGGTTTCGGCTTGCCACGTGGCGTAGCTGCTCTCTCTGCTCCGCGGGGGGGTGCATCCCACGGCGGGGGGGGGAGGCTTTCTTTCTGCCTTTGCTCGGCAGGGCGTGCCCTGCTGCTGCTGCCCGGGAATTTTAAAAGCAGTATATACAGCTGCATTGTGAAGCTTTTGTCGGCTCGTTATCCCTTTCCATCTGTGGTTTTTTTTGAAATCGGTAGCTGATTTTGGCTTTGTTTTTGGCCAGGCAGGATTTAGTACTTTGCTTTTTACATCTAACATGGGTTTGAAACTCAGCATTGTACAAAAAGGAGTGTATTATAATATTGTAAGCATTTTGGACAGTGGTAATGTTAAGTTCTCTAAAGGAAAATTGAAACAGTTTGTAAGATGGCTTTTCCTCCACTTCCCACAAATCTCCCCTGAAGAAATCCACAATATTCAATTCTGGGATAAAGTTGGAAATGAATTGATATCCTTAGGACAATCTGGCAATGCACCCTCAGCTAAATTTGTGTTTTGGAGTTTACAAATTCGAACAGCATTGCTCAAACAAAAGGAAATAGAGAAAAAGCCAAATGTAAAGCCATGTACCTCTGCTCTCCCTGTTTCTCCCTCTCCTAGTTCTAAAACCCCTAAACCTCTTTCCCCAAAACTTAGTATTTTAAACAGATCAAACTCATTGGGAAGTCGACGCCCAAAGTCTGTTGAAATGCCTGAGTTGCCCTATCCACAAGGCCCTGGCCAGGCTGCGTGGAACCTTTCCCAATCCCCTGTGTCCCATCCTCAGAAACCCACAGCATGTGTTAGCTTTGCAGAGAGTAGTGTTACCCAAAATGGCCCCCAGCCCCTAGGGGGTCCACAAGATGGTGGATGCCACGTGGCATCTTCCCAAACCTGGTCTTCTTCTTCCCAAAATCCTCTTAAGCATCCCGAAACTCCAGCCCCATCCCCCTCTCCTTCTGTTCCTCATGACACCTTCCCCCCTCCCTTTCCTGCAGTACCCTCAGCTCCGCCCCTCTACTCCTCCCAGGGTGCGTCTGCTGACGTGATGTCACCAGGTGTCCCCGCCCCTTGTTCCCACGGTATCCCCGCCCCTTGCTGGCCCCCTGTCCCCACCCCCTCCCCGGGTTCCCAAGGTGGGGACACACCCACTGCCATCCCCCAAACCTGTATCTGTGATCCCAATGCTTCCAATTCAAGGGATACAGAGCAGGGAACAGCAGATTCAATGCATAGTCCCATGTTGTCACTGGCTCCTGTTACCTTTCAGCCTGCAGCTCAGGGGGGAGCAGCTCCAACTGCTAATTGGAGTTCTTTTGGACGACAATTGATTAAAGAGATCTGTAAATCTCATAAAGAATATGGTCCACACAGTCCGTATTTCCGTGGCCTTTTAAATTCTGAATTGAGTAGGACTGTAGTGATTCCACATGATTTAAAACAGCTTTTTTCCTGTCTCATGACCTCTATGGAATTCAAATTATGGGGAATAGCATGGAAACAAATGCTGAATGATGCTCTCCCAGGCTTGCATGCTGATCCAAACACAGCCAAAGACAACAGTGGTAACCCTATCACCATTGAGCACCTCTGTGGTGAGGGCCAATGGTCTTCTCCCTCAATCCAAGCTACTGCAATTCCTGCAGAAACACTCGAAAAAGTAAAGGAAGCAGCTGAAAAAGCGTTCTTTTCCCTACAACCTGAGGGGCCTTTTGAGCCCTATAGTAAAATTAAACAGCTACCATCAGAGCCTTTTTTGAAATTTGTAGAAAGGTTAACTAGAGCTATTGAAATACAAGTTAAAAAAGAGAATGCTAGGGAAGCAATTTTAGAAGAAATGGCGTTTACAAATGCAAATAATCAGTGTCAAGCGGCAATCCTCAGCCTTCCTCTCGAACCTACCCCTAATGGGCCTGCTTACAAATCCAAGGAATTCGGGAGCTTCCTGCAGCAATGGGGAGTAGAGCACAAAACTGGCATCCCCTACTCCCCTACAGGTCAAGCCATTGTAGAAAGAACTCACCGTGATATTAAAAGGGTCCTGGACCAGCAACAACAGGTTCTGAAGGTGGAACCTCCCCACATCCGGTTATCCAGGGCGCTATTCACAATAAATTTTCTGAATTGTTCTTTTGACAGCCTGAACCCACTCATCCTACGCCACTTTGGGGGGAGCAATCATAGGTTAATTAAGGAAAAACCTCCAGTTTTAGTAAAGGACCCTGAGACTTGGAAAATGGTGGGACCCTACAAATTGGTTACTTGGGGACGTGGATATGCCTGTGTGTCCACCCCCTCTGGTTTAAGGTGGGTTCCTTCCAAATGGGTAAAGCCCTATGTTCCCAAGGTCTCAGAGAAATCTACAGAAGCACCCCAGGTTGCTCATGCTGCCTGGAGAAGAAAACGCCGCATGTGTTCTCTGGAGGAAATTCCATTTAAGCCTCCTATCTGGAATAGTTTGTAATATATGTTTGTTTCAAGTTTTTGTGCCAGTTTAGATCCCGCTGTTCATGCGTAGCCTTGAGACGCCATGAGACCGAGCCTGCTTCTCGTCCTACTCGTGATCATCCCACCTGCGATCTTCTGCATAGTGCCACAGCCCAAACCACATATGGACTACCTTGACAAAGGCTCTCGGACATCAACAGAGAAACTGACAACTGGCTGAATGGACTGTTCAAAGGCTGGGGACTCTCGGGCTGGTTGGGATCTATTCTGAAAACTGTGTTTTTAGTGCTGTTTATTTTAGTTATAGTTATTGTAGTTTTTAGCATTGTTTTTGGACTAATCAAACGCATGGTTCTCAAGTTAGTTTCAAGCTCATCTCCCCCTCCTGAGGTCTACCATTTGGAAGCCCTCAGTGCTCCAATGGATGACCTAGAAGCCTCAGTGGAAAACACTGCCCCTCCTGTAGAGGAAGAACTGATTTACCAACCATGGTTTGGCAATCATTCTGCACCACAAACACAGTCCTCTTCTTTTTAAACAAAACTAGGGGGAGATGTTGTGGTGTGCTGTATTGTCCCATTTTGGCCTTCCAGGTCACTTTCCCAGGTGTGCCTATGTCTCTCTCCCTTCCCCCTTGCCCCCATGCTGAGTGAGTCCTGTCAATCAGGCTAAACGTTCCAGCAAGGCGTCATGTGGTTGGTCAAGTTCAAAGGATGCCCCTCAGGCCCAGGGGTCATTGGCCTTTCTGGGTGTCATCTTTCCCTGAGACCCTGCCCCTCTCACCTGGTTGGCGGCTCACCTGTACCTCTCCTCCCCCTGTCCCTGAGCTTAAAAAGGTGATCAGACCATGCGGTCCTCGTTCTGTTGGAGCAGCTCCTCAAGTTCAGACCTCTGTAACCATGGAATAAACCTCTGGACATTAAACCCTCCAGCAGAATCCATCTCCTTTTTCTCTTCACCATCACCTGAAGCTAATCCTCCTGAGGTAACGGGGTCCCTTACAAGCCTGGACTTGTTCAGTGCCCAGCTGCAACCACCAGCAAGCTAAGGTATCTCTGGGGTGACACACCACAGTTGCTGCCTTTGGCCCAGCAGCGAGGGTCAGACTGGCCCAGGCACAATCTAACTGGTAATATTGGGAGCCTTTTTTCCAATACCCTTACATAAAAATTACATGTTAAAAGTGATCTTTACCTGTAGTGAAACAATCAACTTTAGCCAGGGTCCCTTGGAGAATCTGAATTCTGACACAGCAGCAAAGAAGCTTCCTGACTCCAGGGACATCCGCCCTATACCCTATCCCTAAAGCCATGTAAGGCAATATCTTGTTAACCCTTCTATTGGGCACTTATGGTCACTGTAACCTCTTGCCATTGGTCAGGATTGGATCCGGGACAAGGGTATAAAAGTAGCATACTGTACCCCTACTAACTCGGAAGAAGAAGTGCTGAGACCCTTCACAAACCCCTACAATAAAGCCATACACGTGGAGCAGCCAGCGTCTTCTCCTTCTCCTCTCTCTACCGTCTGCTGGAGCCTTAAGACAAGGGAAGCTACCTAGCAAGCAAAGCTGAAATCATAAGAGCTGCCTAATGACTATAAGAGCTGAATATTCCCCGCTTGCTAAGGGCTGACCCGTGGCCTTGGTCTGAGAGTGAGCTGGCCTCTGGCACTCAGACCCCCGAGAGCTGAGCTCTGGAGCTATCATAGCTTGCCTAGGATAAGACCAAGCAAGGTTCATTTATTTACCCACTCCTGGGAATGAGAGCTCGGGATGCCCAGAAACACATGAACAAACTCCCCTGACACTGAGCAGCATCCCAATGCTGATGGCTCAGAGCATAGGGAAGCACTGCCCTGACACATGGTGCCAGTCCACACCCTGGGCTCCCCTCACGGGCATCATCTTAGGTTGGAAATGGGTGGGTGTATTATATTCTTATCTGTGCAGCAGTTCTGTTAAATGGGGAGTTTACTTTATCTCTTCCACAACTAATCCTCCCTCTGGGGAGATTTCTTCTGTTAGTGGGCCAATGAGTCTCACCACATGATTGATCAAATGACATCATCACATTGTGAGGCACTCTTCCCAGAGGGAGGGGCCAAGCATTCCTACCTGGATAGAATCTGCCATTTGGAACACCAGAGCAGCCTTTGCCCACTGCATTCCCAGAGGAGTGGCTGTCTTCTCCACTGGATTACCAGTGCAAGATCAGGCCCATCTCCAGCATCCTGGACCTTCAGAGGAAAACTCCACCCTTCTACAGGATCCCTGCTCCAACAGAACCATCCCTGTAGGAGGGCTGAGCCACCATGGAATGGGACTGCTGCCAACAGCCTGACCCACATGGTGTCAGGGCCTATTCTGACTCTGTCCACAGTTTATTTGTTTGTACTATTACATTTGTATTTTCTTAGTTTTCCTAGTAAAGAACTGTTATTGCTATTCCCATATCTTTGCCTGAGAGCCTTTTAAATTCAAAAGAATAACAATTTAGAGGGAGGGGATTTACATTTCCCATTTCAGGGGAGGCTCCTGCCTTCCTTAGCAGACACCTGTCTTTTCAATCCAAGACAGGCATCCAGCACTGAAACACGAGGAGGAAGGAGAAGAGCAGTGGGGCCCATGGAGTATGCCCAAAGGAGCATTTCCCCATCTCTCCCTAAACCCTCCTCTCCTCCAGCTCCACCACACACCTCAACATCACAGTTGAGCCACTGCAGCGCTCCGGCTCTGCTCTCACCTCCACCAAGGATGTCCCAGGAAGGGACAAGCCATCATGGAAGAAGGAAAAGGACAAGGTGGAGGCATCTCTGTCCAAAGTCAAGCACCAGCTCCCTGCACCCCAGCCTATGGGACCGCCCAGTCCCAAGGCTCCATTGGCAAGAGAACTGGGGAAATAAAGAAAGGGGTGTTATGTTTGCCCAATTATCCCATCATAAAAAACCAAACTGTATTAAAAGGAGTAACAATTTTAATTGAATATTTTAAATAAAAAAACTATAAAATTGGATACAATATAATTTGATTAAAATAAGGGATAATTTGGTTCCAATAATAGTGCATAAGCAAAAGATAACCGCGGGGTACGGAGTGCAGGGCTCTTGCACCCTTGCCACATCATGTACAAGCTTGCCAAGTGAAAATCACCCCTTATATGCCATGTGTCAATACCATCTCCTCCTATTTTTGGTTTGTCACTTTTCTATCTCTGCCCTCATTCCCACCTTTACCGTGCATGTGCCATCACTCATTTCAGTGGTCACACAAGTCTTTTGGGGGTCGTCTGGTGAAGAGTTCGTAGTCTTCCTCTGTGTCCTTTAATTGACCTTTGGGTTACACAACATGCACACCAAGCCAATGCAATGTAAGCCAAGACTAACATATCACTAGGTCTAGATATCAAAACAATAAATCCCTTATAATTAGCATTTTCTGGGACCCAACCAGGTTTTGCTTCCTTTCTGCTCATTTTTAGCAACTGTATCTTCAGCTTCTTTCCTCCTGTCCTTGTGAACATCTGCCAGAAGGGGGGATGGTGGAGCCCCTCCTCCTCTTCTTTGGCATTACCACTTTTAACTGTTTTATTATTCTCAAATATTAATTACTGTATCAATATTCATTACTGTTTCAATTTTTATCAGCACGAATCATACCTATTTATCAGAGGGGGTGACTGCAGGGTCAGTTTTCCCAAAGGAAACAGGTCCAGGGGAGATGGGATCAGTCCCAGCACCACCTGTACACCCATGTTTGGTAGTGCACTAAATAGCTTATGTAGTTGGTGTTTTTACCCTGGTTTATTCCCCCTTCCCCATCACATGGTTTGTCCCCATACCCATCTCTTTTTCCTTGGTGGTCTGTCCCATGGGTGGCCCCTCCCCTCGCCCCGCCCCAATGGCATCCCATTGGCCGCAGTCCTCCTTCCCCGCCTCCTCTCCCTGGGTATAAAACCCCCAGCAGGGAAGGGCTATGCCCTCTTTGCTTCCTGAGTGGTCTCAGCCACGGAAGTGTCCTGTAATAAACTGGGTACTCATCTCCATGTGGCATAGAGCACTTCTTGGTATTTTATCCTCCGTCTATGCAATTCCATGTGGGCTTGAGTCCTGAGCAAGCCAGATTGGATTTATATAAAGTCCAGAGACCCACAGATTCTGCAGGTGGCGCCCAATGTGTCATGTCCCACAATGGCCACGAAATAGCTGGTATTTCCACGTGTGGATTACATTAGCTTTTGGGCTTCCACTTTCCTCTACCTTCTTCATAGCATTTTTGACGGTGGGGACGCTTAGAGGATGGGATCAGGACCCCGCCGAGCCCATGGCGGAACTGATCCCTGATGAGGACTTCTTTACAGCTGTTCCAGCCAGCCAGGTCTCCAAAGCGGGATGAGTATTCCCCGTGCGACTTAGGGGGACCCTGGGGGGGCCCTCAGGTGGGGGTGAGCTCCCGGTGCAGGAAGAACTCAGGTCCTGAACGGTTTGCATTCTCCATGCGGCAACACAGGCGGGGCTGGCTCTGGCACTCTGGCGCTGCCTGCACGCTAGTTCAGAGCCAGCAGCGTCTCGACGGCTTGTGTTTTTTCCGGGAGCGGACATGCGCTGGCAGCGGCAGGCGGCGGAGAGCGGCTCCGAGCAGCCACGTGGTGTAGCGGGGGCTGGCAGCTGCTGCCCGCCATTTTAAACACCACGCGGTCTTACGCAAGCAGTTTCGTCTCTCCTGGAGAGGGGGAGGAGCACAGTCTGCCCAGTTTCTTTTTCACAATTGCCTGTGAACTCAGTGCTTTCAGTTTTTGTTTGTACTGGCTGTACGGAAAGTAGATTGAGTGCTGCAGAGAACAAACATGGGTGCTAAGTTTTCTGTGGCACAGAGAAGCATTTAAACCCTAATTTTAGAAACCCTAAGTAGTGGAAACGTTACGGTCTCCAAAGCAGTTTTGAACCTTTTTGTTTGCTGGATATCATTTCATTTCCCTCAGCTTACCCAGCAGAATGTTAGTTCTGTCTCTGCCTGGGACAAAATTGATGCCTTGTTAACAGCTAAAGTGGAACAGGGAGATGGGACAGTGTCTCAGTTTTTTTCCTGTGTTCCTGGTAATTCAGAAAGAAGTCCTGAAGACGGGCTTGTAAGGACAGCCAGAGCAAATCTCCCCTCCTGCGGCTTCCCCTACCCCTCCTGCCAAACCCTCTGCCCCTGAACTAAGAGAGAGGAGTGAGACGTCCTGGCCATTTCAGGGTACCTATCACTGCTCCCCTGGCCCCCCGCCTCTCTCCCACTACCCTGGCCCTGGCAGTTGTGATCCTGCTGACCGCATGGCTGGGGCCCAAAATGGCAGCAGCCACGTGTTTCACCTCCCACCTACCCTTCTTCTCCCCACAATCCCTTTTGCCCGCCTGTCCCCTCCCCCAACCCCTTCCGGTCCCACAACCCCTTCCTTCCCTCAGATGCTCCTCCCCCTCCCTTTGTGTCCCTGCCCCCATTACATCATCCTGTAACCCCGCCCCTGCTTCCCACAGTTACCCCGCCCCCCCTGCCAGTTTCCCACGCCCCCTTACCTGGGTCCCAAGGGGGTGGGGCCACATGCTGAGGGGGTGGGCCCCTTTCCAGCTCCCACGGGGGTGGGGCAGGGAGAGGGGATGTTCCCCCTCCCAGTTACCAAGGCGCTGGAGTGGGAGGGGCAGAGGCAGGGGGTGTGTTCCTTCCCAGCCTTCACAAGGTGGGGTGAAGGGTGTTTTCCCACCTGCTTCCCAAGGCAGTGGGGCTGGGGGAGGGGGTGGTCCTCCTGCCGGCTCCCACAGGGGTGGGGCTGAAGGAAGAAATCCTGAAGTCCAAAACCAAGAGGAAGAAGTCATCCCCTTGGTAGCCCCTGTTCAATACACGGGGGGTAGGACCGGCCCTAGAACCTATCAGCTCTTCTCATGTCACTCAAAGAGTGAATTATGCAAAAGTCAATTAGAATTTGGCAGACATAGTGAAATTCTTAGAAGCATTATGAAAGCTACAGTAACATCCCTTGAATTTGTTCCTGCTGACTTTGTAGATCTTTTCCGGTGCCTGCTTACCCAATCAGAGTTCAATCTGTGGGTAAGCTCCTGGAAGAGATCTCTCAGAGATCTCGTGGAAGAACTTAAACAAACCCCTCAAGGTGCCAAAGATTTAGAAAATAATAGCATTATTTATGAGCATTTGTGCAGCGAAGGGGAGTGGGCTAAGCGTGAGGACCAAGCTCAAGTGTTGTCAAAATTCACTCTAAATAAGATTTCAAATGCTGCAGATAAGGCTTTTAACCAGCTACCAACTGCTGAAGCTAGTGGTAGTTTCCTTGACATTAAACAGTCTCCTTCAGAAAGTTTCTTGCAGTTTGTCGACTGATTCCGTGCACAGATTGAGAGACAAGTACAGGACCCCAAGACACAGATAGAGATAGTGAAAGAGATGGCCAATGAAGTCTGCAGCAGGCTGCTCCTGGGACTGCCTCTCAACCCCCCGCCTACACTGGCAGAGATGATGGAAGCCTGTGCTAGGAAGGTGGAACTGTTTGCTGCACAGGAAGTGTGGTCAAGGCTGACAAACCCAGAAACTGTGGCAGCTGTATCTCCAGGAGTCAGGAGGCAACAGATGTCACCAGAACAACTTCAACATGTCCTTTGCTTCATATGCAAAAAGCCAGAACACTTTGCCCAGGACTGCCCCCAAAGCCAGCAACTAAAGACACCCTTCACACCAAAAAATCCTGATGCCAGAGCCCACCTGCCCGGCGCCACGACATAAATGCAGCGGGCTTCCCTGAGGGGGAAACCTCCCTCAAAACAGAACAGGGGGAGGAAGGGAAGCAGGATGCAGGAACACGAAATAGCCATTTACAGGATAAAATCTGGTGGTCTCACAAGCGTTTCAAGCTTGTGACCACCAAAGCTTTTGCTTTCAGGTCTACCCAGTGGACGGTCATTGGAGTGGATCTGCCAGAGGACTTGCAGAACTTGATAAAAGATCTCACACGATGGGACAGTGAGTACTTTGTTATTGGGGACACTGCACACACACCCATGGAGATTGAGTTGGCTCCCATGACCATCAAAGGGGACAACCTAACCTCATTCTCCTGGCGTGCTATCCACAACCACCCTTCTATTTGGCCAAGGGGCAAATCATCGCCCAGGCCATTCCTGTTCCAGCAGAAATTTCAGTAGATGACAAAGCACCAGGCGTATACTGGGCAGAAGTTGTTGACGAGGACAAACCCATTATGGGATGCAACCTAATGTGTGGAACATAAAACCTCTACGTGGAAGGGTTGCTTGACACAGGGGCAGATGTAACAATCATACCTGAAAGTTTGTGACCGTCACATTGGGATTTGCAGCCCGTGGCTGGTCAAATCCAAGGTGTAGGAGGATTCACATTGGCAAAGATATCAAAGAGCATTGTGCAAATTGAGGGACCAGATGGAAAATTGGCCAGTGTCCGTCCATTTGTTACTAATTACAAAGCTCCCTTGTGGGGTAGCGACACCATGTCCCAGTGGGAGGTCAAATTGGTCATCCCAAAGACACCCCAGGATTTTTTAAAGTAGCCACTGTCGAGCGCCCCATCCACGAGTTAACATGGCTGAAAAATTACCCAATCTGGGTAAAACAGTGGCCACTAACTAATGAAAAGGTAGCGGCACTCGAGGAGCTTGTAGCAGAACAATATGCTAAAGGACACATTGAAGAGACATCTAGCTGCTGGAATTCCCCAGTCTTTGTAATAAAAAAGCCAGGGAAGGACAAGTGGCTGCTCCTCCATGATTTAAGAGAAATAAACAAGAGAATAATGGACATGGGGTCTCTCCAACCAGGGATGCCCTCCCCGACGATGCTCCTCCAAAACTGGCAATTGGCTGTCCTAGACATCAAGAACTGTTTCTTCCATATTCCCCTACACCCGAAGGATGCATCACAGTTTGCCTTCTCGGTTCCCACTACCAATCAAAAAGCCCCAATGAAGCGCTACCCCTGGAAGGTATTGCCACAGGGAATGAAATGCACAGGGGAAGGTATTGCCACAGGGAATGAAATGCAGTCCATCCATCTGCCAAGGTTACCTGGCTTCATTGCTGTCCCCAGTGCGTGCCCAGAAAAAGGAGGCAATCATCCTACACTACATGGATGATGTGCTTGTGTGTGCCCCCGATGACATAATACTCCAAGACACACTTGACCTAGTGGCTAAAGCTTTAACCTCTGCTGGATTCCAACTGCAGGAAGACAAGGTTCAGAGGATGCCCCCTTGGAATTATCTGGGCTTGCAAATCACTGCGCAGACCATTGTTCTGCAAAAATTGGAAATTAGGACCGATCCCAAAACCCTAGCAGATGTCCATTCCTTGTGTGGTTCTTTGAACTGGGTCAGGCCTTGGCTGGGTCTCACCAACAGGGATCTAGCTCCCCTTCTCAATTTACTGAAAGGAAAGAGAGAGCTAGCCTCTCCCAGGG
Organism: Melospiza georgiana; assembly: GCF_028018845.1. NCBI lineage: Eukaryota > Metazoa > Chordata > Aves > Passeriformes > Passerellidae > Melospiza > Melospiza georgiana. The sequence goes on from NC_080451.1 coordinate 4,764,410, forward strand.
AGCTGACCCCAGAGGCAAAAATCGCCCTTCAAAAAGTGCAGAAGGCTTTGGCCGAGAGGCAGGCTCATCATTATAAGCCCCAGCTACCTTATGAATTCATTGTTTTGGGCAAGTTACCACACATAGACGGGTTGATATTTCAGTGGTTTGAGGTACAAAAGGATCCACTTCTAATCATAGAGTGGGTTTTCCTCTCCCATCAGCGATCCAAAACCATCACACAGCCACAGGAGCTAATAGCTCAGCTGATCTGGAAGGCCAGGTTAAGGTTGCATGAGCTGGCCAGTTGTGACTTTGAGTATATTCACATTCCAGTCCACCTTGCTAAGGAGGGAAAGAGCTCTCCCGAGAGGTTGAACAACAAGAGGTTCAACGACCTGCTCCAGAGCAATGCCAGTCTCCAGCTGTCCCTGGACAGCTACAGTGGACAGGTTTCAGTCCAGGCTCTGTCACACAAGCTGTTCAACGAGGAATTCCTCCTCATTGCTCCTGAGAAAAGGAGTCGTAGACCACTCAAGGTGCTTACAGTGTACACTGACGCGTCCGGAGCATCCCACAAGTCGATGACTTGCAGAAGTCCACAAACCCAGCATTGGGAAGCTGATGTTGAATTTGTGGAGAGGTCGCACCAGATTGCTGAACTAGCTGCAGTTGTAAGAGCCTTTGAAAAGTTTTCAGAGCCAATTAATTTGGTTACTGATTCAGCCTATGTGGCGGGAGTAGTGTCCAGGGCAGAGCAGGCAGTTCTCAAAGAGATCGAGGATGGGCATCTCCACAGGTTGCTCTCAAAACTAATTCATTTGGTTTCGCAGTGGGAGCACCCTTTCTATGTGATGCACGTGAGGTCACACACCGATCTGCCAGGTGAGATCACAGAAGGGAATCGCAAGGCAGATTCCCTTGCTGCCCTAGCAGAAATGTCATGCCTTCCAGACATCTTTCAACAGGCAAAGCTAACTCACCAACAATACCATCAAAATGTTCCGGGTCTAATCTGTCAGTTCCAGTTAACATGCAGTCAGGCTCAAGCCATTGTGGCCACCTGTCCCAATTGCCAGCTTCAGGCAGTGCCATCCCCAGGTGTTGGTGTTAACCCTCGAGGCCTTGGGAGCTGCAAAGTGTGGCAGACAGACATCACACACATTCCCAGTTTTGGTCGTATGAAACACATACATGTCAGCATAGACACATACTCAGGTGTGGTTTATGCCTCTGCCTACGCAGGGGAAAGGGCTGTGCATGCCAAACAACACTTGCTGCAAGCCTTTTCAGTATTGGGTTGTCCCTACGGAAATTAAAACTGACAATGGCCCAGCATATGCCTCCAAGGAGTTCCTAGAGTTTGTCCAGCAATGGGGAGTGGAGCATAAGACAGGCATTCCCCACTCCCTCACAGGTCAAGCTGTGATCCAGCATGCCCATCATACACTCAAAGTAGTCCTGTCTAGGCAGGGCAATTCCGCAGCATGGATGACTCCACAACAAAAGCTCTGCAAAGCCTTGTTTACCATAAATTTTCTGAATTGTTCATTTGAAAACATGAATCCTCCAGTAATATGTCATTTCAATAATAACAACCAGTTTAAGTTGTCACCGTGTCCACCAGTTCTCATTCGGGACCCAGAAACTTGGGAAACCAAGGGGCCTTATGAGCTTGTCACCTGGGGACGTGGTTATGCATGTGTATCCGGCCCCTCAGGCCCTCAATGGATACGCCAAAAGTGGGTAAAACCTTTCATCCCCAAAAATCCAGCTCCAGCAGAGGAGGATAGGAAGCAAGCAGCTGTTGCCTCCAAGAGAAGACGCCGCCGGAAAAAGGACGAATCTTCCTGAGAAAGTTAGCTGCATTCCAGCAGACCCATGAACTTGTATGTGTTTTTTAAAGAAAAAATGTTTGTTAGAACAGAGAATCTACCTCCCACCTAACCTCACGATGAGCCCTGTCCGAGTTGTCATCCTGTTCACCCTGAGCAGTCTGACAGCTGCATGGATCATTCCTCAGCCACGCCAAAACATCTGGACCTTGGCACAGATGCTCCAGCAAGAAAATATATGCCCATCCACAGCAGCAGCGAAAGACCCAATGTCTACCTGCCTGGTAGGGATTCCATTGCAAGCTGGAGAGTTCACAGACAAATCAGATATGCCTATACCTCTCCCAAGTCCCAAACCAAATCACACACAACCACATAATATCCGTCATCAGCAAGCTGTAGTGATTAAAAACCCCATAGAGGAGTGGCTTCCAAAGCTACCCAGAGCTGCTCAGGAGCCTCAAGAGTTAGAGTTGTTGGGCTCCTCCCCTGCATGATACTGCATATGCTTCTTCATCCTACGTTCCAACACCAAACCTTTTACAACATTAAACAGTATCAAGAGGAATTCACTGCCAAAAGGTGGTGTAAGGTTTTAAGCCATGTTGTAGCAGACAATCCATACCATTCACGTTCCAAAAGCCTCCCAAAAGGTTTGTTTTTAATTTGTGGGGACCGGGCATGGGCAGGAATCCCTTCTTGGCTTTTAGGAGGGCCATGTACCCTTGGGCGGTTGTCCCTGTCAGCACCCAACCAAACCACGATTGGTGAATGGACTCAAAAGAACAATTTGGTTAGGAAAATTAATAAGAGAAGCGTAGACAATTTGGACCCAAATTGTGATGCAGAAATCTTCCATTGGGCCAAGTCAAAAAGAATTGCTGTATCCCTGTTCCTTCCATGGGTTGCAGCAGCCAAAGCTCTAGGTGAATTGGCCACCTAGAGTGCTGGGTAGTCAAACAGGCAAACTTGACATCCACGGCAACCAGCTCCCTCCTAGAGGACAAGGAGATTACTGGGCAGGCCACACCAAAGTCGTGCAGCCATAGAATAGATTTCCTCCTGCTGCTGCGTGGACACAAGTGTCAGGAATTTGAGGGGCTGTGCTGCATGAACCTAACATCAAAAGCACCCAACGTCCATGCAGCTCTCCGAGAAGTGAAAAGCCTGATTGGACGAGTCAAGCAGGAATCTGAGGACTGGTTCAGCAGACTGTTCAAGGACTGGGGACTCTCGGGGTGGTGGACCTCTATTATTAGGACAATTTTGCTGGCTTTTGTTGTTCTTTTCCTAGTCATGTTAGCATTTGGGATTCTACGTCGCATACTTTTAAAGGCTATCAACGGTTTGGTCTCCAGTACCGCTAAAGTAACCTGCTCAGACTTTGTGGAACTAAAGCAAATGGGCAGGCCTGCAAACCATGAGTGGTGGACAAATTCATAATCAGCAGTAGAAATAGTCCAACGCATTTCCTTCTAATTTTCGTTAACAGAAAAGGTGGAGGTATGGTAGGTACTAAATAGCTTATGTAGTTGGTGTTTTTACCCTAGTTTACTCCCCCTTCCCCATCACATGGTTTGTCCCCATACCCACCTCTTTTCCTTGGTGGTCTGTGCCATGGGTGGCCCCTCCCCTCACCCCTCCCCAATGGCATCCCATTGGCCACAGTCCTCCTTCCCCGCCCCCTCTCCCTGGGGTACAAAAACCTAGCAGGTAAGGGCCCCGCCCTCTTTGCTTCCTGGGTGGTCTCAGCCACAGAAGAGTCCTGGAATAAACTGGATACTCATCTCCACGTGGCATAGAGCGCTTCTCAGTCCTTAATCCTCCATCTATGCAATTCCGTGTGGGCTTGAGTCCTGAGCAAGCCGGATTGGACTTATATAAAGCCCAGAGACCCACGGATTCTGACCCCAGGTGCTCTGTGCAGTAGCAGCCAACACAGAAGAGGGCAACCCAGATTCTCACACAGCAGGGCCATGGGGAAGGAGACACATGTGCCACTGAGCTCTTGGAAAATCTTGGGCAGAGGCAAGGCCATTCCAGCCACATTCTGACTCCTGCTGGGGCCCCTTGGGGTGCTTGGCTGGTCCTGGCTCCCTCTGGCAGAAGTAGCCACACCTGTCCAGGTGCTCTTCTCCTGCCACATGTGGGCATGGGCCTCCATCACTGTCCTGGGGCACCCACCACTAACCCAAGATACAAATATACAAAAAGAACACCCAAAAATAAACTTCCACAGTTATCTTCAAACCATAAACAAAAAATCTAAAATGACACATAAAGCAAAGCAAAAATCCACCCAAATTGTCACACACTTGGCAGTCATACATGGCACAGCCACTCACCCCCAGGCTTTCCTGACTACAGAACGTTCCACCAGCACCCACGATGATGCCACATGAGCCAAGGCAGCAGCCAGGAGCAATCACCCAGACATGCCAAGGATGGGTACAAAAACTGAACAAACCCTGATAGGGACTCAGAGATACCCAGTGATAAGCATTTCAGGACAGGGAACACCTTATCCCTGGGCAACTTAGGGACTGGGGACAGAGAGTGTCCTGGGGAAGTCACTGCTTAGGGCTGGGGGGCAGCAGGGCTGCCCAGCCCCTCACTGACAGCATCATGGGTGGGGGGCTGCCCCAGGAGGGAGTGACCCTGTGTCCCATCAGGGAACCTGCCCCTTCCCAGAGCAGAGCCAGGTGTCCCCGCCATGTCCCAGCATGGTGCCAGCACCATGAGGGGCAGATGTGTCCATTCCCAGGCAGGACCATGAGTGTGATAAGAGCAGGTGATGGGGCTGAGGAGACCCTGTGCCCAGAGCGTGGGACAGTCCCCACGTGTCAGCAGCCAGCAGGGACACTCCAAGGTCCCCAGCAGTCCAGACACTATAAGAGGGGTGAGCAGCCCCACCACTTCTTCTTTCCTCTGCACAACCATGCTGGGAGCCATCTGTCTCGTCGTGCTGCTGGGCTACGGTAGGTGCAGGGCATGGGGAAGGGTCAGGGCAGGGAGCAGGAACGTGGCTCCTGCCCTGCCCTGGGCATGGGCACAGGCAGCCTCTGATGTCCCTTTGCCGAGTGTCACACAGCCTACGGATGCGGTCAGCCGGCCGTGCCACCACAGCTGAGCTCCCGCGTGGTGGGCGGTGAAGATGCTGTAGCCCACAGCTGGCCATGGCAGGTGAGGGGCACAGGGACAGCGATGGGGACAGGGATGGGGATAGGGATGGGGACATTCCTGCTCTGACCCTGTGCCTCTGCCCTCGCAGATCTCACTCCAGTACAGCCGCTCTGGATCCTGGAACCACTATTGCGGTGGGACCCTCATTGCCCCCCAGTGGGTGCTGACAGCTGCCCACTGCATCAGGTGGGTGTTGGGGTGCTGGGGGGCATCTGTGCCATGCAGCTAAGATATCTGTGGGGACTGACACTCACTCTCTCCCTGGCAGCTCTTCCCTGACCTACCGGGTGGCGCTGGGCAGGCAGGACGTGTCAGAGGCTGACGAGCCTGGTTCTGTGGCCGTGGCTGTGGAGAAGATCATCGTCCATGAGGATTGGGATGACTACTACATTCGGTAGGGGTTGGGTGCATCACGGCTGGGTCATGGGTGGTGTGGCCATGGTACCCTGTTCTCCTGCCCAGGGACCCTGTTCCCATGGACAGGGACCACCATTTTTCATGTCTCCTTGCAGCAACGACATTGCCCTGGTCAAGCTGGCAGAGGAGGTGCAGGAGACTGACACCGTCCGTGTCGCCTGCCTGCCGGCTGCTGACAAGATCCTGCCCAATGACTACCCCTGCTATGTCACCGGCTGGGGAAGCATGAGGAGTAAGTGGAGTGTCCCCAGGAGAGTCTCCAGAAAGGGGATGCAGGCAGAGGGTGTGAGATACAAGCTTTGTCTCTCATTGCAGCCAACGGGCCCCTGGCCACCATCCTGCAGCAGGCTCTGCTGCCCGTGGTGGATTATGAGACCTGCTCCCAGTGGGACTGGTGGGGCAGCACTGTTAAGAAGACCATGGTGTGCGCCGGCGGCGACGGCATCACCTCTGGATGCAACGTGAGTGTGGGCACTGCATGTGGTGGGTGCCCCAATGGTGGGGTACCGTGGGCACTGGGAGGAGAGGGAATGGAGCCATGGTGGTGGATGGCTGGGAGGGATGAGGGGAGTGTTGGCAGGGTGCCCAGGAGCAATGGCATGGAGTGTCTCTCTGTCTCTCCGCACAGGGCGATTCTGGGGGCCCCCTGAACTGCCAGCGTGACGATGGGATCTGGGAGGTTGAGGGCATCGTCAGCTTCGGCTCCGCCCGCGGCTGCAACACGAAAAGGAAGCCAACAGTCTTCACCCGGGTGTCCGCCTACATCGACTGGATCAACGAGGTGGGTGCCTCTTCCTCTGCTCCCCAACCCCACACAGGGGCTGTTCTTGCCCCACTGAGGGTCTTACCATGCCCCCCCTGTGTCTTTTTGGCAGAAAATGAGCGCAAACTGAGGACATGGCACTGTGGAGATACCACTGTTGATCAAAATAAAAGCAAAATAAGCTGAGCTGGTCTTGCTGGTTTTTTGGCGGAGGGGATTTGGTGGAGCTGGGGATGCATATACAGGGCTGGGTCTGCTGATGCCAAGGCCCTGCTTGTGTGCTGGGGAAAGTGTCCCTGTTGTGTATTGGGGATGGGCAGGACTCTGCAGAGGCTGTTGGGCACATCCTGCAAGATGCTTCCAGTCCTCAAGCTGTGGCTGAGGCATGGCCCTTGAGGGTTGGCAATTATTTTGATGGGAGAGGGGCTGGGCTTTGTCCAGGTTTTTCAGGGGAGCTCCAGGGAACCCAGATGTCTTTGGGGACAATCAGGAACACTTGGTAGCTCCCAGGGTGTTTTAGGGGACCTCACTGGCACTGCCTAGTTGAGGACTGACTTTCAAATGGGGCTCTTGAGGGAACTGGGTTGGCCTTGGGGCGCTTGAGAGAGTCTGACTGGTTTGGGAGGCGTCAGGGGTGCCTGCAGGAGCTCTCTTGGAGACGGAGCCCTTGGCAGCTGCATGGCACTGCCGGCTCCAACAACAGGACCTGTGACATGGCCCAGGAGCAGAGCCTCTAACCATGGATCTCCTTCTGTGGTGGCTGGAGGAACAAGGTGGGTGATGGGCAGCATGCAGAAACCCCAGTTGTGGAGTTCCCAGGAGGAGCCCGGGCTGCCCTGGAGGAGACAGGGATGTTTTCCAGGAAGAGGGCAGCGTGTTGGTGGGAGCAGATGTGAAGGAGCTCTTCAGTAAGGGGGAATGGGTGCCGCACCATCAGCCCCTGAGCAGAGCCATCCATCACACCATCATCCCATCACGGCTGCTGCAGCCCAGTCAGGATCCTCACGGGGTGAGGAGGAGGAGCAGAGCGAGCAGGGAGGGACGGCAGCAGCTCAGGCTGGGTGGGGGACGTGGTGGACGGTGCCGGGTTTAGGAGCCGTGGTGCCACTGGACAATTGAGCACTGGCACCTGTACTGGGGCCCAAGAGCACTGGCATGAGCCCTGGCACCGTGGGAGCCACCTGGGGACTCTCCAGGGACCCCCAGCACTTTTCAGTCTGACCAAAGCTTTAGCAGGTGAAGAGGGATGCAGGATGGGAAATGGTTTGGATGGACAGGAAATGTGCTATGGCAAAGGAACTGTACAGATCATCCCAAAGGCAATCAAAGGCCTGCCAGTCAGATGATGTGTGGAGGTGGCTACTCTGCACAGCAGGATGGGGTCAGGTGCTTGGGACACTGGCGTGGCATTGGCAGCATGATCTGGGGGCTTGCATGGAGAGCCCCAAGCTGTCCGTTGGAAGCTGGGTAGTGTGGGGCCCCCCTGTCCCCTCTGTGTGTACCCACATGTGCCATGCGGACCGTTGTTTGGGTGTGGAGTGCAGGACCCTGGTGTCACAGCCTGTTGTGTCCCATCCTCAGAGAGACTTTGGTGAATGGAGGAGCCCTGCACAAGGCCCCAGAGTTCCACAAGGCTCTCTGCTGGGGCATCAGCTCTGTCCCTCCCAGCCAGGCATGGCCACCCACCCACAGTGCGTGTCACCTCAATAACCAGTGTCGCCCTGCGCAGGACGTGGTGAAGAGTTGTGATCTCTCTGGGAGAAGAACCTTTTTCTAACATCCAGTCTGTCCTTGGCCACAGCTCCAGCCGTGCCTTCGGGTCCTGTTCCTGGTCACAGAGAGCAGAGATCAGAGCTGCTCCTCAGGAGGAGCTGCAGCCTCCAGAGAGGTCTGACCTCAGTCTCCTCCAGCTGAACAAATTGACTGACTTCCACCTCAACTACTTTTAATCTCTATGGCTGCATAGAGTTTCATGAATATTTGTTACACTTACATGTTAATTGTCAATTATTGTTATATTCTGCTCATACAATTTATAACTGACACAGTAAATCTACAGGTTAACCTAAAGAAGTGTAAGCTTTATTTTTATTAAATGGCTAACATCCTATGTACACCCTATAGGATGTGTCCATTATTAAGTATTTAACAATATGAGAGAATAAGGGGAAGTTTAAAAGAATACCACAAAACTTTGTGAAGTTCATAACTTTTATTTCACTGTTGAAATAAAAGTACTCATACAATCCCTTACATAAAAGTTTCATGCTAATAGTTATCTTTACGCACTCCTGGGAATGCAAGCTCGAGACACCCAGGGACACATGAACAAACTCCCCTGACACTGAGCAGCATCCCAATGCTGATGGCTCAGACCATAGGGAAGCACTGCCCTGACACATGGTGCCAGTCCACATCCTGGGCTCCCCTCAGGGGCATTGTCTTAGGTTGGAAATGGGTGGGTATATTCTATTCCTATCTGTGGTGCAGTTCTGTTAAATGGGCAGTTTTCTCTATCTCTTCCACAATCAATCCTCCCTCTGGAGAGATTTTTTCTGTAAGTGGGCCTGTAAGTCTCAGCACATGATTGATCAAATGCCATCATCCCACTGTGAGATGCTCTGCCCAGAGGGAAAACCAAGTATTCCTACCTGGATATCATCAGAGATCTGGAACACCAGGGCAGCCTTTTCCTCCTGAATTCCCAGGAGTGGCTATTTTCTCCACTGGATTTCCATTGCAAGACCAAGCCCATTTATAGGGTCACTGGACCTGAATCCTGCTCTAGGATCTCTGCTCCAACAGACCCACAGATGGCACTTCAGAAGGGCTGCAGCAGTCCCATGGAATGGGACTGCTGCCACCACCCTGACACACACCATGTCGGGCTGTGTTCTGACTCTCTCTGTAGTTGATTTGTTTGTACTATTACATTTGTGGGGTTTTTTAGTTCTCCTACTAAAAAACTGGTATTCCTATTCCCATATCTTTGCCTGAGAGCCTTTTAATTTCAAAATTATAACAATTATAACAATTCAGCAGGAGGGAGTTTTATATTTCCATTTCAGGTGAAGCTCCATACTTTCTTAAACAGACACATGTCTTTTCAGGCTATTACAGATATTTGGCACCCAACGTGGGGCTCGTCAGCATAGAGAGAAAAAGAGTGAAAATAGGGAATAAAAGTTCTTGAGTAATCTAATTTTTGTGTGCTAATATAGAGACTCTCTTTAGTATCACCACGTGGTCCAGCTTACCCTAGTTTGGGTGACACATGATCATTGCTGTATTTCTCTCAATCAGGCCATTCAGGCCCTTATCTAAGCATAGGTCCTATAGTTATGGCTACTGTGGCTGTTTTCCAGCTTGTTTTATGGGTTAATAAGGTGAGGAATTCATGGATCTTTAAGTTCCTCTGGATGGCAAGCACATGAATTCAAAGCTATCACATACTGACTGTATGTTTTTGGGGTTACTTTAATAATGGTAATTACTGCGAGGAAATGACACCAGAGAAAATTTTCACCTAACCCTTCAACCAGCTCTTTGGGTCTACTCTACTGGTTTTCAAAGTGATCAGGTGCACTCTAAATGCTAATGATATCATACAATCATTGGTGTTACTGATATGCCTGTTCTATATAGCATTTAGAGATCAGGGAAGATTAACCTGACACCTACCTCAAATACTATAGATGTTGCTACTCTACAGCCTGACCCTGCCTCTCAGCCCACCTCAGAAATGAACCACCCAGATTGGGTGGGGGCTCTGGTGAAGGAGATACATGAGATGAGTCAGACGTAAAGGAATACATTTCCCCAGCTGCTGAGAAGCCCTCACCCTTCATCAAAGAGGGAGAATCTGATGGTGCAGCAGTGGAACCCACAGATATTACAACCACCCAAGTTCCAGCTGAACCACAAAGGCAGTCACAGCCAGTAGCAGTTGCCCCTGTAGAAACAAGGAGACCTAAGATGAAATCAGAGCACCCAGACAAGGAGAAGAATGGAGGGCCTTCAATATCCACAGGGGAGCCAAAGGTTGCGATCATCACCAAGTCCCTGATGTACACAAGTCTCCATAATCTACATAAAGATATTGTACGATGGGGACGTGAGAATTATACAAACTAGTTACTTCAGGTCTGGGACCTTATGGGTACAGACATACAACTGGATGGTGGTGAGGCAAGGAATTTGGGACCCTTGACCCAGGACTCAGGTATGAATCAGATTTTTGTAAGGGAGTCTGACACTGTTGAGTCAGGGATGGTAAGAAAGTCTCCAGTCTTCAGGTCAGAAGGCTCAAGAATAATTCCTTTATTAGCAAAAAGTTGCGAGCTTTATAATCTCACTCGCTAAGATGAGATCTGATTGGTCTCAAAGTAGAAACATCTCACATTATTGGTGACTATGAATAGCACCCTGTGGAGAGCCATAACTATAAACAGTGGTTCCAGAAAGAAGGATTAAAATTGTTTAAATTTTTTCATCTAAGATTCCCAGGCTCAGTCTGGGAGAAATTGTTTCTGTTCTTTCTTCAACTGAACTGAGAATATGCACAGGAGTCAGAGTCCCTTTCCGTCTGGGAGCAGCTTCTAATGAGTGTCAGATAGAGGTTTATCCATAGGGAGAGAATGCAGGACCACCACCACAGAATGTGCTGGAAGGCCCTCAAGGAAGGCATACAACCGTTGGCATCATTGGAGGTACTCTTTGGGAGGGATGGACAGCATGGTAATGACCCTGACAAGGTCGAGTGCACGGGGCAAATGTTGTCTGGCAAATCTGGGGCCATCCCAATACACCACCTTCATTGCAATGATTGATGCCAATACTAACTGAGAGACAGTGGGCTCTGTCACCAACAAGCTTAGAAATTATGAGAATATGATCAATGGCCTGATGCAGGCTCATGTCTCTGCTGCAAACAAGGAGTTCAAAGAGGAGATGAGGGAGATGAGGGAGGAGGTGAGGAAGATCAATGCAGCACCCGTGGTAGTCACAGGCCCCAAAGTCAGAGCCCAACATCCCCCAAGTAGAGAGAGAGGGTACACCCCACGGCCTGACCTGTGGTTCTTTCTGGATGGCCATGGGGCAGACATGGGAAGGTGGGATGGGAAACTCACTTCTGTCCTGGCAGCACGGGTGCGTCAAATCAAGGAGAGAAACACTAACCTAGGGAATTCCACTAAAGTGAAAATAGTCTCAACCATGACTGAGCTGCTGAGTATGATCTGTCAGATCCCCTTGAAGGTACATCTACCATGTATGCCCAGGAAAGAAATAATAACCAGGGTAGGACGGGCCCCGTCTCTAGCCAGGGAGAGGCGCGGGGAAACCAGATCTTCTGGACAGTGTGAATCCGATGGCCTAGGACATCAGAGACACAAAAATACAATGCCTTAGTTGATACTGGTGTGCAGTGTACCCTAAAGCTATCGAGACATGTGGTGGCAGAACCTGTTTCCATTGCTGGGGTGACAGGGAGATCAGACAGCAATTGACCCTGTTGGACGCCAGGGTGAGCCTGACTGGGAAGGAGTGGCAGAAAAATCCCATTGTGACTTGCCCAGAGACCCTGTGGATTCTGGGCATAGATTTCCTCCAGAATGGCTATTACAAAGACCCAAAGGGACTCAGATGGGCTTTTGGCATAGCTGCTGTAGAGGCAGAGAACATTGAGCAGTTGAACACCTTGCCTGGACTATCAGAAAACCCATCTGCAATAGGACTCCTGAGGGTGTAAGAGCAAAAAGTGCCAATTGCCACCTCAACAGTGCACCATCAGCAGTATTGAATGAATTGAGATGCCGTGATCTCCATCCACAGAATGATCCTTGAACTGGAGAGCCAAGGGGCGCTCAGCAAAACCCACTCACCCTTCAACAGTCCCATCTGGCCTGTGCCCAAGTCTGACAGAGAATGGAGATTGACTGTGGACTATTGTGCCTTGAATGAAGTGACTCCACTGCTGAGCACTGCTATGCCGGACATGCTGGAATTCCAGTACAAGCTGGAGTCCAAGGCAGCAAAGTGGTATGCCACTGTTGACATTGGTAACGTGTTTTTCTCCATTTCTCTGGCAGCAGGATGCAGGCCTCAGTTTGCTTTTCCCTGGAGAGGTGTGCAGTACACTGGAACTGACTGCCCCAGAGGTGGAAGCACGTCTCCACCATCTGCCATGTGAAGAGACTATGGAGACTTGTAGTGCAGAAAGCATACAGGCTTGGCTGATAGACAAAGGGCACGGTTATCTGCAAGGAGTGCATAACCAGGCCTGAAGGCAGCAGACAATCCTTGAAATGCCCTTGGCCAGGCGATAAAGAGAAGTTGGTCAATTACACAATGCCTCCAGGCCCGCTGGCAGACTATCATAAACCACAAGGCAGAACTATTGCAGAGGTAAGCAGAAGCATGAACAGCTGACTTGCACCAATCATAGCATTAGTAAAGCTGCATGAGCAGATATTTGTAACCAATAAAATGTAAGCTAAAGCTGCATGGACAACAATAAAAGAACATATCAAGCAGTAATAAATTGAACAAGATGCATACCTCATATTGAGTCACTTCTTGATTCCAGACCCCTTTTAGACCCCTTATCTCCACAGCCATGGACTGATCAAGGCTGCTCTGGAAGAGGGTGAAGCTCCAGAACACCTGCAGTACCTCAATGACATCATTGGGTGGGGGAACACAGCAATGCAAGTATTTGAGAAAGGAAAGACAAACATCCAGATTCTGCTAGAAGTTGACTTCACCATCAAGAAGAGTAAAATCAACAGACATGCCCGAGAGATCCAGTTTCTGGGAGCAAAGTTGCAAGATGGACCGCATCAGATTCACACTGAGGTCATCAACAAAATTACCGCAATGTGTCCACCAACCAGCAAGAAGGAAACACAAGCTTTCCTAGGTTCTACAGGTTTTTGGAGAATGCACATACTCGAGTACAGCCAGATTGTGAGCTCTCTCTATCCAGTCACCCACAAGAAGAACAATTTCAACTGGGGCCCTGAAGGGCAACAAGCCTTTGCCCAGATAAAGCAGAAGATCGCTCATTTGGTAGCCTTTGGCCCGGTCGTGATGGGACTAGAGATGAAGAATGTGCTCTACTCTGTGGCTGGGAACAATGGCTTGTCCTGGAGCCTTTGGCAGAAGGTGCCTGGGGAGACTCAAGGCCAACCACTGGGATTCTGGAGATGAAGTTACAGAGGATCCGAAGCCAACTACACCCCTACAGAGAAGGAAATCTTGGCTGCCTATGAAGGAGTTCAAGGGGCCTCAGAGGTGATTGGCATGAAAGCACAACTCCTCCTGGCACCCTGACTGCCAGTGCTGGGGTGGATGTTTAAAGGAAAGGTTCCCACTACCCACCACGCCACTGATGTCACATGGAGCAAATGGATTGCCCTCATCACATCCATGTTGGAAACCTGAATTGCCCTGGGATTTTAGAGATAATTACAAACTGGCTGAAAGGTGAAAACTTTGGTCTCACTGAGGAAGAGGAACAAGAGCAAGTGGCACATGCTGAAGAAGCTCCATCATACAACCAACCACCAGCTGAGTAAACATACTACTCTCTTTTCACTGATGACTCCTGTCACGTCATAGGGATGAACCAGAAGGGGAAAGCAGCTGTATGGAGCCCCACGGGACAGGTTGCACAAGCTACCACAGGAGAAGGTGGATCAAGACAACTTGCTGAACTCAAGGCTGTTTAACTGGCCCTGGACATTGCTGAAAGGGAGAAGTGACCAAAGCTCAACCTTTACACTGATTTGTGGATGGTAGCCAATGCTCTGTGGGGCTTGCTGGAAAGGTGAAAAAAAAGGCCAACTGGCAGCCTACAGGAAAACCAATCTGGACTGCTGATGAGTGCAAAGACATCATCACTCAGGTAGAGTAGCTACCTGTGAAAGTCCACCACACAGATGCCCATGTCCCCAAGAGTCGGGCTAATGAGGAACACTGGAACAACAAGCAGGTAGATCAGGCTGCAAAGATAGAGGTGTCGAAGATAGATTTAGACAGATTCTTATCTATGACATTGGCTGAGTATGATCATAAGGGCGAGTTCCTAGCTCGATGGGTCCATGATGCCTCGGGTCATCAGGGCAGAGATGCCACCTACAACTGGGCATGGGACCGAGGGGTGGATCTAACCATGGACAGTGTTTCTCAGGTTATCCATGACTGTGAGACGTGTGCTGCCATCAAGCAGGCCGAGCGAGGGAAGCCCCTCTGGTATGGTGGGTGGTGGTTCAAGTACAAGCATGGGGAGGCCTGGCAGATTGACTACATCCCACTGCCCCAGACACGCCAGGGCAAGCACTATGTGCTGACCATGGTGGAAGCCACCACTGGATGGTTGGAAACCTACCCTGTGTCTCATGCTACGGCCCAGAACACCATCTTGGGCCTTGAAAAGCAAGTCCTGTGGAGACATGGCATCCCTGAGAGAATTGAGTCGGACAACAGAACCCATTTCATGAATGGCCTTATAAACACCTGGGCCAGAGAATGTGGTATTGAATGGATATATCATATCCCTTATCATGCACCAGCTGCCAGGAAAGCTGAACAGAACAATGGACTGCTTAAGACTACCCTGAGGGCACTTGGCTATAACGGCTTGAGGGTTTTGGCGTCTGTCTGACCCCAGCAGTCTTTGGTGTCCTGGATAGAGGAGTACCACTAAGTACATCCTGTCCAGGTGCCTCAGGCAGGCACCCAGCCACAGGCAATCTTAGCAAGAAGCTCAGCTCTTTCAGTGAGATCACAGCTCTTTGATTAATTCAGCTCTTTTAAAATTTCAGCTCTTTGCTTGCTAAGTGCTTAGCAGATGCAGGGATGAGAGAAGAGAAGAGTTGTACGAAGTTCCACAGATTTTTATAATAAGCTTTATTGGCAGCTTCTGCTAAGGGTGACAGTGACAGCTCTTCTGCCAAACTGGCCAGAGTTAGGGGTTATACGGGGTATGTGGGTTTTGGGAAACAGTCCAACAGAAAGGGTCAAGGTGAATATGACCTATGGTCTTACAGAGAGATAACAAGGGTCCAAAGGTGGAATAGGGGTTTCTTGGTCCACTCATCATGACTAGGCATTTCTTATCTTAGGCAACTGACCACCAGGGAGGCCTTGCAAGCCTGTAGCTGCTACACTTGGGGGAAAAACCTTTAGAAATTGGGAAAAGGACTTAGCAAAAGTGACCTGGATGGTCAATACCCAAGGGTCCATCAATTGAGTTGGTCCTGTCCAGTCTGAACCCTTGCATACAGTGGATGGAGAAAATGTCCCTGTGGTACATATGAAAGGTATTTTAGGAAAGACTGTTTGGAATAATCCCACATCAGGCAAAGACAAACACATCCGTAGGATTTTTTTGCTCAAGGACCTGGTTACAATTGGTGTGTACTGCAGAAAAAATGGAGAAACCCATTGTGTACCACAGGGAAACCTAGTTTTAAGTGAGAACTGTGTGTAAGATTTCATTGAGCAGTGCTTATTTATTTGGGTAAGATGCAGATAGTAATAGAATAAGGAGTGAGTAATGCCTTAGGCTGGAAATGGGTAGGTGTATTCTATTCCTATTTCTGGAGCAGTTCTCTTCTGTTAAATGTGCAGTTTCATTTATCTCTTCCACAACCAATCCTCCTTCTGGGGCGATATCTTCTAGTGGGCCAGTGAGTCTTACCACATGATTGATCAAATGCCATCATCCCATTGTGAGAAGCTCTGCCCAGAGGGAGGAGCCAAGCATTCCTACCTGGATAGAATCTGACATTTGGAACACCAGGGCAGCCTTTGCCCACTGCATTCCCAGAGGAGTGGCTCTCTTTCCCCTGGATTTCCAGTGCAAGGCCAGGCCCATCTCCAGCAGCCCTGGACCTTCAGAGGAAAACTCCACCCTTGTGCAGGATCCCTGCTGCAGCAGAACCACAGCTGGCACTGCAGGAGGGCTGAGCCACCATGGAATGGGACTGCTGCCAACAGCCTGACCCACAGCGTTTCAGGGCCTGTTCTGACTCTGTCCACAGTTTATTTGTTTGTACTATCACATTTGTATTTTCTTAGTTTTCCTAGTCAAAACGGTAATTCCTATTCCCATATCTTTGCCTGAGAGACTTTTAAATTCAAAATTATAACAATTCAGAGGGAGGGGTTTTACATTTTCCATTCCAGGGGAGATTCCTGTCTTCCTTAGCAGACACCTGTGTTTTCAGTCCAAGACAGGCATCCAGCACTGAAAAATAAGGAGGAGGAAGAAGAGCAGTGGGGCCCATGGAGTCAGCCTAAAAGAGCATTTCCCCATCTCTCCCTCAGCCCCGACTCTCCTCCAGCTCCACCACAAACCTCAACACCACAGCTGAGCCACTGCAATGCTCCTGCTCTGCTCTCACCTCCACCAAGGATGTCCCAGGAAGGGACAAGCCACTGCAGTCCACATCATGGAAGAAGGTAAAGGACAAGATGGAGCCATCTCTGCCCAAACTCAAGCACCAGCTCCCTGCAACCCCAGCCCATGGGACAGCCCAGTCCCAATGCTCCATTGACAAGAGAACTGGGGACATAAATAGGGAGAAGGGTGCAGGGTCACCTTTCCTAAAGGAAAACAGGTCCAGGGGAGATGGGATCAGCACCAGCACCACCTGTACACCCAGGTGCTCTGTGCAGAAGTAGCAACACAGAACAAGGCAACCCAGATTCTCACACAACCGGGCTGTGGGGAAGGGGACACGTGCCACTGAGCTCTTGGAAAACCTTGGGCAGAGGCAAGGCCATTGCAGCCACATTCTGCCTCCTTATGGACCCCCTTGGAGTGCTTGGCTGGCCCTGGATCCCTCTGGCAGAAGTAGCCACACATGTCCAGGTGCTCTTCTCCAGCCACCTGTGGGCATTGGCCTCTACTACTGCCCTGGGGCACCCACCACCAGTGAAAGATACAAATATACAAAAACAAACCCAAAAAATAAACTTCTACCAATATCTTCAAACCATAAACACAACAATCTAAAGTGATAACATAAAGGAAAGCAAAAGCCACTCAAATTCCCACGCATGCAATTGGCAGTCACACATGGCACAGCCACTCACCTCCAGGCTTTCCTGAGCACAGAAGTTTCCACCAGCACCCACAATGATGCCACAGCCAAGGCAGCAGCCAGGAACAAGCACCCAGACATGCCAAGGATGGGTACACAAGGTCAACAAGCACTGACAGGGACTCAGAAACCCCCAGTGATGAGCATTTCAGGAAAGGGAGCACCCTATGTCTGGGGTACTGAGCATATGCGTGTTAGGAAGGATGAAAGTTTGAAAAGAAAGTCTGACAGATATGTACGTGTGGCAGAAAGATTTTTGAATATAGAATCTATAGAAGGAATAGAAATGAAAGGAAGTTTGGATATAGAAGAATAATAGACGTGTAAATTGACAATTACTGATCCAATTCTGCAGACAACAAAGAAGGCAAAGGTTATGTCAAGATGGAAAGAGGTTTTATGACTTAGACAAAAGGATAAACCCAATTCAAAACAGAAGATGAATTTACCAAACTGAAAGATAGCACAGGCAAACAAATCTGCCAGTCTTGCCAGTAGAAAAAAGGTTTCAGAATTTTCCACTGAAAAAAAACTGAAAAACAAATTCGAGCTTAAACTGTAACGTACTAACTTTTAGTGATTAGAGAATAGTAACATAAATCTGGTAATTACAGCAATTATGATAGGCTACAGGTAAAAGTAAAGTTATAGATTGGTCCTACTGCACTAAGAAACACAGCAAAGAAAAGTATATAATTAATTGTAACTAAAACCAAAGGGTCGCCAGGCATGCCTGCAGTTGGAGCTGACAGCTGTAGGCACAGCTCTGTCACCCACGACCCTGGACTGCTGTAACTTCTTGGATGTAATAAACATCAATTTGGAGAGCCACCTGGAGTCACGCATCCCTCATTTCAGATCTTACGGCTGGGGACAGAGAGTGTCCTGGGGAAGTCACTGCTTAGGGCTGGGGGGCAGCAGGGCTGCCCAGCCCCTCACTGACAGCATCATGGGTGGGAGGCTGGCCCAGGAGGGAGTGACCCTGTGCCCCAGCAGGGACCCTGCCCCTTCCCAGAGCAGGGCCAGGTGTCCCCACCATGTCCCAGCATGGTGCCAACACATGAGGGGCAGATGTGGCCATTCCCAGGCAGGACCATGAGTGTGATAACAGCAGGCAGTACGGCTGAGGAGCCCCTGTGCCCAGAGCGTGGGACAGTCCACACGTGTCAGCAGCAGGCAGGGACACTCCAAGGTCCCCAGCAGTCCAGACACTATAAGAGGGGTGAGTGGCCCCACCACAGCACCTTTGCTCGACGCAACCATGCTGGGAGCCATCTGTCTCGTCGTGCTGCTGGGCTACGGTAGGTGCAGGGCATGGGGAAGGGTCAGGGCAGGGGGTCAAGACCGTGGCACCTGCCCTGGCCCTGGGCACGGTCACAGGCAGCCTCTGATGTCCCTTTGTCGGGTGTCCCACAGCCTACGGATGCGGTCAGCCGGCCGTGCCACCACATCTGAGCTCCCGCGTGGTGGGCGGTGAAGATGCTGTAGCCCACAGCTGGCCATGGCAGGTGAGGGGCACAGGGACAGGGATGGGGACAGGGATGGGGACAGGGATGGGGACATTCCTGCTCTGACCCTGTGCCTCTGCCCTCGCAGATCTCGCTGCAGTACAGTCGCTATGGATCCTGGTACCACACTTGTGGCGGGACCCTCATTGCCCCCCAGTGGGTGCTGACAGCTGCCCACTGCATCAGGTAGGTGGGTGTTGGGGTGCTGGGGGCGATCTGTACAAGCAGGATGAGATATTTGTAGGGATTGACACTCTCTCTTTCCCTGGCAGCTCTTCCCTGACCTATCGTGTAGTGCTGGGAATGCAGGACCTGTCAGAGGATAACGAGCCTGGTTCGGTGGCTGTTGGGGTGGAGAAGACCATCGTCCATGAGGATTATGATGACTACCTCATCATGTAAGGGATGGGATGCATCAGGGCTGGATCGCGGGTGTTGTGGCCACGAAGCCTTTTTCCACTGGCCATGGTGCCTTGTTCCCATGGCCAAGGACCATGGTTGATGTCCCCCTGTAGCAACGACATTGCCCTGATCAAGCTGGCAGAGGAGGTGCAGGAGACTGACACCGTCCGTGCCGCCTGCCTGCCGGCTGCTGGCAAGATCCTGCCGAACAACTTCCCCTGCTATGTCACCGGCTGGGGACGCATCAGGAGTAAGTGGGGTGTACCTGGGAGAGTCTCCAGAAAGGGGATGCAGGCAGCGGGTGTGAGGTACAAGCTTTGTCTCTCGTTGCAGCCAACGGGCCCCTGGCTGATGCCCTGCAACAGGCTCTGCTGCCCGTGGTGGATTATGCGACCTGCTCCAAGTGGGACTGGTGGGGCAGCTATGTGGATGAAAACATGGTATGCGCCGGTGGCGATGGCGTCGTCTCTTCATGCAATGTGAGTGTGGGCACTGCACATGGTGGGAGCCCCTATGATGTGGTACCATGGGCACTGGGAGGAGATGGAATGCAGCCATGGTGGTGGATGGCCAGGAGGGATGAGTGGAGTGTTGGCAGGGTGCCCAGGAGCAATGGCCCTCACTGTCTCTCCGCACAGGGTGATTCTGGGGGCCCCCTGAACTGCCAGCGCGACGATGGGATCTGGGAGGTTGAGGGCATCGTCAGCTTTGGCTCTGCCCTGGGCTGCAACACGAAAAAGAAGCCGTCAGTCTTCACCCGGGTGTCTGCCTACATCGACTGGATCAACGAGGTGGGTCACCCTTCCTCTGCCTCCCTCCTACACAGGGGCTGTTCTTGCCCCACTGAGGCTCTTACCATGCCCCCCTGTGTCTTTTTGGCAGAAAATGAATGCAAACTGAGGACGCAGCATTGTGGAGATACCACTGTTGATCAAGATAAAAGCAAAAAAATGTTGAGCTGGTCTCGCTGTTTTTTTCAGGGAGGAGGTGTAGTGGAGCTGGGGACACACATGCAGGGCTGGGTCTGCTGATGCCAAGGCCCTGCTTGTGTGTTGGGGAAAGTGTCCGTGTTGTGTATTGGGGCTGGGCAGGACTCTGCAGAGGCTGTTGGGCACATCCTGCAAGATGCTTCCAGTCCTCAAGCTGTGGCTGAGGCAACGGCCTTGAGGGTTGGCAATTATTTTGATGGGAGAGGGGCTGGGCTTTGTCCATGTTATTCAGGGGAGCTCCAGGCAACCCAGATGGCCCTTGGGGATGATCGGGAACACTTGGTAGCTCCCAGGGTGCTTTCGGGGACCTCAATGGCACTGCCTAGATGAGGACTGACTTTCAAATGGAGCTATTGAGGGAACTGGGTTGGTCTTGGGGCGCTTGAGAGAGTCTGACTGGTTTGGGAGGGGTCAGGGGTGCCTGCAGGAGCTCTCTTGGAGACGGAGCCCTTGGTAGCTGCATGGCACTGCCGGCTCCAACAACAGGACCTGTGACATGGCCCAGGAGCAGAGCCTCTAATCTCCTTCTGTGTTGGCTGGAGGAACAAGGTGGGTGATGGGCAAAACAGAGAAACGCCAGCTGTGGGATTCCCAGGAGGAGCCTGGGCTGCCCTGGAGGAGACAGGGATGTTTTCCAGGAAGAGGGCAGCGTGTTGGTGGGAGCAGCTGTGAAGGAGCTGTCCAGGAATTGGAGGTGGGTGTCACACCATCAGCCCCTGAGCAGAGCCATCCATCACACCATCATCCCATCACGGCCGCTGCAGCCCACTCAGGATCCTCACGGTGTGAGGAGGAGGAGCAGAGCGAGCAGGGATGGACGGCAGCAGCTCAGGCTGGGTGGGGGACGTGGTGGACGGTGCCGGGTTTAGGTGTCATGGTGCCACTGGACCATTGAGCGGCACCATCACCAGCCCACAGAGCAGCGCTGGCAGATGCACCAAATTCCAAGAGCACTCGCACGAGCACTGGCACCGCGGGATCCACCTGGGGACTCTCCAGAGATCCTTGGCAATTTTCAGCCTGACCAAAGCTTTAGCAGGTGAAGAGGGATGCAGGGTGGGAAATGGTTTGGATGGACAGGAAATGTGCTATGGCAAAGGAACTGTACCAATCATCCCAAAGGCAATCAAATGCCTGCCAGTCAGATGATGTGTGGAGGTGGCTACTCTGCACAGCAGGATGGGGCCAGGTGCTTGGGACACTGGTGTGGCATTGGCAGCATGATCTTCTGGCTCGGCTGAAGAGCGCCAGGCTGTCTGTGGGAAGCTGGGCAATGTGGGCCCCCCCTGTCCCCTCTGTGTGTACCCACATGTGCCATGGGGACCGTTGTTTGGGCTGGGAGTGCAGGACCCTGGTGTCACAGCCTGTTGTTCATGTCCTTGTGCATTGTGTCCCATCCTCAGAGGGGCTTCGGTGGATGGAGGAGCCCTGGACAAAGGCCCCAGAATTCCTCAAGCCTCTCTGCTGGGGCGTCAGCCCTGCCCCTCCCAGCCAGGCATGAGCATCCCCCCATAGTGCGTCTCACTCCAATAACCGGTGTCCCCCTGCCCAGGAGGTGGTGAAGAGTTGTGATCCCTCTGGGAGAAGAACCTTTTTCTAACATCTAGTCTGTCCTTGGCCACAGCTCCAGCCGTGCCTTTGGGTCCTGTCCCTGGTCACAGAGAGCAGAGATCAGAGCTGCTCCTCGGGAGGAGCTGCAGCCTCCAGAGAGGTCTGACCTCAGTCTCCTCCAGCTGAACAAACCAACTGACTTCCACCTCAACTACTTTTAATCTCTATGGCTGCATAGAGTTTCATGAATATTTGTTACACTTACATGTTAATTGTCAAGTATTGTTATATTCTGCTCATACAATTTATAACTGACACAGTAAATCTACAGGTTAACCTAAAGAAGTGCAAGCTTTATTTTTATTGAATGGCTAACATCTTATGTACACCCTATAGGATGTGTCCATTATTAAGTATTTAACAATATGAGAGAATAAGGGGAAGTTTAAAAGAATACAACTAAACTTTGTGAAGTTCATTACTTTTACTTCACTGTTGAAATATTAGTACTCATACAATCCCTTACATAAAAGTTTCATGTTATTAGTGATCTTTACGCACTCCTGGGGATGAGAGCTCGGGACGCCCAGGGACACATGAACAAACTCCACTGACACTGAGCAGCATCCCAATGCTGATGGCCCAGAGCATAGGGAAGCACTGCCCTGACACATGGTGCCCGTCCACATCCTGGGCTCCCTGCACAGGCATCATCTTAGGTTGGAAATGGGTGGGTGTATTCTATTCCTATCTGTGGAGCAGTTCTGTTAAATTGGCAAATTTCTTAATCTCTTCCACAACCAATCCTCCCTCTGGAGAGATAGTTTCTTTTAATGGGCCAATGAGTCTCAGCACATGTCTGGTAAAATTCCATCATCCCACTGTGAGATGTTCTGCCCAAAGGGAGAACCAAGTATTCCTACCTGGATATCATCAGAGATCTGGAACACCAGGGCAGCCTTTTCCCCCTGCATTCCCAGAGGAGTGGCTTTTTTCTCCACCGGATTTCCAGTGCCAAACCAGCCCTTCTAAACCATCACTGGACCTGCATCCTTCTCTAGGATCTCTGCTCCAACACACAAACAGATGACACTTCAGAAGGGCTGCAGCCACCATGGAATGGCACAGCTACCGCCACCCTGACACACACCATGTTGGGCTGTGTTCTGACTCTCTCTGTAGTTTATTTGGTTGTGCTATTACATTTGTGGGTTTTTTTAGTTCTCCTACTAAAAAACTGGTATTCCTATTCCCATATCTTTGCCTGAGAGCCTTTTAATTTCAAAATTATAACAATTATAACAATTCAGCAGGATGAGGTTTTATATTTCCATTTCAGGCGAAGCTCCATCCTTTCTTAAACAGACACGTGTCTTTTCAAGCTATGACAGATTTTAGGTGCCCAACGTGGCGCTCGACAGCATAGAGAGAAAAAGAGTGAAAATAGGGAATAACAGTTCTTGAGTAATTTAATTTTTATGTGCTAATATAGAAACTCTCTTTAGTATCACCATGTGGTCCAGCTTACCCTAGTTTGGGTGACACATGATCGTTGCTGCATTTCTCTCATTCAGGCCATTCAGGCCCTTATCTAAACATGAGTCCTATAGTTATGGCTATTGTGGCTGTTTTCCAGCTTGTTTTATGGGTTAATAAGGTGAGGAATTCATGTGTTGCAGTGTGTTGTAAACTTCCTTCCCCAGGTGTGCCAATACCTCTCTTCCCCTTCCCCCCTCGCCCCCTGCTGGGCTGTCAATCAGGTTTAACATTCCAGCAAGGCGTCGTGTGGTTGGTCAAGTTCAAAGGATGCCCCTCAGGCCCAGGGGTCATTGGCCTGTCTAGGTGTCATCCCCCCTGAGACCCTGCCCCTCTCACCTGGTTGGGTGGCTCACCTGTTCCCTCCCCTTCCCCTGTCCCTGAGCTTAAAAAGGTGAACAGACAATGTGGCTGGGATTCTGTTGGAGCAGCTGCTCACATTCAGACCTCTGTAACCATGGAATAAACCTCTGGATATAAACCCTCCAGCAGAATCCATCTCTTTTTCTCTTCACCATCGCCTGAAGCTCTCCTCCTGAGGTACACAGAGTTCCTAACAAGCCTGGACTTGTTCAGTGCCCAGCTGCAATCTCCAGCAAGCCAAGGTATCTCTGGGGTGATTACACCACAGCTGCTGCCTTTGGCCCAGCAGCGAGGGTCAGACTGGCCCAGGCACTATCTAACTGGTAATATTGGGATTCTTATTCCAATATTTTGGCGTTCCTGAGGCGGGCAAAGCGACTCTGCAGCCTGAGAACGGACTCTCACTACCTTGGAGAAGCTTCTGGCAGCCGTGCACCCAGCTGGAAGGGCTTTGGTTGCAACGCCCTCCACTAGAGACTTTGGGATTATTCCCAGAAGAAGTTTCGTGGACTGTTCGGCACCTCTGGAAAGCCCAGCTCCTTTGTGGTGAGCAGATTTTCCAGAGGGAGAACAGGGTAGCCTCTCTTGCCCATAGAGAGGTCCTGTTCCGGTGAGGAGACCTGCCTTAGACCCCAGCCAGCTACAGCTTCCATTTCAGGTGAATATCTCTGCTCTCGGTGGAGCAGAAGCTCAAAAAACAGACTCTGCCATGAGTTCTGTTCCTTTTTTTGCCTTTGCATTTTTGGCTCCACAGCCCCACAGACAGGAAATCATTGCGTTCTAGCTTTTAGCTTTCTGCTGCGTGTGTTAGTCTCTTTTGGAATTCGCGCCAGAGCGGGAGTGCTCTCTGCCCTTCCCCCCGGCTCTGCAGCGCAACGTGCTCGGCTCTCTCCATGTGGTCAAGGGATATCTCTCTCTCTCTCTCTCTCGGTGCGGGGTGGGTGGTGTTCTCTGCACACGCGGTGCGGGGGGCCCCGGTATCGGCTTGCCACGTGGCATGGCTGCTCTGTCTCCTCCGCAGGGGGGCTGCATTCCATAGCGGGGGAGGCTTTGTTTCCACCTTGGCTCAGCAGGGCGTGCCCTGCTGCTGCTGCCCGGGAATTTTAAAAGCAGTATATACAGCTGCATTGTGAAGCTTTTGTCTGTTCCTTATCGCTTTCCTATCTGTGGTTTTTTTTAGAAATCGGTAGCTGATTTTGGCTTTGCTTTTGGTCAGGCGGGATTTAGTACTTTGCCTTTTACATCTAACATGGGTTCGAAACTCAGCATTGTACAAAAAGGGATGTATTATAATATAGTTGGCATTTTAGACAGTGGTAATGTTAAGTTCTCAAAGGGAAAATTGAAACAGTTTATAAGATGGCTTTTCCTCCACTTCCCACAAATCTCCCCTGAAGAAATCCACAATATTCAATTCTGGGATAAAGTTGGGAATGAATTGATAACCTTAGGACAATCTGGCAATGCACCCTCAGCTAAATTTGTGTTCTGGAGTTTACAAATTTGAACAGCATTACTCAAACAAAAGGAAATGGAGAAAAAGCCAAATGTAAAACCATGTACCTCTGCTCTCCCTGTTTCTCCCTCTCCTAGCTCTAAAACCCCTAAACCTCTTTCCCCAAAACTTGGTATTTTAAAGAGAGCACACTCATTGGGAAATCGACTCCCAGAGTCTGTTGAAATGCCTGAGTTGCCCTATCCACAAGGCCCTGGCCAGGCTGCGTGGAACCTTTCCCAATCCCCTGTGTCCCCTCCTCTGAAACCCACAGCACGTGTCAGCTTTCCAGAGAGCAGTGATGCCCAAAATGGCCCCCAGTCCCTAGGGGGTCCACAAGATGGTGGATGCCACGTGGCATCTTCCCAAACCTGGTCTTCTTCTTCCCAAAATCCTCTTAAGCATCCCAAAACTCCAGCCCCATCCCCCTCTCCTCCTGTTCCTCGTGATACCTTCCCCCCTCCCCCTCCCTTTCCTGCAATACCCTCAGCTTCACCCCTCTACTCCTCCCAGGGGGCGTCTGCCGATGTGATGCCACCAGGTGTCCCCGCCCCCTGCCAGCCCCTTGACCCCGCCCCTTGTTCCCATGGTGTCCCAGCCCCCTGCCAGCCCCTTGACCCCCCCCTTGTTCCCATGGTGTCCCCGCCCCCTGCTTGCCCCTTGACCCCACCCCCTGTTCCCATGGTGTCCCCGCCCCTTGCCAGCCCCCTGTCCCCACCCCCTGTTCCCATTGTGTCCCCGCCCCCTCCCCGGGTTCCAACGGTAGGGACACATCCACTGCCTGTCCCCAAATCTGTATCTGTGATCCCAATGCTTCTGATTCAAGGGATACAGAGCAGGGAACAGCAGACCAAATGCATAATCCCATGTTGTCACTGGCTCCTGTTACCTTTCAGCCTGCAGCTCAGGGAGGAGCAAACCCAACTGCTAATTGGAGTTCTTTTGGACGACAATTGATTAAAGAGATCTGTAAATCTCATAAAGAATATGGTCCACGCAGTCCATATTTCCGTGGCCTTTTAAATTCTGAACTGAGTAGGACGGTAGTGATTCCACATGATTTAAAACAGCTTTTTTCCTGTCTCATGACCTCCACGGAGATTAAATTATGGGAAATAGCATGGAAACAAATGCTAAATGATGCTCTCCCAGGCTTGCATGCTGATCCAAACACAGCCAAAGACAACAGTGGTAACCCTATCACCATTGAGCACCTCTGTGGTGAGGGCCAATGGTGTTCTCCCTCAATCCAAGCTACTGCAATTCCTGCAGAAACACTCAAGAAAGTAAAAGAAGCAGCTGAAAAAGCGTTCTTTTCCCTACAACCTGAGGGGCCTTTTGAGCCCTATAGTAAAATTAAACAGCTACCATCAGAGCCTTTTTTGAAATTTGTAGAAAGGTTAACTAGAGCCATTGAAATACAAGTTAAAAAAGAGAATGCTAGGGAAGCAATTTTAGAGGAAATGGCATTTACAAATGCAAATGAACAGTGTCAAGCGGCAATCCTGAGCCTTCCTATAGAACCTCCCCCAATCCTAAAAGATATACTTCTAGTCTGTAACAGGACTCATCTGCCTCTGATGAGTGTGGCTGAAGACACCAGACCAAGGCTGCTGCCAAGACCACCTCAGCGTGTCGCCATTGCCAGCCCTGCGCCTTTCCCCTCAGCACAGCAGTACCCTGGGCAGCAGCGGAGACCAGCAATGGTTGAGCCCACAAAACCATGCCTGCTTTGTAACAACCTTGGGCACTGGAGTAAGCAGTGCCCCCTGAAAAGGGAATTTGATGGACAGGGGAGGAGAACCACAAGCCCTCCCTGGGGGTCAACAACAACAAAAAACTGAAAAGGGAGCGCCGGCCTGCCAGGTGTGCAGGCACAAAAAGAGCAGGCCAAGGGAATAAGGATAGCGAAACAAATCAAGCGCGCGATAATATTAATATTTGTGTAAGTGAAGCAAGTGCTTCAAAGACCATGTCTGCTGGTACACTGTTGAAAGTGAAACAAAATAACCTTTGTTATGATATAGGTGATCCTGTGTTAACCACATCTTCTGTCAATGAGCCTTACAGGTTGCAGCTGACAGAGTCACTCCACCTGGAGGACACTGACTGGCACTTTGTCTGTGTCAATCCTGAACAGAAGGGTACTTGAAACCGAATTCGTTGTAAGTACATCGTCATTGGGGACACCAAACACACACCACAAGAGATCGGAATTGCTCCGGGAATGACAACATCAGATCCTGAGCAATTCGTTCTCAGGAATTTTGGTAGCGCAGCCTGCACTGTTTCCACCCACCCCTGTTTCTTCCCAAGGGACAAATTGTTGCACAAGCTATCCCTGTGCCAACTTTACCTGAAAATATCGAAAAACAAGGGCCCACAGTCACCCGAGTACAAGTTATTGGGAAAGACAAACCCAAATTATGGTGTAATATCAGTAGGGGTGGGGAGTCAAAATGCATTGAGATGCTTGTAGACACAGGTGCAGACTGCACAGTGATTCCAGTACAAGACTGGCCAGCACACTGGCCTTTGCAAAATGTTGCCGGTCACCTTCAAAGTGTAGGAGGCCTGCACTTGGCAAGACAATCCAAAAGCATTATTCAATTTGAGGGACCAAACGGACAATTAGCAAATATCCGTCCATTTGTGTTGGATTATTCAGAACCTTTGTTAGGGAGAGATTTAATGGCCCAGTGGGGTGTCACAATTGATATTCCAGACTCTCCACAGCATTTTTGTGCAGCAGTCATTGAACAACAGCGCCCCACCCAAAAACTGAAGTGGAAAACAGACAAACCAGTTCAGGTGAAACAGTGGCCGCTCAGTAAACAAAAAATAAAGGTGCTTGAGGAACTAGTGGAAGAGCAACTAAAAAAGGGCCACATGGTGGAGACCATGTCCCCATGGAACTCTCCAGTGTTTGTCATCCAAAAAGCTGACAAAAAGAGATGGCGACTTCTTCACGACCTCCGACAAATTAATAATGTAATTGAAGATATGGGTTCTCCCCAACCTGGTATGCCATCCCCAACAATGCTTCCCCAAGATTGGAAATTAGCTGGTTTTGATATTAAAGATTGTTTTTTCCAAATCCCCTTGCACCCTGACGATGCACCGCGTTTTGCATTCTCCGTCCCTTCCATTAATATGGAATCACCTATGAAAAGGTACCATTGAACCGTTCTTCCTCAGGGATTAAAGGTATCTCCAGCTATCTGCCAGTGGTATGTCTCTTCCCTGCTTTCCCCAGTGCGTGCAGCTGCAGAGAAGGCCATCATCTATCATTATATGGATGATATCCTTGTGTGTGCCCCCAATGATGATTTACTCACACATGCGCTTGACCTAATGATCCATGCATTGATTGTTGCAGGGTTCAAGCTCCAGGAAAAGAAAATTCAAAAGATGCCACCTTGGAAGTATTTGGGCTTAGAAATTGGAAATAGGACCATTGTTCCTCAAAAACTAGAAATCAATCCAAGGATCAAGACCCTTGCGGATGTCCACAAGTTGTGTGGGTCTTTGAATTGGGTAAGACCATGGCTCGGTCTGACTAATGAAGACCTTGCCCCTCTTTTCAATTTATTGAAAGGGGGAGAGGACCCAGGTGCTCCTAGGTCTATTACCCCAGAGGCACGGAAAGTTCTAGAAAAGGTTCAGATTACAATGTCCACAAGACAGGCCAACCGATGCCGGCCTGACCTGCCATTCAAATTTATCATTCTAGGTAAGTTGCCACACCTCCATGGAATTATTTTCCAGTGGGAGGAAAAACAAACACCTAAGGCAAAGAACACACCAAAAAAGGACCAGGACCAGAGGGACCCTCTCCTGATCATAGAATGGGTTTTCCTCAGTCACAAAAGGTCCAAGAGACTGACAAAGCCTCAGGAGCTGGTAGCGGAACTGATCCGGAAAGCAAGGACCCGGATCAGGGAGTTAGCAGGATGTGATTTTAAGTGCATTCACATTCCAGTTGAGTTAAAATCAGGTCAAAATACTATGAAAATACCGGAACAATTGTTTCAAGAAAATAAAGTGTTGCAGTTTGCTCTGGATTCCTACTCAGGACAAATTTTGGTAGCGCGGCCTGCTCACAAATTGTTTGAACAAGATGTTCAATTTACTTTAAAATTGAGAAGTGCTCTAAGTAGGAGACCTTTAAAAAAGGCTCTGACTGTCTTTACAGATGCATGCAGGAGGTCCCACAAGTCCGTTATGACTTGGAAGGATCCTCAAACCCAGCAGTGGGAGACAGACATTGCTGAGGTGGAAGGTTCACCTCAGGTTGCTGAATTGGCTGCGGTTGTTAGGGCTTTTGAAAGGTTCTCAGAACCATTTAATCTGATTACAGACTCTGCATATGTGGCAGGAGTAGTATCCAGGGCAGATCAAGCAATACTGCAAGATGTGTCTAACATCGCACTTTTTGAATTGCTCTCAAAACTGGTAAAGTTAGTCACTCACCGAGAGCAACCTTTTTATGTGATGCATGTCAGGTCACACACTGACTTGCCAGGGTTTATCGCTGAAGGCAACAGAAGAGCAGATGCTCTTGCTGCACCTACAGTGATGGCCACTCTCCCAAATGTTTTTGAACAGGCAAAAATCAGCCACCAGCTTTTCCACCAAAATGCACGTGGCCTGGTTCGTCAGTTTAACATCACTCGAGAACAGGCCAAAGCGATTGTGGCCACATGCCCAAATTGCCAACAACATGCACTCCCTACAGTGAGTATGGGAGCAAACCCAAGGGGACTGAACAGTTGTGAACTGTGGCAAACAGACGTAACACACATACAGTCTTTTAGACGGCAGAAATATGTTCACGTTAGTGTAGATACCTTTTCTGGCGCGGTCTATGCTTCTGCCCACACAGGAGAATCATCGATTGATGCTATTAAGCACCTCTTACAGGCTTTTTCTTTCATGGGCATCCCCAAGGAGCAGAAAACTGATAATGGGCCTGCTTATAAACCCAAGGAATTCGGGAGCTTCCTGCAGCAATGGGGAGTAGAGCACAAAACTGGCATCCCCTACTCCCCTACAGGTCAAGCCATTGTAGAAAGAACTCACCGTGATATTAAAAGGGTCCTGGACCAGCAACAACAGGTTCTGAAGGTAGAACCTCCCCACATCCGGTTATCCAGGGCGCTATTCACGATCAATTTTCTGAATTGTTCTTTTGACAGCCTGAACCCACCCATCCTACGCCACTTTGGGGGGAGCAGTCATAGGCTGATGAAAGAAAAACCTCCGGTTTTAGTAAAGGACCCTGAGACTTGGAAAATGGTGGGACCTTACAAATTGGTTACCTGGGGACGTGGATACGCCTGTGTGTCCACCCCCTCTGGTTTAAGGTGGGTTCCTTCCAAATGGGTAAAGCCCTATGTTCCCAAGATCTCAGAGAAATCTACAGAAGCACCCCAGGTTGCTCATGCTGCCTGGAGAAGAAAACGCCGCACGCGTTCTCTGGAGGAAATTCCATTTAAGCCTCCTATCTGGAATAGTTTGTAATATATGTTTGTTTCAAGTTTTTGTACCAGTTTAGATCCCACTGTTCATGTGTAGCCTCGAGGTGCCATGAGACCGAGCCTGCTTCTCGTCCTACTCGTGATCATCCCACCTGCGATCTCCTGCATAGTGCTGCAGCCCAAACCACATATGGACTACCTTGACAAAGGCTCTCGGACATCAACAGAGAAACTGACAACTGGCTGAATGGACTGTTCAAAGGCTGGGGACTCTCGGGCTAGTTGGGATCTATTCTGAAAACTGTGTTTTAGCGCTGTTTATTTTTCTATAGTTTTGTAGTTGTTAGCATTGTTTTTGGACTAATCAAATGCATGGTTCTCAAGTTAATTTCAAGCTCATCTCCCCCTCCTGAGGTCTACCATTTGGAAGCCCTCAGTGCTCCAATGGATGACCTAGAAGCCTCAGTGGAAGACACTGACCCTCCTGTAGAGGAAGAACTGATTTACCAACCATGGTTTGGCAATCATTCTGCACCACAAACACAGTCCTCTTCTTTTTAAACAAAACTAGGGGGAGATGTTGCTGTGTGTTGTAAACTTCCTTCCCCAGGTGTGCCAATACCTCTCTTCCCCTTCCCCCCTCGCCCCCTGCTGGGCTGTCAATCAGGTTTAACATTCCAGCAAGGCGTCATGTGGTTGGTCAAGTTCAAAGGATGCCCCTCAGGCCCAGGGGTCATTGGCCTGTCTAGGTGTCATCCCCCCCTGAGACCCTGCCCCTCTCACCTGGTTGGTGGCTCACCTCTTCCCTCCCCTTCCCCTGTCCCTGAGCTTAAAAAGGTGAACAGACAATGTGGCCTGGATTCTGTTGGAGCAGCTGCTCACATTCAGACCTCTGTAACCATGGAATAAACCTCTGGATATAAATCCTCCAGCAGAATCCATCTCTTTTTCTCTTCACCATCGCCTGAAGCTCTGCTCCTGAGGTACACGGAGTTCCTAACAAGCCTGGACTTGTTAAGTGCCCAGCTGCAATCTCCAGCAAGCCAAGGTATCTCTGGGGTGATTACACCACAGCTGCTGCCTTTGGCCCAGCAGCCAGGGTCAGACTGGCCCAGGCACAATATAACTGGTAATATTGGGATTCACATCCCAATATTCATGGATCTTTAAGTTCCTCTGGATGGCAAGCACATGAATTCAGAGCTATCACACACTGACTGTATGTTTTTGGGGTTACTTTAATAATGGTAATTACTGCGAGGAAATGACACCAGGGGAAATTTTCACCTAACCCTTCAACCAGCTCTTTGGGTCTACTCTACTGGTTTTCAAAGTGATCAGGTGCACTCTAAATGCTAATGATATCATACAATCATTGGTGTTACTGATATGCCTGTTCTATATAGCATTTAGAGATCAGGGAAGATTAACCTGGATTACCACCCTGACACCTACCTCAAATACTATAGATGTTGCTACTCTACAGCCTGACCCTGCCTCTCAGCCCACCTCAGAAATGAACCACCCAGATTGGGTGGAGGCTCTGGTGAAGGAGATACATGAGATGAGCCAGATGTAAAGGAGTACATTTCCCCAGCTGCTGAGAAGCCCTCACCCTTCATCAAAGAGGGAGAATCTGATGGTGCAGCAGGGGAACCCACAGATATTACAACCACCCAAGTTCCAGCTGAACCACAAAGGCAGTCACAGCCAGTAGCAGTTGCCCCTGTAGAAACAAGGAGACCTAAGATGAAATCAGAGCACCCAGACAAGGAGAAGAATGGAGGGCCTTCAATATCCACAGCGGAGCCAAAGGTTACGATCATCATCAAGTCCCTGATGTACAAAAGTCTACAAAATCTGCACAAAGACATTGTACGACGAGGATGTGAGAATTATACAAAATGACTACTTCAGGTCTGGGACCTTATGGGTACAGACGTACAACTGGATGGTGGTGAGGCAAGGAATTTGGGACCCTTGACCCAGGACTCAGGTATGAATCAGATTTTTGTAAGGGAGTCTGACACTGTTGAGTCAGGGACGGTAAGAAAGTCTCCAGTCTTCAGGTCAGAAGGCTCAAGAATAATTCCTTTATTAGCAAGAAGTTGCGAGCTTTATAATCTCACTTGTTAAGGTGAGACCTGATTTGTTTCAAAGTAGAAACATCTCACATTATTGGTGACTATGAATAGCACCCTGTGGAGAGCCATAACTATAAACAGTGGTTCCAGAAAGAAAGATTATAATTGTTTAAATTTTTTCATCTAAGATTCCCAGGCTCAGTCTGGGAGAAATTGTTTCTGTTCTCTCTTCAACTGAACTGAGAATATGCACAGGAGTCAGAGTCCCTTTCCCTCTGGGAGCAGCTTCTAATGAGTGTCAGAGAGAGGTTTATCCATAGGGAGAGAATGCAGGACCACCACCACAGAATGTGCTGGAAGGCCCTTGAGGAAGGCATACAACCGTTGGCATCATTGGAGGTACTCTTTGGGAGGGATGGACAGCATGGTAATGACCCTGACAAGGTCGAGTGCACGGGGCAAATGTTGTCTGGCAAATCTGGGGCCATCCCAATACACCACCTTCATTGCAATGATTGATGCCAATACTAACTGAGAGACAGTGGGCTCTGTCACCAACAAGCTTAGAAATTATGAGAATATGATCAATGGCCTGATGCAGGCTCATGTCTCTGCTGCAAACAAGGAGTTCAAAGAGGAGATGAGGGAGATGAGGGAGGAGGTGAGGAAGATCAATGCAGCACCCGTGGTAGTCACAGGCCCCAAAGTCAGAGCCCAACATCCCCCAAGTAGAGAGAGAGGGTACACCCCACGGCCTGACCTGTGGTTCTTTCTGGATGGCCATGGGGCAGACATGGGAAGGTGGGATGGGAAACTCACTTCTGTCCTGGCAGCACGGGTGCGTCAAATCAAGGAGAGAAACACTAACCTAGGGAATTCCACTAAAGTGAAAGTAGTCTCAACCATGACTGAGCTGCTGAGTATGATCTGTCAGATCCCCTTGAAGGTACATCTACCATGTATGCCCAGGAAAGAAATAATAACCAGCGTAGGACGGGCCCCCTCTCTAGCCAGGGAGAGGCGCGGGGAAACCGGATCTTCTGGACAGTGTGAATCCGATGGCCTAGGACATCAGAGACACAAAAATACAATGCCTTAGTTGATACTGGTGTGCAGTGTACCCTAAAGCTATCGAGACATGTGGTGGCAGAACCTGTTTCCATTGCTGGGGTGACAGGGAGATCAGACAGCAATTGACCCTGTTGGACGCCAGGGTGAGCCTGACTGGGAAGGAGTGGCAGAAACATCCCATTGTGACTTGCCCAGAGGCCCTGTGGATTCTGGGCATAGATTTCCTCCAGAATGGCTATTACAAAGACCCAAAGGGACTCAGATGGGCTTTTGGCATAGCTGCTGTAGAGGCAGAGAACATTGAGCAGTTGAACACCTTGCCTGGACTATCAGAAAACCCATCTGCAGTAGGACTCCTGAGGGTGTAAGAGCAAAAAGTGCCAATTGCCACCTCAACAGTGCACCGTCAGCAGTATTGAATGAATTGAGATGCCGTGATCCCCATCCACAGAATGATCCTTGAACTGGAGAGCCAAGGGGCGCTCAGCAAACCCCACTCACCCTTCAACAGTCCCATCTGGCCTGTGCCCAAGTCTGACAGAGAATGGAGATTGACTGTGGATTATTGTGCCTTGAATGAAGTGACTCCACTGCTGAGCACTGCTATGCCGGACATGCTGGAATTCCAGTACAAGCTGGAGTCCAAGGCAGCAAAGTGATACGCCACTGTTGACATTGGTAACGCGTTTTTCTCCATTTCTCTGGCAGCAGGATGCAGGCCTCAGTTTGCTTTTCCCTAGAGAGGTGTGCAGTACACTGGAACTGACTGCCCCAGAGGTGGAAGCACGTCTCCACCATCTGCCATGTGAAGAGACTATGGAGACTTGTAGTGCAGAAAGCATACAGGCTTGGCTGGTAGATAAAGGCACGGTTATCTGCAAGGAGTGCATAACCAGGCCTGAAGGCAGCAGACAATCCTTGAAATGCCCTTGCCAGGCGATAAAGAGAAGTTGGTCAATTACACAATGCCTCCAGGCCCGCTGGCAGACTATCATAAACCGCAAGGCAAAACTATTGCAGAGGTAAGCAGAAGCATGAACAGCTGACTTGCGCCAATCATAGCATTAGTAAAGCTGCATGAACAGATATTTGTAACCAATAAAATGTAAGCTAAAGATGCATGGACAACAATAAAAGAACATATCAAGCAGTAATAAATTGAACAAGATGCATACCTCATATTGAGTCACTTCTTGATTCCAGACCCCTTTTAGACCCCTTATGTCTACAGCCATGGACTGATCAAGGCTGCTCTGGAAAAGGGTGAAGCTCCAGAACACCTGCAGTACCTCAATGACATCATTGGGTGGGGGAACACAGCAATGCAAGTATTTGAGAAAGGAAAGACAAACATCCAGATTCTGCTAGAAGTTGACTTCACCATCAAGAAGAGTAAAATCAACAGACCTGCCCGAGAGATCCAGTTTCTGGGAGCAAAGTTGCAAGATGGACCGCATCAGATTCACACTGAGGTCATCAACAAAATTACCGCAATGTGTCCACCAACCAGCAAGAAGGAAACACAAGCTTTCCTAGGTTCTACAGGTTTTTGGAGAATGCACATACTCGAGTACAGCCAGATTGTGAGCTCTCTCTATCCAGTCACCCACAAGAAGAACAATTTCAACTGGGGCCCTGAAGGGCAACAAGCCTTTGCCCAGATCAAGCAGAAGATCGCTCATTTGGTAGCCTTTAGCCCGGTCGTGATGGGACTAGAGATGAAGAATGTGCTCTACTCTGTGGCTGGGAACAATGGCTTGTCCTGGAGCCTTTGGCAGAAGGTGCCTGGGGAGACTCAAGGCCAACCACTGGGATTCTGGAGATGAAGTTACAGAGGATCTGAAGCCAACTACACCCCAACAGAGAAGCAAATCTTGGCTGCCTATGAAGGAGTTCAAGGGGCCTCAGAGGTGATTGGCATGAAAGCACAACTCCTCCTGGCACCCTGACTCCCAGTGCTGGGGTGGATGTTTAAAGGAAAGGTTCCCACTACCCACCACGCCACTGATGTCACATGGAGCAAATGGATTGCCCTCATCACATCCATGTTGGAAACCTGAATTGCCCTGGGATTTTAGAGATAATTACAAACTGACTGAAAGGTGAAATCTTTGGTCTCACTGAGGAAGAGGAACAAGAGCAAGTGGCACATGCTGAAGAAGCTCCATCATACAACCAACTACCAGCTGAGTAAACACACTACTCTCTTTTCACTGATGATTCCTGTCGTGTCATAGGGATGAACCAGAAGGGGAAAGCAGCTGTATGGAGCCCCACAGGACAGGTTGCACAAGCTACCACAGGAGAAGGTGGATCAAGACAACTTGCTGAACTCAAGGCCGTTTAACTGGCCCTGGACATTGCTGAAAGGGAGAAGTGACCAAAGCTCAACCTTTACACTGATTTGTGGATGGTAGCCAATGCTCTGTGGGGCTTGCTGGAAAGGTGAAAAAAAGGCCAACTGGCAGCCTACAGGAAAACCAATTTGGACTGCTGATGAGTGAAAAGACATCGTCACTCAGGTAGAGTAGCTACCTGTGAAAGTCCACCACACAGATGCCCATGTCCCCAAGAGTCGGGCTAATGAGGAACACTGGAACAACAAGCAGGTAGATCAGGCTTCAAAGATAGAGGTGTCGAAGATAGATTTAGACAGATTCTTATCTATGACATTGGCTGAGTATGATCATAAGGGCGAGTTCCTAGCTCGATGGGTCCATGATGCCTCAGGTCATCAGGGCAGAGATGCCACCTACAAGTGGGCATGGGACCGAGGGGTGGATCTAACCATGGACAGTGTTTCTCAGGTTATCCATGACTGTGAGACGTGTGCTGCCATCAAGCAGGCCAAGCGAGTGAAGCCCCTGTGGTACGGTGGGTGGTGGTTCAAGTACAAGC
Organism: Melospiza georgiana; assembly: GCF_028018845.1. Taxonomy (NCBI): domain Eukaryota; kingdom Metazoa; phylum Chordata; class Aves; order Passeriformes; family Passerellidae; genus Melospiza; species Melospiza georgiana. The sequence continues at coordinate 4,801,075 of NC_080451.1, forward strand.
ATGGGGAGGCCTGGCAGATTGACTACATCCCACTGCCCCAGACACGCCAAGGCAAGCACTATGTGCTGACCATGGTGGAAGCCACCACTGGATGGTTGGAAACCTACCCTGTCTCTCATGCTACAGCCCGGAACACCATCTTGGGCCTTGAAAAGCAAGTCCTGTGGAGACATAGCATCCGTGAGAGAATTGAGTCGGACAACAGAACCCATTTCATGAATGGCCTTATAAACACCTGGGCCAGAGAATGTGGTATTGAATGGATATATCATATCCCTTATCATGCACCAGCTGCCAGGAAAGCTGAACAGAACAATGGACTGCTTAAGACTACCCTGAGGGCACTTGGCTAGAACAGCTAGGGGTTTTTGATATCTGTCTGATCCCAGCAGTCGTTGGTGTCCCGGATAGAGGAGTACTGCTAAGTACATCCTGTCCAGGTGCCTCAGGCAGGCTCCCAGCCACAGGCAATCTTAGCAAGAAGCTCAGCTCTTTGAGTGAGATCAACTCTTTGATGAATTCAGCTCTTTAAAAATTTCAGCTCTTTGCTTGCTAAGTGCTTAGCAGATGCAGGGATGAGAGAAGAGAAGAGTTGTACGAAGTTCCACAGATTTTTATAATAAGCTTTATTGGCAGCTTCTACAAAGGGTGACAGTGACAGCTCTTCTGCCAAACTGGCCAGAGTTAGGGGTTATACGGGGTATGTGGGTTTTGGGAAACAGTCCAACAGAAAGGGTCAAGGTGAATATGACCTATGGTCTTACAGAGAGATAACAAGGGTCCAAAGGTGGAATAGGGGTTTCTTGGTCCACTCATCATGACTAGGCATTTCTTATCTTAGGCAACTGACCACCAGGGAGGCCTTGCAAGCCTGTAGCTGCTACACTTGGGGGAAAAACCTTTAGAAATTGGGAAAAGGACTTAGCAAAAGTGACCTGGATGGTCAATACCCAAGGGTCCATCAATTGAGTTGGTCCTGTCCAGTCTGAACCCTTGCATACAGTGGATGGAGAAAATGTCCCTGTGGTACATATGAAAGGTAATTTAGTAAAGACTGTTTGGAATAATCCCACATCAGGCAAAGACAAATACATCCGTAGGATATTTTTGCTCAAGGACCTGGTTACAATTGGTGTGTACTGCAGAAAAAATGCAGAAACCCATTGTGTACCACAGGGAAACCTAGTTTTAAGTGAGAACTGTGTGTAAGATTTCATTGAGCAGTGCTTATTTATTTGGGTAAGATGCAGATAGTAATAGAATAAGGAGTGAGTAATGCCTTAGGCTGGAAATGGGTGGGTGTATTCTATTCCTATTTCTGGAGCAGTTCTCTTCTGTTAAATGTGCAGTTTCATTTATCTCTTCCACAACCAATCCTCCTTCTGGGGCGATATCTTCTAGTGGGCCAGTGAGTCTTACCACATGATTGATCAAATGCCATCATCCTATTGTGAGAAGCTCTGCCCAGAGGGAGGAGCCAAGCATTCCTACCTGGATAGAATCTGACATTTGGAACACCAGGGCAGCCTTTGCCCACTGCATTCCCAGAGGAGTGGCTCTCTTTCCCCTGGATTTCCAGTGCAAGGCCAGGCCCATCTCCAGCAGCCCTGGACCTTCAGAGGAAAACTCCACCCTTGTGCAGGATCCCTGCTGCAGCAGAACCACAGCTGGCACTGCAGGAGGGCTGAGCCACCATGGAATGGGACTGCTGCCAACAGCCTGACCCACAGCGTTTCAGGGCCTGTTCTGACTCTGTCCACAGTTTATTTGTTTGTGCTATCACATTTGTATTTTCTTAGTTTTCCTAGTCAAAACGGTAATTCCTATTCCCATATCTTTGCCTGAGAGACTTTTAAATTCAAAATTATAACAATTCAGAGGGAGGGGTTTTACATTTTCCATTCCAGGGGAGGTTCCTGTCTTCCTTAGCAGACACCTGTGTTTTCAGTCCAAGACAGGCATCCAGCACTGAAAAATAAGGAGGAGGAAGAAGAGCAGTGGGGCCCATGGAGTCAGCCTAAAAGAGCATTTCCCCATCTCTCCCTCAGCCCCGACTCTCCTCCAGCTCCACCACAAACCTCAACACCACAGCTGAGCCACTGCAATGCTCCTGCTCTGCTCTCACCTCCACCAAGGATGTCCCAGGAAGGGACAAGCCACTGCAGTCCACATCATGGAAGAAGGTAAAGGACAAGATGGAGCCATCTCTGCCCAAACTCAAGCACCAGCTCCCTGCAACCTCAGCCCATGGGACAGCCCAGTCCCAAGGCTGTATTGACAAGAGAACTGGGGACATAAATAGGGAGAAGGGTGCAGGGTCACCTTTCCTAAAGGAAAACAGGTCCAGGGGAGATGGGATCAGCACCAGCACCACCTGTACACCCAGGTGCTCTGTGCAGAAGTAGCAACACAGAACAAGGCAACCCAGATTCTCACACCACCAGGCTGTGGGGAAGGGGACACGTGCCACTGAGCTCTTGGAAAACCTTGGGCAGAGGCAAGGCCATTGCAGCCACATTCTGCCTCCTTATGGACCCCCTTGGAGTGCTTGGCTGGCCCTGGATCCCTCTGGCAGAAGTAGCCACACATGTCCAGGTGCTCTTCTCCAGCCACCTGAGGGCATTGGCCTCTACTACTGCCCTGGGGCACCCATCACCAGCGAAAGATACAAATATACAAAAACAAACCCAAAAAATAAACTTCTACCAATATCTTCAAACCATAAACACAACAATCTAAAGTGATAACATAAAGGAAAGCAAAAGCCACTCAAATTCCCACGCATGCAATTGGCAGTCACACATGGCACAGCCACTCACCCCCAGGCTTTCCTGAGCACAGAAGTTTCCACCAGCACCCACAATGATGCCACAGCCAAGGCAGCAGCCAGGAACAAGCACCCAGACATGCCAAGGATGGGTACACAAGGTCAACAAGCACTGACAGGGACTCAGAAACCCCCAGTGATGAGCATTTCAGGAAAGGGAGAACCCTATGTCTGGGGTACTGAGCATATGCGTGTTAGGAAGGATGAAAGTTTGAAAAGAAAGTCTGACAGATATGTACGTGTGGCAGAAAGATTTTTGAATATAGAATCTATAGAAGGAATAGAAATGAAAGGAAGTTTGGATATAGAAGAATAATAGACGTGTAAATTGACAATTACTGATCCAATTCTGCGGACAACAAAGAAGGCAAAGGTTATGTCAAGATGGAAAGAGGTTTTATGACTTAGACAAAAGGATAAACCCAATTCAAAACAGAAGATGAATTTACCAAACTGAAAGATAGCACAGGCAAACAAATCTGCCAGTCTTGCCAGTAGAAAAAAGGTTTCAGAATTTTCCACTGAAAAAAAACTGAAAACAAATTCGAGCTTAAACTGTAACGTACTAACTTTTAGTGATTAGAGAATAGTAACATAAATCTGGTAATTACAGCAATTATGATAGGCTACAGGTAAAAGTAAAGTTATAGATTGGTTCTACTGCACTAAGACACACAGCAAAGAAAAGTATATAATTAATTGTAACTAAAACCAAAGGGTCGCCAGGCCTGCCTGCAGCTGGAGCTGACAGATGTAGGCACAGCTCTGTCACCCACGACCCTGGACTGCTGTAACTTCTTGGATGTAATAAACATCAATTTGGAGAGCCACCTGGAGTCACGCATTCCTCATTTCAGCTCTTACGGCTGGGGACAGAGAGTGTCCTGGGGAAGTCACTGCTTAGGGCTGGGGGGCAGCAGGGCTGCCCAGCCCCTCACTGACAGCATCATGGGTGGGAGGCTGGCCCAGGAGGGAGTGACCCTGTGCCCCAGCAGGGACCCTGCCCCTTCCCAGAGCAGAGCCAGGTGTCCCCACCATGTCCCAGCATGGTGCCAACACATGAGGGGCAGATGTGGCCATTCCCAGGCAGGACCATGAGTGTGATAACAGCAGGCAGTATGGCTGAGGAGCCGCTGTGCCCAGAGCGTGGGACAGTCCACACGTGTCAGCAGCAGGCAGGGACACTCCAAGGTACTCAGCAGTCCAGACACTATAAGAGGGGTAAGTGGCCCCACCACAGCACCTTTGCTCGACCCAACCATGCTGGGAGCCATCTGTCTCATCGTGCTGCTGGGCTACGGTAGGTGCAGGGCATGGGGAAAGGTCAGGGCAGGGAGAACAGGACCGTGGCACCTGCCCTGGCCCTGGGCATGGTCACAGGCAGCCTCTGATGTCCCTTTGCCTGGTGTCACACAGCCTACGGATGCGGTCAGCCGGCCGTGCCACCACAGCTGAGCTCCCGCGTGGTGGGCGGTGAAGACGCTGTAGCCCACAGCTGGCCATGGCAGGTGAGGGGCACAGGGACAGCAATGGGGACAGGGATGGGGACAGGGATGGGGACATTCCTGCTCTGACCCTGTGCCTCTGCCCTCACAGATCTCGCTGCAGTACAGTCGCTATGGATCCTGGTACCACACTTGTGGTGGGACCCTCATTGCCCCCCAGTGGGTGCTGACAGCTGCCCACTGCATCAGGTAGGTGGGTGTTGGGGTGCTGGGGGCGATCTGTATAAGCAGGATGAGATATTTGTAGGGATTGACACTCTCTCTTTCCCTGGCAGCTCTTCCCTGACCTATCGTGTAGTGCTGGGAATGCAGGACTTGTCAGAGGATAACGAGCCTGGTTCTGTGGCTGTTGGGGTGGAGAAGACCATCGTCCATGAGGATTATGATGACTACCTCATCATGTAGGGGATAGGATGCCTCAGGGCTGGATCGCGGGTGTTGTGGCCACGAAGCCTTTTTCCACTGGCCATGGTGCCTTGTTCCCATGGCCAAGGACCATGGTTGATGTCCCCCTGTAGCAACGACATTGCCCTGATCAAGCTGGCAGAGGAGGTGCAGGAGACTGACACCGTCCGTTCCGCCTGCCTGCCGGCTGCTGGCAAGATCCTGCCGAACAACTTCCCCTGCTATGTCACCGGCTGGGGACGCATCAGGAGTAAGTGGGGTGTATCTGGGAGAGTCTCCAGAAAGGGGATGCAGGCAGCGGGTGTGAGGTACAAGCTTTGTCTGTCGTTGCAGCCAACGGGCCCCTGGCTGATGCCCTGCAACAGGCTCTGCTGCCCGTGGTGGATTATGCGACCTGCTCCAAGTGGGACTGGTGGGGCAGCTATGTGGATGAAAACATGGTATGCGCCGGTGGTGATGGCATCGTCTCTTCATGCAATGTGAGTGTGGGCACTGCACATGGTGGGAGCCCCTATGATGTGGTACCATGGGCACTGGGAGGAGATGGAATGCAGCCATGGTGGTGGATAGCCACGAGGGATGAGGGGAGTGTTGGCAGGGTGCCCAGGAGCAATGGCCCTCACTGTCTCTCTGCACAGGGCGATTCTGGGGGCCCCCTGAACTGCCAGCGCGACGATGGGATCTGGGAGATTGAGGGCATCGTCAGCTTTGGCTCTGCCCTGGGCTGCAACACGAAAAAGAAGCCGTCAGTCTTCACCCGGGTGTCTGCCTACATCGACTGGATCAACGAGGTGGGTCACCCTTCCTCTGCCTCCCTCCTACACAGGGGCTGTTCTTGCCCCACTGAGGCTCTTACCATGCCCCCCTGTGTCTTTTTGGCAGAAAATGAACACAAACTGAGGACGCAGCATTGTGGAGATACCACTGTTGATCAAGATAAAAGCAAAAAAATGTTGAGCTGGTCTCGCTGTTTTTTTCAGAGAGGAGGTGTAGTGGAGCTGGGGACACACATGCAGGGCTGGGTCTGCTGATGCCAAGGCCCTGCTTGTGTGCTGGGGAAAGTGTCCGTGTTGTGCACTGGGGCTGGGCAGGACTCTGCAGAGGCTGTTGGGCACATCCTGCAAGATGCTTCCAGTCCTCAAGCTGTGGCTGAGGCAACGGCCTTGAGGGTTGGCAATTATTTTGATGGGAGAGGGGCTGGGCTTTGTCCAGGTTATTCAGGGGAGCTCCAGGCAACCCAGATGGCCCTTGGGGATGATCGGGAACACTTGGTAGCTCCCAGGGTGCTTTCGGGGACCTCAATGGCACTGCCTAGATGAGGGCTGACTTTCAAATGGGGCTATTGAGGAAACTGGGTTGGTCTTGGGGAGCTTGAGAGAGTCTGACTGGTTTGGGAGGGGTCAGGGGTGCCTGCAGGAGCTCTCTTGGAGACGGAGCCCTTGGTAGCTGCATGGCACTGCCGGCTCCAACAACAGGACCTGTGACATGGCCCAGGAGCAGAGCATCTAATCTCCTTCTGTGTTGGCTGGAGGAACAAGTTGGGTGATGGGCAGAACACAGAAACGCCAGCTGTGGGATTCCCAGGAGGAGCCTGGGCTGCCCTGGAGGAGACTGGGATGTTTTCCAGGAAGAGGGCAGCGTGTTGGTGGGAGCAGCTGTGAAGGAGCTGTCCAGGAATTGGAGGTGGGTGTCACACCATCAGCCCCTGAGCAGAGCCATCCATCACACCATCATCCCATCACGGCCGCTGCAGCCCACTCAGGATCCTCACGGTGTGAGGAGGAGGAGCAGAGCGAGCAGGGATGGACGGCAGCAGCTCAGGCTGGGTGGGGGACGTGGTGGACGGTGCCGGGTTTAGGTGTCATGGTGCCACTGGACCATTGAGCGGCACTATCACCAGCCCACAGAGCAGCGCTGGCAGATGCACCAAATCCCAAGAGCACTCGCACGAGCACTGGCACCGCGGGATCCACCTGGGGACTCTCCAGAGATCCTTGGCAATTTTCAGCCTGACCAAAGCTTTAGCAGGTGAAGAGGGATGCAGGGTGGGAAATAGTTTGGATGGACAGGAAATGTGCTATGACAAAGGAACTGTACAGATCATCCCAAAGGCAATCAAATGCCTGCCAGTCAGATGATGTGTGGAGGTGGCTACTCTGCACAGCAGGATGGAGCCAGGTGCTTTGGACACTGGTGTGGCATTGGCAGCATGATCTTCAGGCTTGGCTGAAGAGCGCCAGGCTGTCTGTGGGAAGCTGGGCAATGTGGGGCCCCCCTGTCCCCTCTGTGTGTACCCACATGTGCCATGGGGACAGTTGTTTGGGCTGGGAGTGCAGGACCCTGGTGTCACAGCCTGTTGTTCATGTCCTTGTGCATTGTGTCCCATCCTCAGAGGGGCTTCGGTGGATGGAGGAGCCCTGGACAAAGGCCCCAGAGTTCCTGAAGCCTCTCTGCTGGGGCGTCAGCCCTGCCCCTCCCAGCCAGGCATGAGCATCCCCCCATAGTGCGTGTCACTCCAATAACCGGTGTCCCCCTGCCCAGGAGGTGGTGAAGAGTTGTGATCTCTCTGGGAGAAGAACCTTTTTCTAACATCCAGTCTGTCCTTGGCCACAGCTCCAGCTGTGCCTTCGGGTCCTGTTCCTGGTCACAGAGAGCAGAGACCAGAGCTGCGCCTCGGGAGGAGCTGCAGCCTCCAGAGAGGTCTGACCTCAGTCTCCTCCAGCTGAACAAACCAACTGACTTCAGCCTCAACTACTTTTAATCTCTATGGCTGCATAGAGTTTCATGAATATTTGTTACACTTACATGTTAATTGTCAATTATTGTTATATTCTGCTCATACAATTTATAATTGACACAGTAAATCTGCAGGTTAACCTAAAGAAGTGCAAGCTTTATTTTTATTGAATGGCTAACATCCTATGTACACCCTATAGGATGTGTCCATTATTAAGTATTTAACAATATGAGAGAATAAGGGGAAGTTTAAAAGAATACAACTAAACTTTGTGAAGTTCGTTACTTTTACTTCACTGTTGAAATATAAGTACTCATACAATCCCTTACATAAAAGTTTCATGTTATTAGTGATCTTTACGAACTCCTGGGGATGAGAGCTCGGGACGCCCAGGGACACATGAACAAACTCCACTGACACTGAGCAGCATCCCAATGCTGATGGCTCAGAGCATAGGGAAGCACTGCCCTGACACATGGTGCCAGTCCACATCCTGGGCTCCCTGCACAGGCATCATCTTAGGTTGGAAATGGGTGGGTGTATTCTATTCCTATGTGTGGTGCAGTTCTGTTAAATGGGCAGTTTTCTCTATCTCTTCCACAACCAATCCTCCCTCTGGAAAGATAATTTCTTTTAATGGGCCAATGAGTCTCAGCACATGTCTGGTAAAATTCCATCATCCCACTGTGAGATATTCTGTCCAAAGGGAGAACCAAGTATTCCTACCTGGATATCATCAGAGATCTGGAACACCAGGGCAGCCTTTTCCCCCTGCATTCCCAGAGGAGTGGCTGTTTTCTCCACTGGATTTCCAGTGCCAAACCAGCCCTTCTAAACCATCACTGGACCTGCATCCTTCTCTAGGATCTCTGCTCCAACACACAAACAGATGACACTTCAGAAGGGCTGCAGCCACCATGGAATGGCACAGCTACCACCACCCTGACACACACCATATTGGGCTGTGTTCTGACTCTCTCTGTAGTTTATTTGGTTGTGCTATTACATTTGTGGGTTTTTTTAGTTCTCCTACTAAAAAACTGGTATTCCTATTCCCATATCTTTGCCTGAGAGCCTTTTAATTTCAAAATTATAACAATTATAACAATTCAGCAGGATGAGGTTTTATATTTCCATTTCAGGCGAAGCTCCATCCTTTCTTAAACAGACACGTGTCTTTTCAAGCTATGACAGATTTTAGGCGCCCAACGTGGCGCTCGACAGCATAGAGAGAAAAAGAGTGAAAATAGGGAATAACAGTTCTTGAGTAATTTAATTTTTATGTGCTAATATAGAAACTCTCTTTAGTATCACCATGTGGTCCAGCTTACCCTAGTTTGGGTGACACATGATCGTTGCTGCATTTCTCTCATTCAGGCCATTCAGGCCCTTATCTAAACATGGGTCCTATAGTTATGGCTATTGTGGCTGTTTTCCAGCTTGTTTTATGGGTTAATAAGGTGAGGAATTCATGTGTTGCAGTGTGTTGTAAACTTCCTTCCCCAGGTGTGCCAATACCTCTCTTCCCCTTCCCCCCTCGCCCCCTGCTGGGCTGTCAATCAGGTTTAACATTCCAGCAAGGCGTTGTGTGGTTGGTCAAGTTCAAAGGATGCCCCTCAGGCCCAGGGGTCATTGGCCTGTCTGGGTGTCATCCACCCCTGAGACCCTGCCCCTCTCACCTGGTTGGTGGCTCACCTGTTCCCTCCCCTTCCCCTGTCCCTGAGCTTAAAAAGGTGATCAGACCATGCAGCCTGGATTCTGTTGGAGCAGTTGCTCACATTCAGACCTCTGTAACCATGGAATAAACCTCTGGACATTAAACCCTCCAGCAGAATCCATCTCTTTTTCTCTTCACCATCGCCTGAAGCTCTGCTCCTGAGGTACATGGAGTTCCTAACAAGCCTGGACTTGTTCAGTGCACAGCTGCAATCTCCAGCAAGCCAAGGTATCTCTGGGGTGATTACACCACAGTTGCTGCCTTTGGCCCAGCAGCGAGGGTCAGACTGGCCCAGGCACTATCTAACTGGTAATATTGGGATTCTTATTCCAATATTTTGGCGTTCCTGAGGCAGGCAAAGCGACTCTGCAGCCTGAGAACGGACTCTCACTACCTTGGAAAAGCTTCTGGCAGCCGTGCACCCAGCTGGAAGGGCTTTGGTTGCAACGCCCTCAGCTAGAGACTTTGGGATTATTCCCAGAAGTTTCGTGGACTGTTCAGCACCTCTGGAAAGCCCAGCTCCTTTGTGGTGAGCAGATTTTCCAGAGGGAGAACAGGGTAGCCTCTCTTGCCCATAGAGAGGTCCTGTTCCGGTGAGGAGACCTGCCTTAGACCCCAGCCAGCTACAGCTTCCATTTCAGGTGAATATCTCTGCTCTCGGTGGAGCAGAAGCTCAAAAACCAGACTCTGCCGTGAGTTCTGTTCCTTTTTTTGCCTTTGCATTTTTGGCTCCGCAGCCCCACAGACAGGAAATCATTGCGTTCTAGCTTTTAGCTTTCTGCTGCGTGTGTTAGTCTCTTTTGGAATTCGCGCCAGAGCGGGAGTGCTCTCTGCCCTTCCCCCCGGCTCTGCAGCGCAACGTGCTCGGCTCTCTCCACGTGGTCAAGGGATATCTCTCTCTCTCTCTCTCTCCGTGCGGGGTGGGGGGTGTTCTCTGCACACACGGTGCGGGGGGCCCCGGTATCGGCTTGCCACGTGGCGTGGCTGCTCTCTCTCCTCCACGGGGGATCTGCATTCCACAGCGGGGGAGGCTTTGTTTCCACCTTGGCTCAGCAGGGCGTGCCCTGCTGCTGCTGCCCGGGAATTTTAAAAGCAGTATATACAGCTGCATTGTGAAGCTTTTGTCTGTTCCTTATCGCTTTCCTATCTGTGGTTTTTTTTAGAAATCGGTAGCTGATTTTGGCTTTGCTTTTGGTCAGGCGGGATTTAGTACTTTGCCTTTTACATCTAACATGGGTTCGAAACTCAGCATTGTACAAAAAGGGATGTATTATAATATTGTTAGCATTTTAGACAGTGGTAATGTTAAGTTCTCAAAGGGAAAATTGAAACAGTTTATAAGATGGTTTTTCCTCCACTTCCCAAAAATCTCCCCTGAAGAAATCTACAATATTCAATTCTGGGATAAAGTTGGGAATGAATTGATAACCTTAGGACAATCTGGCAATGCACCCTCAGCTAAATTTGTTTTGGAGTTTACAAATTCGAACAGCATTGCTCAAACAAAAGGAAATGGAGAAAAAGCCAAATGTAAAACCATGTACCTCTGCTCTCCCTGTTTCTCCCTCTCCTAGCTCTAAAACCCCTAAACCTCTTTCCCCAAAACTTGGTATTTTAAAGAGAGCACACTCATTGGGAAGTCGACTCCCAGAGTCTGTTGAAATGCCTGAGTTGCCCTGTCCACAAGGCCCTGGCCAGGCTGCGTGGAACTTTTCCCAATCCCCTGTGTCCCCTCCTCTGAAACCCACAGCACGTGTCAGCTTTCCAGAGAGCAGTGATGCCCAAAATGGCCCCCAGTCCCTAGGGGGTCCACAAGATGGTGGATGCCACGTGGCATCTTCCCAAACCTGGTCTTCTTCTTCCCAAAATCCTCTTAAGCATCCCAAAACTCCAGCCCCATCCCCCTCTCCTCCTGTTCCTCGTGATACCTTCCCCCCTCCCCCTCCCTTTCCTGCAATACCCTCAGCTTTGCCCCTCTACTCCTCCCAGGGGGCGTCTGCCGATGTGATGCCACCAGGTGTCCCCGCCCCCTGCCAGCCCCTTGACCCCGCCCCTTGTTCCCATGGTGTCCCAGCCCCCTGCTAGCCCCTTGACCCCCGCCTTGTTCCCACAGTGCCCCCGCCCCTTGCCAGCCCCCTGTCCCCACCCCCTGTTCCCATTGCGTCCCCGCCCCCTCCCCGGGTTCCCACGGTGGGGACACATCCACTGCCTGTCCCCAGATCTGTATCTGTGATCCCAATGCTTCTGATTCAAGGGATACAGAGCAGGGAACAGCAGACCAAATGCATAATCCCATGTTGTCACTGGCTCCTGTTACCTTTCAGCCTGCAGCTCAGGGAGGAGCAAACCCAACTGCTAATTGGAGTTCTTTTGGACGATAATTGATTAAAGAGATCTGTAAATCTCATAAAGAATATGGTCCACACAGTCCATATTTCCGTGGCCTTTTAAATTCTGAACTGAGTAGGACTGTAGTGATTCCACATGATTTAAAACAGCTTTTTTCCTGTCTCATGACCTCCAAGGAGATTAAATTATGGGAAATAGCATGGAAACAAATGCTAAATGATGCTCTCCCAGGCTTGCATGCTGATCCAAACACAGCCAAAGACAACAGTGGTAACCCTATCACCATTGAGCACCTCTGTGGTGAGGGCCAATGGTGTTCTCCCTCAATCCAAGCTACTGCAATTCCTGCAGAAACACTCAAGAAAGTAAAAGAAGCAGCTGAAAAAGCGTTCTTTTCCCTACAACCTGAGGGGCCTTTTGAGCCCTATAGTAAAATTAAACAGCTACCATCAGAGCCTTTTTTGAAATTTGTAGAAAGGTTAACTAGAGCCATTGAAATACAAGTTAAAAAAGAGAATGCTAGGGAAGCAATTTTAGAGGAAATGGCATTTACAAATGCAAATGAACAGTGTCAAGCGGCAATCCTGAGCCTTCCTATAGAACCTCCCCCAATCCTAAAAGATATACTTCTAGTCTGTAACAGGAAAGTGCCTCTGATGACTGTGGCTGAAGACACCAGATCAAGGCTGCTGCCAAGACCACCTCAGCGTGTCGCCGTTGCCAGCCCTGCGCCTTTCCCCTCAGCACAGCAGTACCCTGGGCAGCAGCGGAGACCAGCAATGGTTGAGCCCACAAAACCATGCCTGCTTTGTAACAACCTTGGGCACTGGAGTAAGCAGTGCCCCCTGAAAAGGGAATTTGATGGACAGGGGAGGAGAACCACAAGCCCTCCCTGGGGCTCAACAACAACAAAAAACTGAAAAGGGAGCGCCGGCCTGCCAGGCGTGCAGGCACAAAAAGAGCAGGCCAAGGGAATAAGGATAGCGAAACAAATCAAGCGCGCGATAATATTAATATTTGTGTAAGTGAAGCAAGTGCTTCAAAGACCATGTCTGCTGGTACACTGTTGAAAGTGAAACAAAATAACCTTTGTTATGATATAGGTGATCCTGTGTTAACCACATCTTCTGTCAATGAGCCTTACAGGTTGCAGCTGACAGAGTCACTCCACCTGGAGGACACTGACTGGCACTTTGTCTGTGTCAATCCTGAACAGAAGGGTACTTGAAACCGAATTCGTTGTAAGTACATCGTCATTGGGGACACCAAACACACACCACAAGAGATCGGAATTGCTCCGGGAATGACAACATCAGATCCTGAGCAATTCGTTCTCAGGAATTTTGGTAGCGCAGCCTGCACTGTTTCCACCCACCCCTGTTTCTTCCCAAGGGACAAATTGTTGCACAAGCTATCCCTGTGCCAACTTTACCTGAAAATATCGAAAAACAAGGGCCCACAGTCACCCGAGTACAAGTTATTGGGAAAGACAAACCCAAATTATGGTGTAATATCAGTAGGGGTGGGGAGTCAAAATGCATTGAGATGCTTGTAGACACAGGTGCAGACTGCACAGTGATTCCAGTACAAGACTGGCCAGCACACTGGCCTTTGCAAAATGTTGCCGGTCACCTTCAAAGTGTAGGAGGCCTGCACTTGGCAAGACAATCCAAAAGCATTATTCAATTTGAGGGACCAAACGGACAATTAGCAAATATCCGTCCATTTGTGTTGGATTATTCAGAACCTTTGTTAGGGAGAGATTTAATGGCCCAGTGGGGTGTCACAATTGATATTCCAGACTCTCCACAGCATTTTTGTGCAGCAGTCATTGAACAACAGCGCCCCACCCAAAAACTGAAGTGGAAAACAGACAAACCAGTTCAGGTGAAACAGTGGCCGCTCAGTAAACAAAAAATAAAGGTGCTTGAGGAACTAGTGGAAGAGCAACTAAAAAAGGGCCACATGGTGGAGACCATGTCCCCATGGAACTCTCCAGTGTTTGTCATCCAAAAAGCTGACAAAAAGAGATGGCGACTTCTTCACGACCTCCGACAAATTAATAATGTAATTGAAGATATGGGTTCTCCCCAACCTGGTATGCCATCCCCAACAATGCTTCCCCAAGATTGGAAATTAGCTGTTATTGATATTAAAGATTGTTTTTTCCAAATCCCCTTGCACCCTGACGATGCACCGCGTTTTGCATTCTCCGTCCCTTCCATTAATATGGAATCACCTATGAAAAGGTACCATTGAACCGTTCTTCCTCAGGGATTAAAGGTATCTCCAGCTATCTGCCAGTGGTATGTCTCTTCCCTGCTTTCCCCAGTGCGTGCAGCTGCAGAGAAGGCCATCATCTATCATTATATGGATGATATCCTTGTGTGTGCCCCCAGTGATGATTTACTCACACATGCGCTTGACCTAACGATCCATGCATTGATTGTTGCAGGGTTCAAGCTCCAGGAAAAGAAAATTCAAAAGATGCCACCTTGGAAGTATTTGGGCTTAGAAATTGGAAATAGGACCATTGTTCCTCAAAAACTAGAAATCAATCCAAGCATCAAGACCCTTGCGGATGTCCACAAGTTGTGTGGGTCTTTGAATTGGGTAAGACCATGGCTCGGTCTGACTAATGAAGACCTTGCCCCTCTTTTCAATTTATTGAAAGGGGGAGAGGACCCAGGTGCTCCTAGGTCTATTACCCCAGAGGCACGGAAAGTTCTAGAAAAGGTTCAGATTACAATGTCCACAAGACAGGCCAACCGATGCCGGCCTGACCTGCCATTCAAATTTATCATTCTAGGTAAGTTGCCACACCTCCATGGAATTATTTTCCAGTGGGAGGAAAAACAAACACCTAAGGCAAAGAACACACCAAAAAAGGACCGGGACCAGAGGGACCCTCTCTTGATCATAGAATGGGTTTTCCTCAGTCACAAAAGGTCCAAGAGACTGACAAAGCCTCAGGAGCTGGTAGCGGAACTGATCCGGAAAGCAAGGACCCGGATCAGGGAGTTAGCAGGATGTGATTTTAAGTGCATTCACATTCCAGTTAAGTTAAAATCAGGTCAAAATACTATGAAAATACCGGAACAATTGTTTCAAGAAAATAAAGTGTTGCAGTTTGCTCTGGATTCCTACTCAGGACAAATTTTGGTAGCGCGGCCTGCTCACAAATTGTTTGAACAAGATGTTCAATTTACTTTAAAATTGAGAAGTGCTCTAAGTAGGAGACCTTTAAAAAAGGCTCTGACTGTCTTTACAGATGCATGCAGGAGGTCCCACAAGTCCGTTATGACTTGGAAGGATCCTCAAACCCAGCAGTGGGAGACAGACATTGCTGAGGTGGAAGGTTCACCTCAGGTTGCTGAATTGGCTGCGGTTGTTAGGGCTTTTGAAAGGTTCTCAGAACCATTTAATCTAATAGGCAGGAGTAGTATCCAGGGCAGATCAAGCAATACTGCAAGATGTGTCTAACATCGCACTTTTTGAATTGCTCTCAAAACTGGTAAAGTTAGTCACTCACCGAGAGCAACCTTTTTATGTGATGCATGTCAGGTCACACACTGACTTGCCAGGGTTTATCGCTGAAGGCAACAGAAGGGCAGATGCTCTTGCTGCACCTACAGTGATGGCCACTCTCCCAAATGTTTTTGAACAGGCAAAAATCAGCCACCAGCTTTTCCACCAAAATGCACGTGGCCTGGTTCGTCAGTTTAACATCACTCGAGAACAGGCCAAAGCGATTGTGGCCACATGCCCAAATTGCCAACAACATGCCCTCCCTACAGTGAGTACGGGAGCAAACCCAAGGGGACTGAACAGTTGTGAACTGTGGCAAACAGATGTAACACACATACAGTCTTTTAGACGGCAGAAATATGTTCACGTTAGTGTAGATACCTTTTCTGGCGCGGTCTATGCTTCTGCCCACACAGGAGAATCATCGATTGATGCTATTAAGCACCTCTTACAGGCTTTTTCTTTCATGGGCATCCCCAAGGAGCAGAAAACTGATAATGGGCCTGCTTATAAACCCAAGGAATTCGGGAGCTTCCTGCAGCAATGGGGAGTAGAGCACAAAACTGGCATCCCCTACTCCCCTACAGGTCAAGCCATTGTAGAAAGAACTCACCGTGATATTAAAAGGGTCCTGGACCAGCAACAACAGGTTCTGAAGGTAGAACCTCCCCACATCCGGTTATCCAGGGCGCTATTCACGATCAATTTTCTGAATTGTTCTTTTGACAGCCTGAACCCACCCATCCTACGCCACTTTGGGGGGAGCAGTCATAGGCTGATGAAAGAAAAACCTCCGGTTTTAGTAAAGGACCCTGAGACTTGGAAAATGGTGGGACCTTACAAATTGGTTACCTGGGGACGTGGATACGCCTGTGTGTCCACCCCCTCTGGTTTAAGGTGGGGTCCTTCCAAATGGGTAAAGCCCTATGTTCCCAAGGTCTCAGAGAAATCCACAGAAGCACCCCAGGTTGCTCATGCTGCCTGGAGAAGAAAACGCCGCACGCGTTCTCTGGAGGAAATTCCATTTAAGCCTCCTATCTGGAATAGTTTGTAATATATGTTTGTTTCAAGTTTTTGTACCAGTTTAGATCCCACTGTTCATGTGTAGCCTCGAGGTGCCATGAGACCGAGCCTGCTTCTCGTCCTACTCGTGATCATCCCACCTGCGATCTCCTGCATAGTGCCGCAGCCCAAACCACATATGGACTACCTTGACAAAGGCTCTCGGACATCAACAGAGAAACTGACAACTGGCTGAATGGACTGTTCAAAGGCTGGGGACTCTCGGGCTAGTTGGGATCTATTCTGAAAACTGTGTTTTAGCGCTGTTTATTTTTCTATAGTTTTGTAGTTGTTAGCATTGTTTTTGGACTAATCAAATGCATGGTTCTCAAGTTAATTTCAAGCTCATCTCCCCCTCCTGAGGTCTACCATTTGGAAGCCCTCAGTGCTCCAATGGATGACCTAGAAGCCTCAGTGGAAGACACTGACCCTCCTGTAGAGGAAGAACTGATTTACCAACCATGGTTTGGCAATCATTCTGCACCACAAACACAGTCCTCTTCTTTTTAAACAAAACTAGGGGGAGATGTTGCTGTGTGTTGTAAACTTCCTTCCCCAGGTGTGCCAATACCTCTCTTCCCCTTCCCCCCTCACCCCCTGCTGGGCTGTCAATCAGGTTTAACATTCCAGCAAGGCGTCGTGTGGTTGGTCAAGTTCAAAGCATGCCCCTCAGGCCTAGGGGTCATTGGCCTGTCTAGGTGTCATCCCCCCCTGAGACCCTGCCCCTCTCACCTGGTTGGGTGGCTCACCTGTTCCCTCCCCTTCCCCTGTCCCTGAGCTTAAAAAGGTGAACAGACAATGTGGCCGGGATTCTGTTGGAGCAGCTGCTCACATTCAGACCTCTGTAACCATGGAATAAACCTCTGGATATAAATCCTCCAGCAGAATCCTCTCCTTTTCTCTTCACCATCACCTGAAGCTCTGCTCCTGAGGTACACGGAGTTCCTAACAAGCCTGGACTTGTTCAGTGCCCAGCTGCAATCTCCAGCAAGCCAAGGTATCTCTGGGGTGATTACACCACAGCTGCTGCCTTTGGCCCAGCAGCGAGCGTCAGACTGGCCCAGGCACAATATAACTGGTAATATTGGGATTCACATCCCAATATTCATGGATCTTTAAGTTCCTCTGGATGGCAAGCACATGAATTCAGAGCTATCACACACTGACTGTATGTTTTTGGGGTTACTTTAATAATGGTAATTACTGCGAGGAAATGACACCAGGGGAAATATTCACCTAACCCTTCAACCAGCTCTTTGGGTCTACTCTACTGGTTTTCAAAGGGATCAGGTGCACTCTAAATGCTAATGATATCATACAATCATTGGTGTTACTGATATGCCTGTTCTATATAGCATTTAGAGATCAGGGAAGATTAACCTGGATTACCACCCTGACACCTACCTCAAATACTATAGATGTTGCTACTCTACAGCCTGACCCTGCCTCTCAGCCCACCTCAGAAATGAACCACCCAGATTGGGTGGGGGCTCTGGTGAAGGAGATACATGAGATGAGCCAGATGTAAAGGAGTACATTTCCCCAGCTGCTGAGAAGCCCTCACCCTTCATCAAAGAGGGAGAATCTGATGGTGCAGCAGGGGAACCCACAGATATTACAACCACCCAAGTTCCAGCTGAACCACAAAGGCAGTCACAGCCAGTAGCAGTTGCCCCTGTAGAAACAAGGAGACCTAAGATGAAATCAGAGCACCCAGACAAGGAGAAGAATGGAGGGCCTTCAATATCCACAGCGGAGCCAAAGGTTACGATCATCATCAAGTCCCTGATGTACAAAAGTCTACAAAATCTGCACAAAGACATTGTACGACGGGGACGTGAGAATCATACAAAATGACTACTTCAGGTCTGGGACCTTATGGGTACAGACATACAACTGGATGGTGGTGAGGCAAGGAATTTGGGACCCTTGACCCAGGACTCAGGTATGAATCAGATTTTTTAAGGGACTCTGACATTGTTGAGTCAGGGACGGTAAGAAAGTCTCCAGTCTTCAGGTCAGAAGGCTCAAGAATAATTCTTTTATTAGCAAAAAGTTGCGAGCTTTATAATCTCACTTGTTAAGGTGAGACCTGATTTGTTTCAAAGTAGAAACATCTCACATTATTGGTGACTATGAATAGCACCCTGTGGAGAGCCATAACTATAAACAGTGGTTCCAGAAAGAAAGATTATAATTGTTTAAATTTTTTCATCTAAGATTCCCAGGCTCAGTCTGGGAGAAATTGTTTCTGTTCTCTCTTCAACTGAACTGAGAATATGCACAGGAGTCAGAGTCCCTTTCCCTCTGGGAGCAGCTTCTAATGAGTGTCAGAGAGAGGTTTATCCATAGGGAGAGAATGCAGGACCACCACCACAGAATGTGCTGGAAGGCCCTTGAGGAAGGCATACAACCGTTGGCATCATTGGAGGTACTCTTTGGGAGGGATGGACAGCATGGTAATGACCCTGACAAGGTCGAGTGCATGGGGCAAATGTTGTCTGGCAAATCCGGGGCCATCTCAATACACCACCTTCATTGCAATGATTGATGCCAATACTAACTGAGAGACAGTGGGCTCTGTCACCAACAAGCTTAGAAATTATGAGAATATGATCAATGGCCTGATGCAGGCTCATGTCTCTGCTGCAAACAAGGAGTTCAAAGAGGAGATGAGGGAGATGAGGGAGGAGGTGAGGAAGATCAATGCAGCACTCGTGGTAGTCACAGGCCCCAAAGTCAGAGCCCAACATCCCCCAAGTAGAGAGAGAGGGTACACCCCACGGCCTGACCTGTGGTTCTTTCTGCGTGGCCATGGGGCAGACATAGGAAGGTGGGATGGGAAACCCACTTCTGTCCTGGCAGCACGGGTGCGTCAAATCAAGGAGAGAAACACTAACCTAGGGAATTCCACTAAAGTGAAAGTAGTCTCAACCATGACTGAGCTGCTGAGTATGATCTGTCAGATCCCCTTGAAGGTACATCTACCATGTATGCCCAGGAAAGAAATAATAACCAGGGTAGGACGGGCCCCGTCTCTAGCCAGGGAGAGGCGCGGGGAAACCAGATCTTCTGGACAGTGTGAATCCGATGGCCTAGGACATCAGAGACACAAAAATACAATGCCTTAGTTGATACTGGTGTGCAGTGTACCCTAAAGCTATCGAGACATGTGGTGGCAGAACCTGTTTCCATTGCTGGGGTGACAGGGAGATCAGACAGCAATTGACCCTGTTGGACGCCAGGGTGAGCCTGACTGGGAAGGAGTGGCAGAAACATCCCATTGTGACTTGCCCAGAGGCCCTGTGGATTCTGGGCATAGATTTCCTCCAGAATGGCTATTACAAAGACCCAAAGGGACTCAGATGGGCTTTTGGCATAGCTGCTGTAGAGGCAGAGAACATTGAGCAGTTGAACACCTTGCCTGGACTATCAGAAAACCCATCTGCAATAGGACTCCTGAGGGTGTAAGAGCAAAAAGTGCCAATTGCCACCTCAACAGTGCACCATCAGCAGTATTGAATGAATTGAGATGCCGTGATCTCCATCCACAGAATGATCCTTGAACTGGAGAGCCAAGGGGCGCTCAGCAAAACCCACTCACCCTTCAACAGTCCCATCTGGCCTGTGCCCAAGTCTGACAGAGAATGGAGATTGACTGTGGACTATTGTGCCTTGAATGAAGTGACTCCACTGCTGAGCACTGCTATGCCGGACATGCTGGAATTCCAGTACAAGCTGGAGTCCAAGGCAGCAAAGTGATATGCCACTGTTGACATTGGTAACGCGTTTTTCTCCATTTCTCTGGCAGCAGAATGCAGGCCTCAGTTTGCTTTTCCCACGAGGAGCATGCAGTACACTGGAACTGACTGCCCCAGGGGTGGAAGCACGTGCCCACCATCTGCCATGTGAAGAGACTATGGAGACTTGTAGTGCAGAAAGCATACAGGCTTGGCTGATAGACAAAGGGCACGGTTATCTGCAAGGAGTGCATAACCAGGCCTGAAGGCAGCAGACAATCCTTGAAATGCCCTTGGCCAGGCGATAAAGAGAAGTTGGTCAATTACACAATGCCTCCAGGCCCGCTGGCAGACTATCATAAACCACAAGGCAAAACTATTGCAGAGGTAAGCAGAAGCATGAACAGCTGACTTGCACCAATCATAGCATTAGTAAAGCTGCATGAGCAGATATTTGTAACCAATAAAATGTAAGCTAAAGCTGCATGGACAGCTATAAAAGAACATATCAAGCAGTAATAAATTGAACAAGATGCATACCTCATATTGAGCCGCGTCTTAATTCCAGACCCCTTTTAGACCCCTTATCTCCACAGTCATGGACTGATCAAGGCTGCTCTGGAAGAGGGTGAAGCTCCAGAACACCTGCAGTACCTCAATGACATCATTGGGTGGGGGAACACAGCAATGGAAGTATTTGAGGAAGGAAAGACAAACATCCAGATTCTGCTAGAAGTTGACTTCACATTAAGAAGAGTAAAATCAACAGACCTGCCCGAGAGAGCCAGTGCCTGGAAGCAAAGAGGCAAGATAGACGGCATCAGATTCCCATTAACGTCATCAACAAAATTACCGCGATGTCTCCACCAGCCAGCAAGAAGGAAACACAAGCTTTCCTAGGTGCCATAGGTTTTTAGAGAATGCACATCCTCGAGTACAGCCGGATTGTGGGCTCTCTCTATCCAGTCACCCACAAGAAGAACGATTTCAACTGGGGCCCTGAAGGGCAACAAGCCTTTGCCCAGATCAAGCAGAAGATCGCTCATTTGGTAGCCTTTGGCCCAATCAGGATGTGATCAGAGATGAAGAATGTGCTCTACTCTGTGGCTGGGAACAATGGCTTGTCCTGGAGCCTTTGGCAGAAGGTGCCTGGGGAGACTCAAGGCCAACCACTGGGATTCTGGAGCTAAAGATACAGAGGATCCGAAGCCAACTAAACCCCTACAGAGAAGTAAATCTTGGCTGCCTATGAAGGAGTTCAAGGGGCCTCAGAGGTGATTGGCATGAAAGCACAACTCCTCCTGGCACCCTGACTAGCAGTGCTGCGGTGGATGTTTAAAGGAAAGGTTCCCACTACCCACCACGCCACTGACGCCACATGGAGCAAATGGATTGCCCGCATCACACCCATGTTGGAAACCTGAATTGCCCTGGGATTTTAGAGATAATTACAAACTGGCTGAAAGGTGAAAACTTTGGTCTCACTGAGGAAGAGGAACAAGAGCAAGTGGCACATGCTGAAGAAGCTCCACCATACAACCAACCACCAGCTGAGTAAACACAATACTCTCTTTTCACTGATGATTCCTGTCGCGTCATAGGGATGAACCAGAAGGGGAAAGCAGCTGTATGGAGCCCCACAGGACAGGTTGCACAAGCTACCACAGGAGAAGGTGGATCAAGACAACTTGCTGAACTCAAGGCCGTTTAACTGGCCCTGGACATTGCTGAAAGGGAGAAGTGACCAAAGCTCAACCTTTACACTGATTTGTGGATGGTAGCCAATGCTCTGTGGGGCTTGCTGGAAAGGTGAAAAAAAGGCCAACTGGAAGCCTAGAGGAAAACCAATCTGGACTGCTGATGAGTGCAAAGACATCGTCACTCAGGTAGAGTACGTACCCGTGAAAGTCCACCACACAGATGCCCATGTCCCCAAGAGTCGGGCTAATGAGGAACACTGGAACAACAAGCAGGTAGATCAGGCTGCAAAGATAGAGGTGTCGAAGATAGATTTAGACAGATTCTTATCTATGACATTGGCTGAGAATGATCATAAGGGCGAGTTCCTAGCTCGATGGGTCCATGATGCCTCGGGTCATCAGGGCAGAGATGCCACCTACAAGTGGGCATGGGACCGAGGGGTGGATCTAACCATGGAAAGTATTTCTCAGGTTATCCATGACTATGAGACGTGTGCTGCCATCAAGCAGGCCAAGCGAGTGAAGCCCCTGTGGTACGGTGGGTGGTGGTTCAAGTACAAGCATGGGGAGGCCTGGCAGATTGACTACATCCCACTGCCCCAGACACGCCAGGGCAAGCGCTACGTGCTGACCATGGTGGAAGCCACCACTGGATGGCTGGAAACCTACCCTGTGTCTCATGCTACGGCCCAGAACACCATCTTGGGCCTTGAAAAGCAAGTCCTGTGGAGACATAGCATCCGTGAGAGAATTGAGTCGGACAACAGAACCCATTTCATGAATGGCGTTATAAACACCTGGGCCAGAGAATGTGGTATTGAATGGATATATCATATCCCTTATCATGCACCAGCTGCCAGGAAAGCTGAACAGAACAATGGACTGCTTAAGACTACCCTGAGGGCACTTGGCTAGAACAGCTAGGGGTTTTTGGTATCTGTCTGACCCCAGCAGTCGTTGGTGTCCCGGATAGAGGAGTACTGCTAAGTACATCCTGTCCAGGTGCCTCAGGCAGGCTCCCAGCCACAGGCAATCTCAGCAAGCAGCTCAGCTCTTTGAGTGAGATCAGCTCTTTGATGAATTCAACTCTTTAATAATTTCAGCTCTTTGCTTGCTAAGTGCCTCAGCAGATGCAGGAATGAGAGAAAAATTGTATGAAGTTCCACAGATTTTTATAATAAGCTTTATTGGCAGCTTCTGCTAAGGGTGACAGTGACAGCTCTTCTGCCAATCTGGCCAGAGTTAGAGGTTATATGGGGTATGTGGGTTTTGGGAAACAGTCCAACAGAAAGGGTCAAGGTGAATATGACCTATGGTCTTACAGAGAGATAACAAGGGTCCAAAGGTGGAATAGGGGTTTCTTGGTCCACTCATCATGACTAGGCATTTCTTATCTTAGGCAACTGACCACCAGGGAGGCCTTGCAAGCCCTATAGCTGCTACACTTGGGGGGAAAAACCTTTAGAAATTGGGAAAAGGACTTAGCAAAAGTGACCTGGATGGTCAATACCCAAGGGTCCATCAATCGAGCTGATCCTGTCCAGTCTGAACCCTTGCATACAGTGGATGGAGAAAATGTCCCTGTGGTACATATGAAAGGTATTTTAGGAAAGACTGTTTGGATTAATCCCACCTCAGGCAAAGACAAACACATCCATAGGATTTTTTTGCTCAAGGACCTGGTTACACTTGGTGGGCAATACAGAAAAAATGGAGAAACCCATTGTGTACCACAGGGAAACCTAGTTTTAAGTGAGAACTGTGTGTAAGATTTCATTGAGCAGTGCTTATTTATTTGGGTATGATGCAGATAGTAATAGAATAAGGAGTGAGTAATGCCTTAGGCTGGAAATGGGTGGATGTATTCTATTACTATCTGTGGAGCAGTTCACTTCTGTTAAATGGGAAGTTTGATTTATCTCTTCTACACCACAACCAATCCTCCCTCTGGAGAGATAGCTTCTATTAGTGGGCCATTGAGTCTCACCACATGACTGATAAAATTCCATCATCCCATTGTGAGACGCTCTGCCCAGAGGGAGGAGCCAAGCATTCCTACCTGGATAGAATCTGACATTTGGAACACCAGGACAGCTTGTTCCAACTGCATTCCCAGAGGAGCAGCTGTCTGTCCAATGCATTCCCTGAAGGAGACCAGGCCCATCTCCAGCAGCCCTGGACCTTCAGAGGAAAACTCCACCCTTGTGCAGGATCCCTGCTCAAACAGAACCACAGCTGTCACTGCAGGAGGGCTGCAGCCACCGTGGAATGGGACTGCTGCCAACAGCCTGACCCACAGCGTTTCAGGGCCTGTTCTGACTCTGTGCATAATTTATTTGTTTGTACTATTACATTTCTATTTTCTTATTTTTCCTAGTAAAGAACTATTATTCCTATTCCCATATCTTCGTCTCAGAGCCTTTTAAATATCAGAATTATACAGTTCAGAGGGAGGGGGTTTACATTTTCCATTCCAGGGGAGGCTCCTGCCTTCCTTAGCAGACACCTGTCTTTTCAATCCAAGACAGGCATCCAGCACTGAAAAATAAGGAGGAGGAAGAAGAGCAGTGGGGCCCATGGAGTAAGCCTAAATAAGCATTTCCCCATCTCTCCCTCAGCCCCGACTCTCCTCCAGCTCCACCACAAACCTCAACACCACAGCTGAGCCACTGCAATGCTCCTGCTCTGCTCTCACCTCAATCAAGGATGTCCCAGGAAGGGACAAGCCACTGCAGTCCACATCATGGAAGAAGGTAAAGGACAAGGTGGAGCCATCTCTGCCCAAACTCAAGCACCAGCTCCCTGCACCTCCAGCCCATGGGACAGCCCAGTCCCAAGGCTCCATTGGCAAGAGAACTGGGGAAATAAATAAAGAGGGAGAGTGCAGGGTCACCTTTCCCAAAGGAAAACTGGTTCAGGGGAAATGGGACCAGCCCCAGCACCACCTGTACACCCAGGTGCTCTGTGCAGAAGTAGCAACACAGAACAAGACAACCCAGATTCTCACACAACCGGGCTGTGGGGAAGGGGACACATGTGCCACTGAGTTCTTGGAAAACCTTGGGCAGAGGCCAGGCCATTGCAGCCACATTCTGCCTCCTTATGGACCCCCTTGGAGTGCTTGGCTGGCCCTGGCTCCCTCTGGCAGAAGTAGCCACACATGTCCAAGTGCTCTTCTCCAGCCACCTGAGGGCATTGGCCTCTACTACTGCCCTGGGGCACCCACCACCAACCAAAGATACAAATATACAAAAAGAACCCCCAAAAATAAACTTCTACCATTATCTTCAAACCATAATTGTAACAATCTAAAATGACAACATAAAGAAAAGCAAAAGCCACCCAAATCCCCATACATGAAATTGGCAGTCATACATGGCACAGCCACTCATGTCCAGGCTTTCCTGAGCACAGAATGCACCACCAGCACCCATGATGAGGCCACAGACAAGGCAGCAGCCAGGAACAAGCACCCAGACATGCCAAGGATGGGTACCCAAGGTCAACAAGCACTGACAGGGACTCAGAAACCCCCAGTGATGAGCATTTCAGGAAAGGGAGCACCTTATCTCTGGGGGACTGAGGAGCTGCGTGTTAGGAAGGATGAAAGTTTGAAAAGAAAGTCTGACGGATATGTATGTGTGGCAGAAAGATTTTTGAAAGTGGAATCTAAAGAAGGATTAGAAATGAAAGCAAGTTTGGATATAGAAGAATAATAGAGGTGTAAATTGACAATTACTGATCCACTTCTGCTAGACAACAAAGAAGGCAATACTATGTCGAGATGGAAACAGGTTTTATGACTTAGACAAAAGGATAAGCCAACCTCAAAAAAGAAGATGAATTTACCAAGCTGAAAGATAGCACAGGCAAACAAATCTGCCAGTCTTGCCAGTAGAAATAAGGTTTCAGAATTTTCCACTGAAAGAAAACTGAAAAACAAATTCGAGCTTAAACTGTAACGTACTAACTTTTAGTGATTAGAGAATAGTAACATAAATCTGGTAATTACAGCAGTTATGATAGGCTACAGGTAAAAGTAAAGGTATAGATTGGTTCTACTGCAGTAAGACACTCAGCAAAGAAAAGTATATAATTGATTGTAACTAAAACCAAAGGGTCACCAGGCCTGCCTGCAGCTGGAGCTGACAGCTGTAGGCACAGCTCTGTCACCCACGACCCTGGACTGCTGTAACTTCTTGGATGTAATAAAATGCAATTTGGAGAGCCACCTGGAGTCACGCATCCCTCATTTCGGCTCTCACAGCTGGGGGCAGAGAGTGTCCTGGGGAAGTCACTGCTTAGGGCTGGGGGGCAGCAGGGCTGCCCAGCCCCTCACTGACAGCACCATGGGTGGGACGCTGGCCCAGGAGGGAGTGACCCTGTGCCCCAGCAGGGACCCTGCCCCTTCCCAGAGCAGGGCCAGGTGTCCCCACCGTCTCAGCATGGTGCCAGCACCATGAGGGGCAGATGTGGCCATTCCCAGGCAGGACCATGAGTGTGATAAGAGCAGGCAATACGGCTGAGGAGCCCCTGTGCCCAGAGCGTGGGACAGTCCCCACGTGTCAGTAGCCGGCAGGGACACTCCAAGGTCCCCAGCAGTCCAGACACTATAAGAGGGGTGAGTGGCCCCACCACAGCACCTTTGCTCGATGCAACCATGCTGGGAGCCGTCTGTCTCGTCGTGCTGCTGGGCTATGGTAGGTGCAGGGCATGAGGAAAGGTCAGGGCAGGGAGAACAGGACCGTGGCACCTGCCCTGCCCTGGGCACGGTCACAGGCAGCCTCTGATGTCCCTTTGTCGGGTGTCCCACAGCCTACGGATGCGGTCAGCCGGCCGTGCCACCACAGCTGAGCTCCCGCGTGGTGGGCGGTGAAGACGCTGTAGCCCACAGCTGGCCATGGCAGGTGAGGGGCACAAGGACAGGGATGGGGACAGGGATGGGGACAGGGATGGGGACATTCCTGCTCTGACCCTGTGCCTCTGCCCTCGCAGATCTCACTGCAGTACAGGAGCGCTGGATCCTGGTACCACACTTGTGGCGGGACCCTCATTGCCCCCCAGTGGGTGCTGACAGCTGCCCACTGCATCAGGTGGGTGTTGGGGTGCTGGGGGCGATCTGTACAAGCAGGATGAGATATTTGTAGGGATTGACACTCTCTCTCTCCCTGACAGCTCTTACATGACCTATCGTGTAGTGCTGGGCAAGCAGGACCTGTCAGAGGATGATGAGCCTGGTTCTGTGGCTGTTGGTGTGGAGAAGACAATTGTCCATGAGGATTGGGACTCCTACCTCATCATGTAAGGGATGGGATGCATCAGGGCTGGGTCTTGGGTGCTGTGGCCATGGTGCCTTGTTGCCCTGGCCAGGGACCATGGTTTGTGTCCCCCTGTAGCAACGACATTGCCCTGATCAAGCTGGCAGAGGAGGTGCAGGAGACTGACACCGTCCGTGCCGCCTGCCTGCCAGATGCTGGCAAGATCCTGCCCAATGACTTCCCCTGCTATGTCACCGGCTGGGGACGCATCAGGAGTAAGTGAGATGTACCTGGGAGAGTCTCCAGAAAGGGGATGCAGGCAGCGGGTGTGAGGTACAAGCTTTATCTCTCGTTGCAGCCAACGGGCCCCTGGCCACCATCCTGCAGCAGGCTCTGCTGCCCGTGGTGGATTATGAGACCTGCTCCCAGTGGGACTGGTGGGGCAGCTATGTGGATGAAAACATGGTATGCGCCGGCGGTGATGGCATCGTCTCTGGATGCAACGTGAGTGTGTGCACTGCACATGGTGGGAGCCCCAAGGATGTGGTACCATGGGCACTGGGAGGAGAGTGGATGGAGACATGGTGGTGGATGGCTGGGAGGGATGAGTGGAGTGTTGGCAGGGTGCCCAGGAGCAATGGCCCTCACTGTCTCTCTGCCTCTCTGCACAGGGTGATTCTGGGGGCCCCCTGAACTGCCAGCGTGACGATGGGATCTGGGAGGTTGAGGGCATCGTCAGCTTCGGCTCCGGCCTGGGCTGCAACACAAAAAAGAAGCCAACAGTCTTCACCCGGGTGTCCGCCTACATCGACTGGATCAACGAGGTGGGTGCCTCTTCCTCTGCTCCCCACCCCCACACAAGGGCTGTTCTTGCCCCACTGAGAGTCTTACCATGCCCCCCTGTGTCTTTTTGGCAGAAAATGAGCTCAAACTGAGGACGCGGCATTGTGGAGATACAACTGTTGATCAAGATAAAAGCAAAAAAAGCTGAGCTGGTCTCGCTGGTTTTTTCGGGGAGGAGATGTAGTGGAGCTGGGGACACACATGCAGGGCTGGGTCTGCTGATGCCAAGGCCCTGCTTGTGTGCTGGGGAAGGTGTCCTTGTTGTGCATTGGGGCTGGGCAGGACTCTGCGGAGGCTGTTGGGCACATCCTGCAAGATGCTTCCAGTCCTCAAGCTGTGGCTGAGGCAACGGCCTTGAGGGTTGGCAATTATTTTGATGGGAGAGGGGCTGGGCTTTGTCCAGGTTATTCACGAGAACTCCAGGGAACTCATCTGGCCCTTGGGGATGATCGGGAACACTTGGTAGCTCCCAGGGTGCTTTAGGGGACCTCACTGGTACTGCCTAGATGAAGACTGACTTTCAAATGGGGCTCTTGAGGAAACTGGGTTGGCCTTGGGGAGCTTGAGAGAGTCTGACTTGTTTGGGAGGCGTCAGGGGTGCCTGCAGGAGCTCTCTTGGAGACGGAGCCCTTGGTAGCTGCATGGCACTGCCGGCTCCAACAACAGGACCTGTGACATGGCCCCAGAGCAGAGCATCTTACCATGGATCTCCTTCTGTGTTGGCTGGAGGAACAAGGTGGGTGATGGGCAGAACACAAAAACCCCAGTTGTGGGGTTCCCAGGAGGAGCCCAGGCTGCCCTGGAGGAGACTGGGATGTATTCCAGGAAGAGGGCAGCGTGTTGGTGGGAGCAGATGTGAAGGAGCTCTTCAGTAAGGGGGAATGGGTGCCGCACCATCAGCCCCTGAGCAGAGCCATCCATCACACCATCATCCCATTGCAGTTGCTGGAGCCAGTCGGGATCCTCATGGTGTGAGGAGGAGGAGTAGAGCGAGCAGGGATGGACAGCACCAGCTCAGGCTGGGTGGGGGACGTGGTGAACGGTGCCCGGTTTAGGTGCTGCTCAACAATTGAGCGGCACCATCACCAGCCCACAGAGCAGCATTGGCACCTGTTCCGGGGCCCAAGAGCACTCGCACGAGCACTGGCACCACGGGAACCACCTGGGGACTCTCCAGAGATCCCTGGCACTTGTCAGCCTGACCAAAGCTTTAGCAGGTGAAGAGGGATGCAGGGTGGGAAATGGTTTGGATGGACAGGAAATGTGCTATGACAAAGGAACTCTAGGGATCACCCCAAAGGCGATTAAAGGCCTGCCAGTCAGATGATGTGTGGAGGTGGCTACTCTGCACAGCAGGATGGGGCCAGGTGCTTGGGACACTGGTGTGGCATTGGCAGCATGATCTGCTGGCTTGGATGGAGATCTGTAGGCTGTCTGTGGGAAGCTGGGCAATGTGGGGCCCCCTGTCCCCTCTGTGTGTACCCACATGTGCCATGAGGACAGTTGTTTGGGCTGGGAGTGCAGGACCCTGGTGTCACAGCCTGTTGTGCCTGTCCTTGTGCATTGTGTCCCATCCTCAGACGGGCTTTGGTGGACAAAGGAGTATTGTAGATCAAAGTTAACTCCGATGATGGGGAGAGATTCACGAGGAGGACTCCTAGGATATCAGAAGGCTAATTAATTACTTTATTATACTATTCCATATACATTTCATCTAAACTGAATCTGCCGAGCACTCACTCTGCACACAACGCTCACACTGCCCTGAATCTCCTGACTGTCAGGCAACATTCTTTGTGTGTGTTGGGACTGTGTGTGTTGGCTGACAGTCAGGAGATTCAGTGGCAACACTCACTCACTCACTTCACACCCTCAACACAGACAGTTCCAACACACACACACACTCTTGGCCCTGATAGGCCAAGGAAACAAAACATCCTCACTTTGGATAAGCAATCTCCATATTGCATTCTACTTTGGCACAACACAGGCACTGCAAGTTATAAGAATTGAGTTTTCCCTTTCTCTGAGGCTCAGAGAATATGAATCTCAGAAATTCTTGGGAAGAATTGTGCCTTGCTTGTCTCTGTGAAGAGAAATGTGGCAACACCTCACCCCTCTTCTTATAATAAAAAGAAAAAGGAGCTGCGTTTGTAATTCTTCTGCTGGGCCCTTGGAGAAGAGAGAACAGTCACATCTGGAGAGGCTTATCCATTGCCAATTGAAACCTCAATCAAGTGCTGACATAGAATGATCAAGGAGATTTGTTGGAGAATTTTGCTCAGACACGGCTTATAGAGTTTTGTTCAGACATGCCATAATCATATACAGCTGATTGAACAGTAAAAGGCAGCTGTAAGCAGCAAATTCTCAAAGCCTGTTCCTGTAAACAACAAAATTCTCAGGCACGTTTCTGTAAACAGCAGAAGTTCTCAGGTTGTTTTTTAATAACAAGTAAATATCTTGTCCTTGGATAAGTATGGGAAAGCAAAGTGACAAACATCGAGACCTTGAGAACCGTTCATAACAGAATGAGAAAAACAAGACTTGGTCTCAATAACAAACCACAGGTATTGAAAACAAAAGGAGGGATTGGTGTGTAATCTGTTAGCAATGATGAGCTCGGGTTTTGCAATATGTATGAATTTGATTAACACGGTTATAAAATGTGCATGTTGGATCAATAAATCGGAGTTCGATGCTGATCAAAGGATGGGTCGTCTCCCTTCGCTTCTACAGAGATTCTTTACCTGTAGAATATTTACTTCTATTATGTCACTAACACAAGGTTTACAATATCAGGAACCCAAACCACCATGCACAGAAAGTTCATTGTTTCAAGTTCAAACAGCTCCGTTTCAGGAGATGGTCCATTCATTCACTGGAGACGTTGCTCTTTGACATTCCTGAAGGTCCTGGTTCTGAAACAGACCTGCTGAATCCTGAAACAGAGAATTACTAAAGAAAATCATTATTAACTTTTAGAAATCCAAAAGTACTAAAAAAATCTCTGGAAAACCATGGCCACAGCCTATAATTCAAACACTTGGGCCAAGTCTGACTCATGGCTTTCCAGCACTCTGGACTGAAAATGAGAGGTCAGCCTTTTTCACCTTTCTTTTTTTTTTTTTTTTTTTTTTCTCAGAAACACCAGCAGCAGCAGAGGGGTTTTGGACCCTGCATGGCAGAGTGGGGCTGAGCCCCTGGCCCTGGTCCAGGTGGGTGGACCAAGAACCCCAGACCCAGATCATGGGACAGCGGCCCGGGCCTGGTTAGGTGACCCAAAGCCACCAAACCCGGCGGTGGTCTGGGCAGGGGCTCCGGGCCAGGGGGATGGGCCAAGCAGCCCAGACCTGGCCCATGAGGAGGTGTCTTTGTTCTCACAGCCCGCCCCCACCATGCTGCAAGTGTCTCGGCAACAGGAGCGGCCAAATTCCTTCTCCCTCTCCCCCCAGAACCACTGGTGCTGGCGGCTGGGAAGGAGAAGCTTTCCCGGGGATGGGGCACCCAGATCTCGGGGTCCCGTCTGTCCAGAGCAAACAAGTGCCCTCCACCCCTTGCTGCACCATTCTCCCCCACAATACAAACAAGTGTTGCCCAGCCCTCTGATCAGTGGCACCATCCCCATCCCCTGGGAGCTTGGGACCAGAAGCAGCACCTCCAGAAACCACACCCTCCACGCCGCTGGCACACGCGCGGGGAACCAGGCACCCCAAATCCCAGTAAAAACCCCCTGACCAACCCAGAGTCCACCTGTGAAAAATACTGTAGTATATGGTACAGATAATCATGCTATTAATGTATAAAATATTGTAAGATCCAAACTATGTCTTTTGACCACCCTGGCTGGGAGCAGTGTCTTATTCATATACATCTAGTTCCTGGACTACGTTGAGATAACATCGGGGTCTATAACATAAGAATAGAAGCTTCCAGGGCAATAATCACCAGTTTCCCTGGGTCCCCGGGACCACTCAAGAGTGATTATTGCCTCAATGATTACATCTACCACAGCGCCACCCTGATACATGTGAATGCTGACTTCCCCAAAGTTCTCTGACAACATCTAGACACCTGGACTGGATCTTTGTCTACCTTTGCACATGTAAAGCCACAGTTATGCATGTGAAGAGACACAAAGAATGTTTGGTCATCTCTGCCTCGGGCAGAATAAACTGTATAAAAACTCGCTGTGTGAAGCAGCATTCGTGAACAGGGGGAGATTCTGACATTCGGAGTCAGATCCATGTGTTCTCCCAGCGCCGAACCCGGGCTCGACACTGCCCCTTGGCTGTGGTGGTTTTTGACGACTGAAGTTCGGTCTCGCAGACAAATTAATAAGTCTGCTAAATTTTCTTATAAATTTGGCTCTTGATTTGATAATTTATAACAATACCCTGTCCCAGGAAAACACTGAGTTTCAAAGTGTTTTCAGCCTCAGCCGAGAGGCGCCGGCTGTGAGCAAACAAGCCGTGCCTCCCCTGGGGGACAGGCTGGCGTCCCTTTCCTCAGTCCCAGCTCTCACCACAGGGGCAGCCTCGAGACAGCCTTAAAAACTCAGGGGGGAAGCTGGGCAGGTTTCAGGTGCCACAGCAGCTGCAGCTGGGGGTGGCAGGGGCGGCAGGATCAGCTGCAGGAGCGGCATAAGCGCACAAGGAAGCCCTGCCGTGGTCTCTCTTGGTTCCAGGTCAGGTGGTTCCAGCACAGGCTCTTCTGCTGAGGGAGGGGTTGGCGAGCTGTGTGCAGGCACTGAGGCAGCCGCCACTGGAGGTGGAGCTGCGGGAGGCATGTGGGGAAGTTCTGTTGGCTGGTCGCCATCCTCAACCTCTTCCTGAATAGGAGCCGGGCTGGCGGGAGGCAGTGGGAGTAGTTGGAGATCATCTCCAGCTTCAACATTTCCCACCAGTATGGCAGGCAAGGGCGAGGCCACCATGGTTGGAGCCATGATGGACCGTGCTGAAGGCGGGGTGGCAGGTGGGGCTGGCAGGGGCAGCAATGCCACCACTGGAGCAGCAGGCGGCCCCCTCAGCCCTGGGAGGGGCAGAGGAGGTGGCCCCTGCACATGCTCCAGGGAGTCAGATGAAAAACTCTCCACCGACACCTTGGGCAGAACCTCCTCTTCCTGCTCTGCGCAGGGGGACAAGCCAGCGGTGGCGACTGTCCTTGAAGAGTCTCTTCTCCCACCAGCCATGGTAGGGTGGGCAGGTGGATCCCCACGCAGGGGGAGACGTCCCCCTACATCCCTGCTTGAGGCCCCCACAAAATCAGAAATGCTCTTGAAATGAAGGTGGTCCCCTCTCACAAACATGAAAAGCAGCTCCCAGGTCAGCAGCTACCAAGTCCATTGGAAATGCCTCAGAAAAGAAGCACCCAGGGCATTCCACACTGGGGGGTCCCAGGAGGAATTCATGCCCATGGGGA
Organism: Melospiza georgiana; assembly: GCF_028018845.1. NCBI lineage: Eukaryota > Metazoa > Chordata > Aves > Passeriformes > Passerellidae > Melospiza > Melospiza georgiana. Next base: position 4,834,167 of record NC_080451.1, read on the forward strand.
GCCCATGGCGTTTGGCACAGCCAAAAAAACTCATAAATTTTTTGCTGGGGCACAAGAACTCCATGGTCACGAAGTGTGACCTCCCAGAATTCCAAAGTGAATCTCTCTCCCCGTGAAAATTGAGTGCTCATGTCCACACACATGTCTTCCCAAGTCAAAGCCCACCCAATCGGGCAGTGTCTGCCAGAAGAGTTTCCCCCCACCCCTGCCTCCAAGGCTTGGGGGATAAACATGGTCAGAAAAGACCTGGTCTCCGCCTAGGGAGACTTAGGAAAGGGGTAGTACCTTTCTCTCAGGGGAAAGCAGGCGGCAGTATCCAGCATCGGGGTCCTGCAGGGTCCTAAAGGCTTTTCCCACCCATTCCACGAAGATCTCTGGACGCGCTTCCTGGGAAGAATTGGGCCTTGCTTTCCTCTGTGAAGAGAATTGTGGCAACAAAGGAGCCCTGTAAAAGGCCCCAGAGTGCCACAAGGTTCTCTGCTGGGGCGTCAGCCCTGCCCCAACCAGCCAGGCATGGGCATCCTCCCACAGTGTGTGTCACCCCAATAACCAGTGTCGTCCTGCCCAGGAAGTGGTGAAGAGTTGTGATGCCTCTGGGAGAAGAAGCTTTTTCTAACATCCAGTCTGTCCTTGGCCACAACTCCAGCCGTTCCTTTGGGTCCTGTCCTTGGTCACAGAGAGCAGAGATCAGAGCTGCCCCTCGGGAGGAGCTGCAGCCTCCAGAGAGGTCTGACCTCAGTCTCCTCCAGCTGAACAAACCAACTGACTTCAGCCTCAACTACTTTTAGTCTCTATGGCTGCATAGAGTTTCATGAATATTTGTTATATGTTGTCAATTATTGTTATATTCTCTTCATATAATTTATAACTGACACAGTAAATCTACAGGTTAACCTAAAAAAGTGTAAGATTTATTTTTATTAAATGGCTAACATCCTATGTAGACTCTATAGGATGTGTCCATTATTAAGTATTTAACAATATGAGAGAATAAGGGGAAGTTTAAAAGAATAGAACTAAACTTTGTGAAATTCATTACTTTTACTTCACTGTTGAATTATAAGTACTCATACAATCCCTTACATAAAAATTTCAAGTTATTTGTGATCTTTACCCACTCCTGGGGATGAGAGCTCGGGACACCCAGGGACACATGAACAAACTCCCCTGACACTGAGCAGCATCCCAATGCTGATGGCACAGAGCATAGGGAAGCACTGCCCCGACACATGGAGCCAGTCCACATCCTGGGCTCCCCTCAGGGGCATCCAGCAAGGAGGAGGGAGAAAAGCAGTGGGGCCCATGTAGTAAGCCAAAAAGAGCATTTCCCCATCTCTCCCTCAGCCCCCACTCTCCTCCAGTTCCACCACACACCCCAACACCACAGCTAAGCCACTGCAGAACTCCTGCTCTTATCTCCCCTCCACCCAGGATGTCCCAAGAAGGGACAAGCCACTGCAGTCCACATCATGGAAGAAGGAAAAGGACAAGACAGAGACATGTGGAGCCCCTGGGAGAGCATTCCCTGGTCTAGGGAGACACAAGAAACTTCCCTCAAAAAGCTGTTAGACCCCATTGGCTCTTTCCCCTGTTCCTATGTCTGTCCCTATGTCCCTGAGCCACTCCTTCCCTATTCCCTGATTGACCCTCATCTTTGTACTGCCTCGAGACCAGGGTCAGCCCCCAGGCTCCTGCAGAAAGAAAGCCGGACCCTCCATGTGTGTGGGTCTGAGACCTGATCATCTCACAGCATGGCTGAATAAAACATCTGTGGATATTATGCAAAGGTCCTTTTTGCTTCCTTACCCTGGAGTATGCTAGCAGCAATTCAGCCTACTACAAATGGCGCCCGAACAGGGACCTCTTCTCCTAGAAAATATCTGCACTACACCAGCCCAACAATTTTGCTGTCTTACCCCAGTGTGTTGAGTTTGAAATTTTAGTTCCTTCCTCCTTTCACTCTTGGGTGTTGGGAAGAGACTGGGTTAACACTCACTGGAAACAACACTCACTCACCAGAACAAGAAGCTTACCTCCACCTTAAAAAGTCTTTTCTTCAAGAAGATTTTGGTTTTGCAGAGGGGGAGTTAAAGTGTTTTGTACACTGGTTATTTAAACATTTTACTTATATTTCATGGAACATAATCCTAACCAATGACTTTCTAGAAGTAGTTTGGGAAAAATTAAGACCTGAAGAAGTCCATAAAGAATTCTATCCTTTTTTTAATATGATGATGATATGCATTCAGAATCTTGAGGTACAGTTAAAAAATGGAGAACCCCAGCTGAAAACCCCTTCTCCAAGCTCTTCCATCTTTACTCCTGATGCCCAGGTTTGCTGTCACTGCATGGCCACAGCCACGTGGTTGCATTCACATGCTCAAGATGGCAGACACCGCACAGCAATGGCCATGGGGTCTCCCCTTCCACCCTCTAGTCCACACACCTCCTCCAACAGCTTCCACAGTCTCAGGAGTGAGGGAGGGGAGGTCAAAGGAGTGGCGTCTGATTAGCAATGTAAAGCTGAACCAGTTTCTTACAACGAAGGGGAAAGAAACCCCACGGGCACTTGCATTTCTGGAAAGGACAGAAAACAAAGAATAGATGTGTTTAACTCAGTTGCTATAGCACCACAAGATGTGGCATGGGTGGCGAGAGCCATCCCCGCTCACACTGAACAGCTGCCTCTGCGGAAAACCCGCAGCCGAGCCCAGGTCACAGCAGCCCACAGCACTGGGGCAGAGGGTGGGTGAGACCAGCAGGCGGGCAGCCCTGCCGGGGGGAGGGCTCAGAACTGCAGACCTGGCAGCAAAACTGCCACCCCCTGCCTGCCTGCAGAGCCAGCACCACTGCTGAAGCCCTGTGCCAGCAGCACCCGTGGGCATCAGCTGAGAGAGACCCCTGAGACAAAGCCAGGTCTCAGTGTGGCCACCAGCCCCGGGAGCATGATGAACCCCACACAGCAACGCACCAACCTCAACACCATCAGCACATCCAGCACCAGCAACACCAACACAAACCCACTGGCAGAGGTAAAAAGTCCTTGCCATGAATGTTTTGGGGACAGTAAAACAGTTCAATGTAAAAAACACAGTTTCATCACCTGGTATGATAACAAAGAAAATGAGTTTTTTCATCAGACTGCTATAAAAAAGAACAACCACAAGAAATACCTCCAAGTCTAGGAGATGGAGAAATTGTGGAATTTCATATAATACAAGGAAGAAAAGGCCCCCAAGCAGCTGATGTGACAGGACCTGGTGGAATTCCAGTGCAAGGTAATAAACATGCACCAAACTGTAAACCTGCGAAATATTACCCACGCCATGGAAGTCCTCCACACTCCTACCAAGGAAATAAAATCCAAAACCAACAACCAAGCCCCAGCAACAGTCTAAAAGCTGAAAGAGCACAGAACACTGATGAGCCATCCTCCTTCCAAGAGTCCACCTCCACAATGAAAGAACCTTCCAGTTCAGTAAGTCCCACTTCTTCTAATACCCTTCCCCAATTACTGTGGCCTCCCTGCCCTCCTCCCACTTTCCCCTTTGCCTTTCCATTGTCCTATTACCCCTTTTTATGTTCCCACAAATTCCTACCACCTTTTCCCCCTTCCATGGTCTCCCTCCACTAAACCCTTTCCGCAGAGTTCCTTCATAATACCAGAGGGAGGGTGACTGGGAGAGAAAGAAAAGAAAGTTTCCCTAAAGTAACCATCTTTTTCTTAAAGTTAATGATTTCTATTTGGGGTTTCCAGTAGACACTCCACCACCTACACCACCTTGTACAGAGCCAATGACTGCCAACAACACTGCCCCAGGTGGCAGAGAACCAGTCCCTGCTGAAGGAACCTTCTCCTGACTTGGTTTCCTGATAAGCCATACTAAGAAAATCCTGCATCCCTCCTGCCAGCTCTAAGAAAATCTGTTTGGACACTGGGGACTCAGAATTGCTTGCATTTTGAAAATTGTCTTATGAGCACTTTTAATTGTTTTTGTCATTTTGTGTTGATTCAATTGATCCTTCAGAGAAGCTTTCTTAATAATATAAAAAATGGAAAATTGTGGAGACCCTGGGGAGGGGGGCATTCCCTGGTCTAGGGAGACACAAGAAACTTCCCTCAAAAAGCTGTTAGACCCCATTGGCTCTTTCCCCTGTTCCTATGTCTGTCCCTATGTCCCTGAGCCACTCCTTCCCTATTCCTTGATTGGCCCTTATCTTAGTACTGCCCCAAGACCAGGGTCAGCCCCCAGGCTCCTGCAGAAAGAAAGCCAGACCCTCTATGTGCATGTGTCTGGGACCTGATCATCTCACCGCGCAGCTGAATAAAACACCTGTGGATATTATGCAAAGGTCCTTTTTGCTTCCTTACCCTGGATTATGCTGGCAGCAATTCAGCTTGCTACAGAGCCATTTGTGCCCAAAGTCAATCACCAGCTCCCTGCACCCCCAGCCCATGGGACAGCCCAGTCCCAAGACTCCCTTGGTGAGAGAACTGGGGAAATAAAGAAGGGCAAATGTGAACAATGAAGAGAGATGGGGAAGACTGATTCAGTGATCAGAATCTGATTTTAATAGATACAATTAGCAGCATGTGAAAAATAGAAGGGCAATATAAAACAAAGTGTTACCAATTTCTTAAATATTGTACTATTACTTAGAGTCTGTGCTATTTGGCAAGCTTTAGATTTTTAAAGTGAGAGCTTTAAAAATCATTCCCAGGTATGATTTCAAGTTCACTTTAAACGGAGATTTAGCTATTATAGGTCCAAATTCAGCAAGTCAAAATTACTTGAGTATAGTTTTGGTGTAGAAAAATTTCTCTACTAGTTAAAACGAGGACTTGTCCAAGTGTCCAGGCTTATAGGTGGAAAAATCCCTTTATTTTAGAAACCTCTTAGTAATAGTAGTTAGAAAAATAATATATGTCTTATATATAGCTATACAGAGATATATGAAGGTTTGTAAAGTAGCTGGTTTTGTCATTTAGCATTAGTTAAACAGGTAAACATAGACACATAGCAAATTATTAAAGTAATGCTTGTTATAAAAGTCAGTGAATTGATATCATAAGATTAACAGCATAATCAGAGTTACTAATACATCAGTAGGAACTCATATAAGAAATTCAGGTTATAATTGAAGTCTTTAAGAAATCGAGGTTATATTTGCCTAGACATATATGACATTAAGGCAAAAAGATAAAAAATAAAGCATTAAATAACCCACAACTAATAGCAACCATAATATGGCGACTCATTTTCCAGTACTACTTATAAAAAAATAAAATAGCAAAAATTGTTCTTCTTGCTATAGTAAAAAAGTTGTATCTTGTAATTTAAATGAGCAAATTTTGACAAAAATTCATTCAGGCATTATGTGATTCACCTCAATAGCAAATGTAATAGCAAAAGTAATTCAAACAGGTAAGCTTCAACAAAACTTAAAATCAACTTCACTGAAACTTAACCTTAATAAATATATCTAAAAGAACTTAAAGTTAGCACCACTGAGACTAAACAAAAATTAATCTTAACTAGAATTAACTTATTTAAAATCTATTATTACAAAAAGGTTACTGAAAATTTGTCAAACAGTTAAACATTGTGAAAAATGCATATTATATGATTGGCTCTTTGCAAATATTAAAATGAATACTATATGTGTTATGTTGGAAAGTTATGCTGTATTAATCCCTTTTAAGTAGTGTGGTAAATATAGTTTTTCGGCTATAGCATAATATTAGATAGAAACCCTGTGATATAAGATACTTTTTGTAACTAGCTCAAAGAATGGAAAAGATAGAGATAGAAGCAAACAGAGAACAAGATCCTAAGAAAATAATTATTGCCTCCTTATCAGGAAGGCCCAGACTTTGAGGAACCAAAGAAGATTGATTTACAAGATGGGGGAGGGAAGCTGAAATTAAGCAGAAACACCCTAGTTTGAAAGGAATTTTTGAATCATGTATGAGATATATGAATATGCAATAGGCTATTGCTTTTACAGGGTAATCCTTTGTTAGCAAGGTGTGCCTTTTGGCAGAATGCCAGGCACCCAGACATCTGTAGTTCTTTGCTTTTTATTGTCTCTTATTGTCCTAATTTTTATTACTATTTTCATTACTATTTTATTACTATTAAACTTCTAAAATTATAACACAAGTAAATGGCATTTTTCACAACATCAAAGTAAACAACATGCAAGTAAACAACTGTACTGAAATATTTACAATAAAATTATGTTGTTAGAACTATGAAGTAAAAAGCAAGCACTTAATAAAGCTGACAGTGGAGTTAAGTCTGAAGTAATTACTGAAGATTTAGTTCAAAGTTTGTCTTGAATGTCAGCTAAAGATTCTTGAATTTACAATTTATCTAATTACTCTCAGTGAACTATGCAGGTTTGCTATGTTACTAATATGTAAGAAGACACCACCTCCATAAAAGCACCTTTAAATTTTTCTAGTAACAATCCTGTGAAAAACCACAAGTTATTAAAATTAGAAGATAAATCTCAACACTGGCTGGTGCCAGGAAGGGGTGGCTGCACCCCCTGCAGCAGCTCCAAATATTGCTTGTAGGATAGATTTAAGTTTGGCTTATGTGAGAGTCTGTCTGAATTTTCCCTCATCTGCCTCACGATTGTCATTGGGGGACCACTGAAGAGAAGACCCCCCCACCGTCTAGAATCTCTGGCTCTGAAGGAGAAAGTCACTCGCCAAAGGCCCTGAGACCTGAAAGCTCAGTGTTATTTGTTTTCAGAGGTGTTGTTTGCTCTATGCTAAGAAGGGGGAGCACAGTGCCCATTTGCAACAATAGCCTTGGAAGCTGTCCCACCTCTCGGCCTGGCTGGACTTCTCCTGAGTTTCGTCTGTGTCCCACAGAAGATCCTCACCTGTTTTACAACCACCGTGACAGAGAGAGCCTCTCCATCAAGGACTGAGACATGGAACCCCCATGTGAAAAGGCCCCTCTGCTCCTTCCAAGGACTGGGACTGAAACCCTCAGCCTGGAGGAGGTGTATGGGGGACCAAAGCTGACCAAAGCGAGATGTTTGCCTGCAGGCTGTGATCACTGGACCAGGAAAACAATGGCTCTCATTTACTGTTCAGAACATAGACTACCTGTTACATCTATTCCTCATTGTATCTGCTTCCCCCCCCACCCCTCACAATTTTCAATAGAATTATCATAATAAAAACCTCTGAGTTAGCTAGACATTTCGAGATCTCCCCAGCATAACAGGTGGATCCTCAACTGGACTGGACCAAAGGACTTCGTCTCTGCGTTGGTAGCTATGTCCCCCTCTCCCTCTCTTCTCTCTCTTTATCTTTTTCTCTCCCTTAATCCCTCTATCGCATTTTGCTGTGGTCATTCAATAAAGGTGCATTTGTTTTGATTATTACTGCAAACCCCCTTGTACCGTGTCGGTTCTTTTGCACCTTGAGATCACTCCTATGAACCACCACGTCATCCATTCACTAGGACAGATCGTGACAGCTTAGTAAGAGTAATGGGATATAAACATTGAAGGCTAAAATAAAAAAATATTTAGTTATATAGTATTAAATAGCTGTACCGAAAAATTCACAACAAAATACGTTGTTAAAAAACCACAAGCAACTGGTAATATACCATTTTGACCAGGGCTAGGTATCCCTCAGGGCTTTAGATCTGTATGAACTGTGGCTTTTGATACCTGGGTTGCTCCTTCCTGTTGTATTCGTATTGTTGTTATCCTATTTCTAGAGTCACATACCTTCTCATACACAGCTCTTCACAGCAGTGTTGTTGTTGCTTCTCAGTCAGGGCTCCTCTCCAGCTCTCCCTGGCTGCCCCACCCCCTTTTATCCCAGCTACCTCCACGGGCTACAGCTGCCACCCAATTAAGGACATCACAGCTGCAGCCCATTTAAAATAACTAGAATCGGGGCAGGATCACTTATACAATGCAGAGATCTTTTACTGCAATACATATATTTACTCAGGCCCCTATATTTCCCCCTGTTCTTTTAACAATTTTTCAATTACACAGTTACAATATACATATCTGCCCCAGCTCTCAGGCTGCCGCAGCTCTCAGCTTTCTTGAATACATTGAATACATACATATCCCTTGATCTTTCTGTCCCAGCTCTCAGGCTGCCACAGCTCTCAGCTGCCTTCTCTGTCCCAGCTCCCAGGCTGCCACAGCTCTCAGCTGTCCTATCTTCTATCACAGCTCTTCAGGCTGCGTGTCTCTATCACGTCGGGATCACCAATTGTTGTATTCATATCATAGCTATCCTATTTCTGGAGTCGCATACCTTCTCACACACAGCTCTTCACAGCAGTGTTGTTGTTGCTTCTCAGTCAGGGCTCCTCTCCAAAGCTCTCCCTAGCTGCCCCACCCCCTTTTATCCCAGCTACCTCCACGGGCTACAGCTGCCGCCCAATTAAGGGCATGGCAGCTGCAGCCCATTTACAATAACTAGAATCAGGGCAGGATCACTTATACAATGCAGAGATCTTTTACTGCAATACATATATTTACTCAGGCCCCTATACCTTCCAATGCTTCAAAGTGCCTGGGGTTCTTCAGCCAGGGACCATTATGGGGTTGTGAGTGTCCCCAATGACTCCTATACAAAATCTGAATGCATGAAGATTCCCCACTGTGTTAACACATCCCTCCCCCATAAAACCAGGGGGACAGGCAGCACAAAATGTTTAACTGTGGCTGTCCACCCATCAGGCCCTGTTATTTGCACCGAGTGTTAGCTTTGCAGGCTTTCACTATTCCCACCCACACAAGAGAGTTAATGGCCCCTCACTAGGCCATTGGCTTTTTGAGATAACAGTCACATTGGCTCTTGTATCAATGAATCCTGTTAGGAGTATCTCTGCCTTTCAGAGTCACTTTGCGTTGGCATGTGGGATGCTGAGAACTGTGGAAGCAAAAAATCTGTGGGAGCCCTGTAGAACCAAAACCCCTCTCCCTCTTTTCAGTTATCAGGGATGCAGATAGCGGTGCTGCCAGGGAAAAGATGAGTTGGGCAATCGTAAATATTTTTTCCCGACATCCAGGAGGAATGGTGAGGAGGACCCCATGTTGTCAGAAGGCTAATTTATTACTTTATTATACTATATTATATTAAAGAATACTATACTGTACTATACTATACTATACTAAAGAATACAGAGAAGATATTTAGTGAATGTTAAAAAGATATTGTGACTCTTTCTAGAGTCCCAACACAGCCTGGCCGTAATTGACCATTGAGTCAAGACAACTCACACCAGAGTCTAATCAAGAAATCACCTTGGGTAAACAATCTCCAAACACATTCCACATGAGAACAACACAGGAGAAGCAAATGAGATAAGTTTCAGGTGGGTGGGGAGACTCAGAGTGAGGAGAGACAGAGTAGGGGAGGGGCCTGCAGCATCGGGCCGCTCTTGCTTTTTCAACATCTTAAAATGCATTCTCCAGGACGGGAGTAAAAGTGACCGAAGGTCCTGCTTTGCCATGGGGGAGTCATGCCTGCCCAGAAGGGCGAGCATGGTTTCATAGATGTCTCTCTCTTTGGACATTTCCTTTCCCATTTTTAGTTCTTTTTTTAGTTCCCCTGGCTCAGTCGCAGCAGACAGGTGATTGTGGGCCCAGATACAGTTCTCTCACCACCACGATCTCTTGGGTTTCTGTGGTTGAAATGGCTCCCAAGGTATTAGAAAGTCTCTTTTTTCCCAACCCGTGACCGAAGAAGTCGGGATTCGTCAGTTCTGCTTTTCAAGGTTATTTTCTCTTATCTGTTACATTCCTCTGACCTGCTGAGATCTGTCAAGCAGATCAGTTCATGCCACACTGACCGCCCTTGGGGTGATGTTAGCTTTTTATACTAAGAACTTTATTTACAATAATTTTCCAATACCTATCACCTATGTTAGACAGTCTGTCTCTATTCTAAACAAATCAAACAGTGTCACCATCAGAGCAGAAGATGGAGGACAAGAAGAAGGACAAGACATGCCCAGATCCCTCCATCTTGCCTCCTGAACCCCCATTCTGAATCACCAAAATTCTACTTTTTCACACTGTGACAAATTAACTGTCATTCTACTCGAACTCTTGTGGCTTGTAAATCTTCATACAAAGTTGGTAATTGTTTCCATGGGATAAAATTGAAGGCACAGGTGTTTTTGACTCCGTGCCAATATCTCTAAGCCCCCTGTCAGGGTCTCAAGCCATCCAGGGCAGCCAGAGGAACATCCTGGGTTCTGACAAAGATGAGTTCAAGGGGCTCACCGACTGCTGCCATTGAGGCCAGTTCATTTCCTCACATGGAGGCACAAATTGTCAGCGATGGAGAGAGACAGGGAGACTGACTCGGTGATCAGAATCCGATTAGATTGTGACATACAAACACTTGTATACTATTTTAGGGAGACTAGTTATGTGTACTACAATGATTAAGTTAAAATCACATACACTAACTTATGTGTGAAAAATGCATATTTTGTGATTGGCTTTTTGCAAATATTGAAATGAATATTATATGTGTTATGTTAGAAAGTTATGCTGTAATAATTTCTTTAAGTAGTGTGTTAAATATAGTTTTAGGTTATAACATAATGTTAAAATAGAAACTATTATATGTAAGATACTTTTTTTAAGAGAGGACTCACACCAAGATAGCAGCCACAGGACACCTAAATCTTTCAGAGAAAAATAATTCATTGCTCTCTTATCAGAAGAAACAAACTTCTTCCTGTCTTGCTCAGTTCTGAAGACACCATTAGGATTAAGAGGAAGAAGTTGAAACTGACCAGACAGAATCCTTTGTTTGAATGGAATTTATGCATCATGTATGAGGTGTATGAATATGCAATAGGTTATTTCTTTTAAGGGTTAATCCTTTGTTAACAGGTGTCCTTTTTCAGGCTTATTTTGCCCAGAAAGAGGTACCTGGACTGTCTGTAACACTTTGTTTTTATTATCTTGTATTGTCCTAATCCCAATTGTTCAAATTTTTATTACTCTAACTATATTACTATTTTTTAAACCATTTTATTCCTATTAAACTTTTAAACTTCTATAAACAAGTGATTGGTGTTTTTCACATATGAATATAACAGCATCTCTTGCTTACAGAGTTGAATGGGATTTCCTTTTTCTGGTAAAGCCATCTGATGGAATCCTACTGCAATCTAGGTCTAATTTTCAAAGTTCCTTTTGCTTTTGCCAAGGCATCCTGTAATCAAATCTCTTATGTTAACTAGGTCTGAAAGCCATCTTCTGTCTTGTGTCTCCTAACATCCCAATAGGGAAGAGTGCAGGGTCACCTTTCCTAAAAGAAAACAGGTCCAAGGGACATGGGATCAGCACCACCTGTACACCCAGGAGCTCTGCGCAGAAGTAGCAACACAGAACAGGGCCATGGGGAAAGGGGCACATGTGCCACTGAGTTCTTGGAAAACCTTGGGCAGAGGCCAGGCCATTCCATCCACATCCTGGCTCCTGCTGGACCCCCTTAGGGTGCTTGGCTGGCCCTGGCTCCCTCTGGCAGAAGTAGCCACACATGACCAGGTGCTCTTCTCCAGCCACATGTGGGCATTGGCCCCCACCACTGTCCTGGGGCACCCACCACCAACCAAAGATACAAAAATACAAAAAGAACACCCAAAAATAAACTTCTACAGTTATCTTCAAGCCATAATCACAACAATCTAAAGTGAAAACATAAAGGAAAGCAAAAACCACCCAAATCGTCACACATTTGGCAGTCATACATGGAATGGGCACTCACCCCCAGGCTTTCCTGAGCACAGAACGTTCCACCAGCACCCACGATGATGCCACAGCCAAGGCAGCAGCGAGGAACAAGCACCCAGACATGCCAAGGATGGGTACACAAGGTGAACAAACACTGACAGGACTCAGAGATACCCAGCAATAAGCATTTCAGGACAGGGAGCACCTTATTCCTGGGGGACTGAGGGGCTGGGGACAGAGACTGTCCTGGGGAAGTCACTGCTCAGGGCTGGGGGCCCCTCACTGACAGCATCATGGGTGGGAGGCTGGCCCAGGAGGGAGTGACCCTGTGCCCCAGCAGGGACCCTGCCCCTTCCCAGAGCAGTGCCAGGTGTCCCCACCATTTCCCAGCATGGTGCCAGCACATGAGGGGCAGATGTGGCCATTCCCAGGCAGGACCATGAGTGTGATAAGAGGGGGCAAGGGGGCTGAGGAGCCCCTGTGTCCACAGCGTGGGACAGTCCCCATGTGTCAGCAGCAGGCAGGGACACTCCAAGGTCCCCAGCAGTTCAGACACTATAAGAGGGGTGAGTGGCCCCACCACAGCACCTTTGCTCAACCCAACCATGCTGGGAGCCATCTGTCTCGTCGTGCTGCTGGGCTACGGTAGGTGCAGGGCATGGGGAAGGGTCAGGGCAGGGAGAACAGGACCGTGACACCTGCCCTGGCCCTGGGCATGGGCACAGGCAGCCTCTGATATCCCTTTGTCGGGTGTCCCACAGCCTACGGATGCGGTCAGCCGGCCGTGCCACCACAGCTGAGCTCCCGTGTGGTGGGCGGTGAAGACGCTGTAGCCCACAGCTGGCCATGGCAGGTGAGGGGCACAGGGACAGCAATGGGTACAGGGATGGGTACAGGGATGGGGACATTCCTGCTCTGACCCTGTGCCTCTGCCCTCGCAGATCTCACTGCAGTACAGTCGCTCTGGATCCTGGAGCCACACTTGTGGTGGGACCCTCATTGCCCCCCAGTGGGTGCTGACAGCTGCCCACTGCATCAGGTGGGTGTTGGGGTGCTGGGGGGCATCTGTGCCATGCAGCTAAGATATCTGTGGGACTGACACTCCCTCTCTCCCTGGCAGCTCTTCAAAGACCTATCGTGTGGTGCTGGGCAAGCAGAACCTGTCAGAGGATGACGAGCCTGGTTCTGTGGCCGTGGCTGTGGAGAAGACAATTGTCCACGAGAAATGAAACTCTATCCTTATCATGTAGGGATGGAATATATCCAGGAGTGGGCGGGGGGCAACAAAGCTGGGGACCGCTGTCTCATGGTTGATGTCCCCCTGTAGCAACGACATTGCCCTGGTCAAGCTGGCAGAGGAGGTGCAGGAGACTGACACCGTCCGTGCCGCCTGCCTGCCGGCTGCTGACAAGATCCTGTCCAACAACTACCCCTGCTATGTCACCGGCTGGGGACGCGTCAGGAGTAAGTGGGATGTCCCCGGATGGTCCCCAGGGGTCCCCGGGCAGGGGGTGTGCAGAGTGTGAAGTGTGACTGTCCTTGCAGCCAACGGGCCCCTGGCTGATGCCCTGCAGCAGGCTCTGCTGCCCGTGGTGGACTATGAGACCTGCTCCAAGTGGGACTGGTGGGGCAGCACTGTAAAGAAGACCATGGTGTGCGCCGGCGGCGATGGCATCGTCTCTGGATGCAACGTGAGTGTGGGCACTGCTGGGTGGCACCTGCCCCCAGGCCAGAGTAGGATTGAGTGTGGTGCTGGAGCAGTGCAGGGCAACAGGTTCCATGAGAAGCACAGGAGGGGAGGGGAAGGAGCTGCAGTGGAGTGTTGGAATAAATCAGCCAAGACTCCATTTTCTTCATGCAGAAAGTGAATTCTTTATCCACAAAACTCATATTTATAGGAAATATCAGAAGGCACTGTGTTAAACCTAGTTGGTCAGCAATAAAGTGAAATTCAGGTCACTGGCTGGTAAGCACTATTGAATAAGTCTACCAAATTTTCTCTCTCTAGATATGTTTCCATTTTCCCTTTGTGGGTTCTCATGGGACAAATCTTATTGTTTACAGAGGTGCATTTGTTTTTCACCCTCAGCATAGATTGTTGGGTTAAAGGAACTTCTCATTCACAAAATAGCTTAGTTGCACTCAGAAGAAATGACAGGCCAGCTTTGGCAATTTTATAATTCTTCCACCTGTCTATGACAGTGGTGGGTCCTATGTGGGGTGCGCCAACTGGGTGCCCAGGACTCATGGCCCACACTGTCTGTCTGCACAGGGTGATTCTGGGGGCCCCCTGAACTGCCAGCGCGAAGATGGGATCTGGGAGGTCGAGGGCATCGTCAGCTTCGGCTCCGGCCTGAAATGCAACATGAAAAACAAGCCGACAGTCTTCACCCGGGTGTCTGCCTACATTGACTGGATCAACGAGGTGGGTGCCCCTTCCTCCTGCCCTCTGCAGGTTGGCCACACTGCCCCTGCCCTGCCAGAGGTCTCACCATGAGCCTCCCCGTGTCTTTCTTTGGCAGAAAATGAGCGCGAACTGAGGACACAGCATGGAGCACAAGTACTGACTGTGATAAAAGCAATACTGCTAAGCTGGTCTCGTGTGGTTCTTTCAAGGGGACACGATGGAGCAGAACCAGGGGGCTGCACCTTGTGGTCCTGGGCTTCTGCCTGTGTGCTGGGGACAGCCCCCACGTTGTGCAGTGAGGCTGGGCAGGCTCCTGGGGAGCCTAAAGTGGGCAGAGATCCCCCACAAGTTACTTCCAGCTATTGTAGATCCATGGCCATCACCAAGCCAAAGGGTTCAAAGCTTGACTGGTGGTTTGATGGGAGAGTGGCTGGAAAGTGGCCTGGTGGTCCTGGGGGGGTCTCTAGCAAACTTGGGGAGGGGCTATAGGGCACCTAGTTGGCCCAAGGAGTTTTTAGGTGTCTTGGCAGGTGCTGGGGTGTTTCAGGGGATCTTGCTGGTAACTTGATGGCAGCAGATTTATAATGGGGGTGTTGAGGTAACTGGGTTGGTCCTGGGGGTCATTCCACAGCCCCACCACACTCCCTCCACCACCTGTGCTGCCAGAGTGCTCCACTCTGTTCTCATCTCTGCCGAGGATGCCCTGGGGAAGGAGCAGCCACTGCAGTCCATGTCATGGAAAGGAGAGGGACGAGGCTGAGCCATCTGTACCCAAAGTCACCCCCACCCCAGTCCCAGTACTTTCTTAGTGAGGGAAGCAGGGAAATAAACAAGGGAAGAGTGGAGGGTCACCTTTCCTGAAGGAGAACAGGTCCAGGGGAGATGGGATCAGCCCTGGGATCACCTGCACACCCAGATGCTCTGTACAAAACTGGGTAACATGGGACAGGACAGCCCAGAGCCCCACTCCCCTGGGGGATGGAGAAAGGGAACAGAGAAGGAGACAACCATGAGTTCTCACAAACACCTGAGCACAGGCAAGGCCACCACAGCCACACCCCAGCTCTAGCTGGACCCTCCTTGGGGTGCTCAGGGCAGCCCAGGCTTCCTCCTGCAGCACCCTCAGGGCACCTGAAATGCTCCCACAGGAGTGTGGAAATACTCAATGACTGCAAAAGCAGATTGGATATTCCCAGGTTCCAAATCCCCAAGCACCCCTCAGCACAGACCTACCCTAAGGCCTCTGCACCTCCCAAGGGTGGCTCCAAGGATGCTTTTCCCCCTCAAAATCCAACACAGATGCAGGATTTCTGACCCAAGGCCATCATGGTAGCAGCTCCTTAAGAACTTTACCTCAGCACTGGTATTTCAATGAATCCTCAGCAGTTTCCTGTAGTAACTCCCAACTGACTCCTCAAAAGGATCAGGATCATAGGCTGGCACAGCCACATTGGTAATGACCAGACAGAGCAGCACAGACATGAGTGAAGGTTCCTACTCTTCCCACTTCAGAGGAGCCTTCAGGAGGTGCTGAAATGGCAATGAGGAGATGGAACAGACAAGGGAATACAGCTAAAGATTTGCTCTTTAATTGCATTTATTAGAAACACTGACTGCAAAACTCATCCCATTTCACTTGAACATCAGACCCTGGTCCCCTCAATCAGTTACCTGGACAGCACAGGACACAAATACCATGATCAGCAAAGAAAAACCCTCTGAGGCCGAGTGTGGCCATGTCAGGGTGAGCCGGAAGTGCTCTCCTCTGGCTCTGTTCTCCAGCAAAGGGACTTCCTGCTCCATCCACATTTCCCATTGGAACAGCACAATCTCCCTCTCATCTCCACTGCATGGCAAAGCCAACGCTTGTGGAACACATTTCTCCAGACAAACATCTGGACACACAGACAAAATCCACAGGGAGCACTGACACCAAGTCGTGGTGGGCACAGATTTCATTCAGCCACAGGAAGAATCTCCAGTGCTTGGCAGGGGGCTCGGAGCCCATGTGTCAGCGGCACATGAAGAAGAATTTTTTACGGAGGAAATTGAAACATCCCGGGATCTGCTTGTACCTCCCCTTGGCAGAGACAGCGTGTGCCACCTGGGAACAGAAGAGAGGCTGAGGAATGGGATGCTCTCCCCATCCCTGGGAATCAATGGCTGCCATGCCAAGGTGGCCAAAGAAGCACCGCAACAACCAGAAAACAACAACAAGGTGATTCTGTACATCCTCTCTCCCTCCACACTAGACTTTTCTCCTACCCATGGAGAACAGAAAAAGTATCTGGGGCACCTACACTTTTACACAACTTTGGCAATATTGAGTCAACAAGGCAAACAAAGAAAGATGTTTATCAGCCAGACTTATTCCATAGCCCTGTGCACTGTGCTCCTCCAACCCCAGGACAAGCTTACAGGAGCACCCAAATCCCATCAGCTTGGATAGGACAAGCCAAGACATTTTTAGCAAATTCTTCAGAAGGATTAAAGCCTGTATTGCCAAGATTACTTCTCACTGGAGAAGCCTCCAATGATTTTTGGTAGATTGAGGCTAGACACTTTCCTTGTAACTAAACCTCTCTGAAGTACCTCCAATGAGCCCATCCCTAAACTCAACACTCAATATCCTCACTGCTTTTTTGAGTATAGGCCTCCATGCCTCAACTGATCACACCCCTGACTATTTCCTTCATCAGCAAAAAGCAGAACAAAAAAGACATTTACCCTCACTAACATGCTGAGCAGGTCTTCCGAATGGGCATACTGCTCCAGCACACTGTCCAGCGTTTCCACATACCACGAGCCACTTGACTTCTCCCTCCAGGAGACAAAACCTTCAAAGAAAGAAGGAGAATGTTATGCCAAAACCCATCTGCTGTTCTCACCCCAACAAGCTCATAGTGCTCTAACATAGCTCAGTTATCCTGAACTGCCCCTATCTTTGGCCATGAAACTCCAACTGTTTTACGAATTCCCCCATGCTCAGAAAAGGATTTGCACAGGCTGTTTCACCTGGAAAAGTTGAGTAGGAAACCAAGATGTCACTAGGTGTGGGCAAACTGGCAATGGCATCAGGCTCATCCATGTTATCTGATGAAACCAGAAACGGGGTCGCATCCGATTCCAAGGAACTCCCAGGAGCTTCCTCTTCAGGGGAATCACAATCCACTACAAAGCCTTGATCCCTTTGTTCTGAAAAAAGCAGCAACAAGACAGCTCCTGACGTCCATTCCACCCAAGAGATTCACAGCTGTACATTAAGAAAAGATGGGGAAAGAAAAGGAAAAAGGCCCTAGAACAAAGTAAGGCTTTTTGGCCATTCGGCAGCACTGGTTGAGTCAAAGTCATTGGTAGTTTATACAAAATTCCTCACTGTGTGTGAAGAGCTGGAGTGGCCTCTCAACAAATAAAAAAAGAGGTAGCTGGTGTGAGTAAACAGTTGGAGAGAGAGGCAATCAATGAACAGAAAGGGAGCCAAAGCCACAGCCTGACCACATCTCCGCAGCCCAACGCTACCGGAGCCAACACAAAGATTCACCTCCACCACAGGCCTGGATGAAGAACAGTTTGGGTTTTCCTCTCAAACTCGGGCAATTGGACCCATTGAAATAGTTCACAATCTTTTCTATGGGAATGGGTTTTCCATCCGTTCCATAAACGCCTCCAGGAAACTGAATATGGCTCGTCTGCAAGAGGAAAATGCAGGAGCTAGTGACAGGGAAGGCAAGGCCCGTTCCAAGGGGGCCCATTTCCCATCAGGTGCTTCATGGTATAAAGGTACCAGAACAAATCCTGGTGTTTGTGGGAATCCCTGTGGCCAAGTCAGGGTGAGGGGACATCCAGGGACATTTGAAATGCACTAAAACCCAGAAATCCAACTTCTGTTATCCAACTCATATCCCACATCCTCCAGCAAAGGAGTTCTTCATCCTTCGGTACAATGGGCACATACCATACACCATTTTCCTAAGAATGCTCCTCCTCATCCTTTAGGAACTGACTTGGAATAAAGAGGCTTTATTGCTAATAGCATCTCCCAGTCAGAGCTGGAGAATGGGAAGGACTGAATCACCACAACATGAGGCTGACTGGGACCTCCCTGCAGCTCCAAATTATTAGCCCCAACTTCCAAAATGGAAAATACTTGTTCACTGGCACCATTGGATCAGACCACATCAGAGAAGCTCCTGTTTTCTTTAACACAGAATAATGGTGTAACTCTTTGAAATGCACTGCAATGGCAGAACAAAGTTTTGACAGACCACTTCCCTCTCACCTTGTGTGAGACCACAGGACAGGGAATTAACCCTTTCCCACAGCAAAGGAACAAAGGGAGAGATGGGACAAACCCACCTGACAGCCATGGGAAAGGATCACCACAATGCAGCAGGCCAAAGCACTGTGGTCCTGCCGAGACAGCTTCAGCAGCTCCAACACCATTTCCTGTGTAGAAAACATCACAAAGAGAGTCTTTTGAATCACATGTCAGCCACAGGTTACTGCCAGGCCCTGTTCTAACTGCACTGCCATGGATCCTGTCAATCTCTGCCACAGGATAACATGAGCCCAGAGTACAGCCATTGGCAGAGAGTGAGAGTTTCTGCATCTCTGCCCTCATTTAACACTGGCTGCTTTAATCACACAGATTTCTCACCTCTCTATACTCTTTACAACACAGCACCACAAACCAAAGCACATTTCCACATGATTTATCTGATGAAATCCACTGTTTCTGACCGGGAGCTGGTGGGTGAGCAAAGAACCATATTTATTTTCAGGTGATCAAGTTCCCTCCAACACTCCCAGTAACAGCCAAGGATGGCACAGACAGACATGACACAACTGTTCAAGCTATCCCAAAAACACAGCCTCACCAAATCCCTACAAATTCCAATGAGGATTCAACATTCATGCAGAAGGACAAAAATGTGCAAGGTCCTCTCCCCATCTGCAATTGCAGAGCAACAATAAAGTAAGAGGATGCAAGTGGTTCATTGTTTCTTTGTGGGAGGTTTTTGGTGTGCTGCCAACACAAGACACATCCCCTAAAGCATTCCCATTGCTTCCAGGGGCTGACCTCTCATCCCTCGTGTCAGCAGGACACACCCAGGCTCACCTGAGCTTTCAGATCCCGCCGGGTCAGGACGGTGAAGCGCAAGGCCCTGAAGCGCCTCTCCAGCTTCTCACAGTCAATGTCAGAGCCCTCTCGGGTGGACAGACCCGAGTCTCTGGAGAAATTGACGTTATTGAGGATCAGGCAGTGTCCACATGGATCTGCTTTCAGCTCATAATCCTGGCAGGGACAAGTTACAATTAAACTCCTTCTTATTCCAAGTGCTTGCTGGCTAATCCAGCAGGATACAACGCCAGTGAGGAATGGGAGTCCTTAAAGTGGCTCATTTCACAGCTTTTCAATTACTCTAGTCCTAGGGATGGGTAGAAGCACCCTTTCTCCACACACATCTCCTCATCGGCAGCTGGAAACAAGAAACAACCCACTAAACTGGGAAAAGCCTTTGTGGAAAACCAGCTGCTGCTTTATTTGTAGCATGTCCAACAGCAAGTTGAAATTTCTGGGAAAATTTTCTAGGCATCATCATCAAACCTCACCAAAAGGAGCCAAGTATTTGTGTTATCACTGTGGTAATCTTAAGGAGGATCTGGCTAATGACTGATCCACTCTGAAACCATCAGCCCTGTTACAGCCTTGGAGCAATTGCTCAGGTATGACAAAGTGAGAACCAGCTCCTCCAGACATATTTTCTGGAGTCACCCATGAGGCACAGAGCTTTTGCAATTTTAGCCTTCTCAAATACTAACCTGGTCACGCCTCCTCTTGTCAACAGCAGAACCTATGACACAAAACAGGCACAGGATTCAGCTCATCACACTCCACAAGAAGATCACACTCCTAAAGTTTGCATCTTTCCCAACACATATGAATTTCCCCTTCCCACACACTGGAAATGAGCCTTTGGCATGCTGTGGCTCTAGGAGTGGAATGTGGCTTACCTCGGGCTGGCACAGGAGGCATTCGAGGTCTTTCACTCTCGGCTTGCACTGGGATAGACAAACGTTCATGAGGGGTCACATCTGTAATGGCATGGGATAAAAACACAGATGATGAGTCCAAGCTCAAAAGGTTCCATGGCTGAAAAGCAGGACATACAGGCTGCCCCGAGAGGCTGTGGAGGCCCCACACTGGCAGTGTTCAAGACCAAGTTGGACAGGGCTTGCAGCAACCTGGAATAGTGGAAGGTGTCTCTGCCCAGGACAGGGGATGGAATGAGATGAGCTTTAGGGTACTTTCCAACTCAAACCATTCTAGAATTCCATTATTCTTCCAACAGTCCCCTCTACCAGCATAATAAAAATCATGACTTCCTAGACTCTTACCCACAGTGAGAGGGATCCCAGCTGCCACCCCCCATGCTGTTTGCCAAAAACAGCACACCCTCAGCACTGACTTTTACGCTGTTTTTCCTCCCGCAGCTCCAGCTCCACGGGCCGCAGGTCCGGCAGCTGCAGTGGCACCGGCCGGGATTCGCACTCCTGGATCAGCATCTCAGCGAGGTCGCCCTGCCCGGTGTCCCGCAGGATGGAGAGGAAGGCAGGGAAAGCCTGCTTCCCTCGAGTCTCCAGGTCAATGATCAGCTGCCGGGCTTGCTCCGCTCGGCTGCCAGCGCTCTGCAGAGGAGAAAAACCCCAGAGCAGGGGTTTGTGCAGTGCCTGGGCAGCCCTTCCAACCACTCTGAGCAGGGAAATGTGGGATCCACACCCAGGACAGGGACACGGGGTAAACAACAGCAAAATGAGTGGAAATAGCCAGAGACCCCCACCAGACCCCCAGCCCTGACCTCCCTC
This sequence comes from Melospiza georgiana, assembly GCF_028018845.1. Classification (NCBI taxonomy): domain Eukaryota; kingdom Metazoa; phylum Chordata; class Aves; order Passeriformes; family Passerellidae; genus Melospiza; species Melospiza georgiana. Next base: position 4,855,195 of record NC_080451.1, read on the forward strand.
CAACAACAATGGTCACCACTGGGACACCCAGCCTGATGAGGGGTCTAGAGGGAATGGGGGAGAGGGAGCACCCCAAATCTGGCCCCTGGGGACAAAAAGGCACCCCTGGGCTGTCACCAGTGTGTAAGATGGGGTAAAAACACTCCCAGACCTGTCACCTGTAACCAAGGGGGGAAACAACAACACCTTAAGGGTGTCATCAGTTTGGGAAGGGGACACAAAGAGAAACCCCTACACCTGGCACTGGCCAGAGCGGGACAAGTGGCGGGGGTGGGGGGGGGGGGGGGTGATTCTCAAACATCTGCATAAGGACCAATGCCAGGCCTTGTCATCAGAGTGAGGGGACACAGGGCCATCCCTTTGGGCCTGTCACCAGGACTAAAGGGACATGGAGCTCCCCTATGAGCTTGTCACCAGAGTGAGGGGACCTGGACAGGACAGTCCCTCCCACATCTGTCACTAGAGTGAGGGGACTTGGGGGCCATCCCCCTGACCTGTCATTGGGCTCCGGGGACATGGGTTCCTCCTTTGGGCCCAAGAGGACACAGAGCCACCCCTCTCAGGCCTGTCACCAGGGTTAGGCGACATGGGGGCCACCCTTCAGTCCTGTCACCAGGGCTCAGGGGATGCAGGAGCTACCCCGCCATGCCCGTCCCCGGCTCTCAGGAAACACGGACCTTCCCCGGGCCACCCCCGGTGCTCAGTGTCCCGCTCCCCGGCCCACCTGCAGCTCCTCCAGCATTGGCCGGGTGAAGAGCCCGCGCTGCTCCAGCGGGTCCCAGAGCGGCTCCACCCGCAGCGCCGCCACCAGCCGGGCCCGCCCGCGCCGCAGCGCCCGCCGCTGCTGCTCCTCCATGGCCCCGGAGCCTGGGCTGCCACAGCCGTGCTCTGCCCGGGACCGCCGCTCAATGCCCGGACACACCGCCGCTCAATGCCCGGACACACCGCCGCTCAATGCATGAACACACCGCCGCTCAATGCCCGGACACACCGCCGCTCAATGCCCGGACACACCGCCGCTCAATGCATGAACACACCGCCGCTCAATGCCCGGAGGCGCCGCTCAGCCCCGGAGCCGCCGCCGGTCCCTTCCTGACGCCGCCGCTCAATGCCCGGACCCACCGCCGGTCCCTTCCCGGACTTGCTGCTCTGCCCCGCACCGGCCCCTCTGCCTCAGACCCACCGCCAGCCCCTTCCCGGAGCCGCCGCTCTGCCCCGGAACCGCAGATCTGCCCCGGAACCGCAGCTCGCTGCCCGGAAGCGCCACCGCCTCCGAGTTCCAGAATCACACACGGACTCAGGCTCAAGAGCCCTGCCGTGGTCCAGAAGGGTCATCCCAGAGCGAACGGAACACGATTCCGTCCTTTTCTGTTTTGGTGTTTTGTTAGGTTTTTTTAAAATATCTCCAGGGATGAACACTCCACGCCCTCTCTAGGCGGTGTGTCACCCGCACAGCAAAGTTCTTCCTCATGTTCAGATGGAACTTCCTGTACATCAGTTCCTGTCAGTTGTTCTTGTGCCATTGCTGGGCCCCCCGGAGAAGAGGCTGAGCCCTCCCTGCAGACAGGGACAGACAGGACGGGGATGAGGACCTCTCAAGGCAGAATAGCCCCTGCTCCCTCAGCCTTTCCTCAGCAAGGAGATGCTCCGGGTGAGGAGCCCAGGGCTGGACACAGCACTCAGCTGTGCCCCCCAGGGCTGGGCAGAGGGACACAGGGGCAGGGTCACTCCCTGACATGCTGCCAGTGCTCCTCCCAGTGCACCCCAGGGACCCCAGGACACTCTGCTGGCTCCAGGACAGCTCAGTGACCATGGGACCCCAGGTCCTCCCTGCAGAGATGCTCCAGCAGGTCACCCCTGCCTGTGCTGGTACTTGGGGCTGTTCCTCCCCAGGGGCAGGACCTGCATTGCCCCTGTTGAGCACCATTAGGTTTCTCTTTGTCTAATTCTCCAGCCTCCCAAAATACTGCTGAATGGGAGCACAGCCTTCAGGTGGATCAGCCACTTCCCCAGTTCCATATCATCACCAAACCTGCTGAAGGGTACATTCCGTCAGTCTGTCCAGGTCGTTGATAAACAAGTTGATTAAGACTGGACTACTGGACCCAGTATAGATCTTTGGGGAAGCCACTTGAAGTCTTTGACTGCAGATTTCCAAGTGGATGATGCCCTCTGAGCTCTGCCACCCAGACAGCCCTTGATCCACCTCACCACCCATTCATCCAACACACATTCCCTAAGCCAGCTGTGGTGGGTTAAGCTGAGCAGGGAATTAGGCACTACGCAGCTCCTTGCTCAACTCCCCCCTTCTCTTCTCCTCCCACCCTGTGGAATGGGAAGGAGAATCAAAGTAAAACTTGCATGTTGAGAAAATAACAGTTTAATAATTGAAAATAAAGTAAAATACAGTAGTAATGGTAGATTATAACAACAACAACAATAATAATAATAACAACGATAATAAAGGGGAAAACAAGTGATGCACAATGCAGTTGCTCCCCATCCACTGACTGATGTCAGATCCCCTTCCTGAACCCAGACCAGCTCCTTCCCAGTCACTCCCCCCAGCTGATACACTGGGCATTCTGTGGTGTGGAATATCCCTTTGGCCAGTTCAGGTCACCTGTCCCATCTGTGCTCCCTCCCCGTTTCCTTAGTGAACCTCCTCACTGCCAGAGCATGGGACAAGAAAGAAGTCTTTGACTTTGGATAAGCACAATTTAGCAAGAACCCAAAACAGACTCACAGAACATGCTGACTTGGAGGGGACTCAGATGGATCATCGAGTCCCAGTCCTGCAGAGGACACCCCAGGAGTCACATCATGTCCTCTGGAGCTCCTTGAACTCAGACAGGCTCTGTGCTGTGCCCATTCGCTGGGGAGCCTGTTCAGTGCTCGACCACCCTCCGAGGGAAGAACCTTTTCCTAACATCCAGCCTAACCCTGCCCTGACAGAGCTCCAGCCATTCCCAGCCATTCCAGCTGTCACTGTCACCAGAGCAGAGATCAGTGTCTGTCTCTCCACGTCCCCTCAGAGGAAGCTGTAACTGGGATGAGTCTCCCCTCAGTCTCCTCCAGCTGAACAGACCAAGTGCCTTCAGCCGCTCCTCCTCCCCTCAAGACTCTTCACCAGCTTCTCTGCCCTCCTCTGGACGCTAACACCTTAATATCCTTCTTATATTGCGGTGCCCACACCTGCCCTCAATATCCCAGGTGAGGCCGCCCCAGCGCAGAGCAGAGCGGGACAATCCCCTCCCCGGCCCGATGCCCCCCAGGACACGGCTGCCACCATCCCCATTCCGAACCCACGGCACGGCACTGCCGCAGCCCCTCCGCAGGCCCTCACCTCCGAGCGCGCCGCCGGCAGCCCCGGTCTCCCGGAAGAGCTCGGTCTCCATGGGGACGGCGGGCGGGCGCGCCGGAAGCGGCGGCGCTCGGTGCGGGAGGGCGGCACGTCCGCTCCTCCGCCCGCGGCCCGCCGGACCATGGAGCCGGGACGGGCCGGCTGCCTCCTGCTCCTCCTGCTGCTGCCGGCGCTGGCAGCGGCCGCGCCGGGCGAGTTCGACCCGTACCGCGTGCTAGGGGTCGGCCGGAGCTCCAGCCAGGCCGACATCAAGAAGGCCTACAAGCGGCTCGCCCGGGAATGGTACGTGCTGCCCTTGCACCCCCTCCGCCCGGCCCCGGAGCGGATCCCGGCCCCGGCTCGGTGACAGCGGCAGGCCCCGCGGCCCGCGGTGCCGTGAGCCGCCTCGCCTGGCGGCGCGTCCCGGCGTCCTCGCAGGCCGGCCGTCAGCCTGACGCGCACGTAGATGCTGCATGCCGGCGATACTGCTGTAAAACCCTCTGGAGTCCGGCTGCGGGGACAGAAGTTCGCTCAGAGTCTGCTTACGAGGGGAAAAAGTTGTCCCAGAATCAGGCTACAGGGAGAGAAGTTCTCCCAGAGTCTGGCTAGGGTGGGAAAATTCTCAGAGTTTGGCTACGAGTGGGGGAAAGTTCTCCTGGAATCTGGCTACAGAGGGAAAAGTTCTCCTGGAGTGTGGCTGTGGGGTGAAAATTGTCGCAGAGTCTGGCTACAGGAAAAAAGTTCTTCCAGAGTCTGGTTACAAAGGGAAAAAAGTTCTCCCAGAATCAGGTGATGGGGGGAAAAGTTCTCTTGGAGTCTCGCTGTGGGGAGAAAAAATTCTCCCTGGGAACTTCTAATGCACAAGGGTTGAAGTCTCAGCTTGATACCTGGATGTCCAAGGGCCGTTCAGTCACTGTGCTGTGGAAGGGAAATGGGTTGGATGCATAAATGTCATGCCCCTCATGCAGGTGGTGTGTGGTAAGGGGCAGGCTTACAGCATAGAAATAAAATTAATAAAGTAGGCTTACCTGCAGCTTTTAGAGCCTGTGTTGTTCCGTGTGAGACATCCCTGAGGCCATGGCAGGAGGTGATTCAAGGAAGAACCTGGTGGTTATGTAGAGCAGCAGCCAAGAGAGGCATTGCTAGGAAGGAGACACACTCCATGTCCTGGGCTCAGGCTGCTGGGGATGGAGCAGACAGAGGGACAGGTCCACAGGCACACAGCCCACATCCCAGTGCTGCATTTTGGGATGGGGTTTGGGCAGGAACAGCATGCGCTGGGTATAAATCTGACCTCAGCCTCGGGGATGTCAGTGCACAGCCTCACTGCCCATGTCCTCCTCAACAGCTCCCCCACTAACCCCTTTTCCTCTGGTTCTGCCCCACAGGCACCCTGACAAAAACAAGGACCCGGGAGCAGAGGACAAATTCATCCAGATTAGCAAGGCCTATGAGGTAACACATGCTTCCTGTGAACTCCTGGTATCGTTAACATTAAGTGACCTTAGTTTTCCATACATTGCTTTGTGTTTTTCCAGTGTATGTCTGTGTGGGAAAGGTGCTTGACTCTGTGGAGGTGGGACATTACCCACCCAAATATTTGCTCAGCTTTGTTGACAGAGCCACTGGGGTCACCAGCATGGTTTCTGCTGTAAATACTTTGCTACAGGTCTGCCTTGCTCTGCCTAAAAAGCCTCAAAGAAGGAAGGAGCAGGTATTCCCCAAGCCCTGCCCAGCTGACCAGCATGTTGACTGTGTCACATATACATAAAAGCATTTTGGGGTCATGTAAGCAACATTCATCATCACAGGGATTTAGTCACCTCAAATTAGTCTTAGCAGTAGTTATTTGCACGTTGTGGAAATTGGTTGCTCCAGTTTGTGGCAGCCAAGCCCATGGAAATCAAAATAAATCTTTATTTCCCTGCTAAAAAAATGCAGTTTCTCTGCAGGGCATCTGGCTGCTCAGTGAAACTTTTGGCACTTTCTGAACCTTCCAGATTCAAAGAGACACCAGCAAAAGCCACTCCAGAAAAGTGTTTGTGCTCAGAACACAGAATGTTCAGACCCGAGGAGGTGTTGGTTACAGAAGTGGGTATAGTAGTCTGGATTTAGGGGCTCGTTTTCTTTGGGCTTTGAGGGTTTTTTACCCTTATTTACCACAGTGAGCCGAGAAGGATGTGATGCATCCTTTTTCAAAATATTTATCTGTCTGATGTGCAGCAAAGACTGCACATTGCTTATGTTATTTACTGAGGGATTACAGTCAGGGCAGTTCCCCCTCATGGTTTCAGGCAATCATTTTTCCATCATTTCCTTTCCAGATTCTCTCCAACGAGGAAAAGAGGGCAAACTTTGATCGCTACGGAGATGCTGGGGAAAGCCAGGGCTTCTCTCAGCAGCAGCACCGCCAGTTCCACCGCTTCCACGATGGCTTCTATTTTGATGAGTCCTTCTTCCATTTCCCTTTCAATTCCGAGAGGCGCGACACCTCCGATGAGAAGTATTTGCTCCACTTTTCCCACTACATCAATGAAATCGTGCCAGATAGCTTCAAGAAACCTTACCTCATTAAAATCACCTCAGACTGGTGCTTCAGCTGCATCCACATCGAGCCCGTGTGGAAGGAAGTTGCTCAGGAATTGGAGGCTCTGGGTAAGGATGAGGTTGTTGGGGTTGGGTGTGTGTCCCTCGCCTCGTAAGGCTGCAGTGGTTTGCCTTCAGGTTTGTGTGACCCAGTTTAGACCCGGTGGATTTCCTCAGGGTTTTATCCTAATGCTCTCCCAAACATTCCTAACTCCAAAGCAGGGTGCTGGGCAAAGGAGCAGGTCATCAGTTTTGCACTGGGCATTTGGGTTGTGGAGGATCTTAGAGGTGAACCCGGTGCTCTCCTTTTCCAGGAGCAGGAATCGGCGTCGTTCACGCGGGGTACGAACGGCGCCTCGCCCACCATCTGGGTGCCCACAGCACTCCAACCCTGCTGGGGCTCATTAATGGGAAAATAACCTTCTTCCACAACGCTGTCGTTCGGGAAAACCTGCGGCAGTTCGTGGAGAACCTTCTGCCAGGGAATCTTGTTGAAAAGGTAGGTTCTAGCAGGGGTGTGAGATGCTGCTGTTCCTCTCTGCCTGGAGATCCCTCTCTCCTTGGCTGTTTTGGTGGTTAATCTGTTTAATTCAGGCTCCAAGCTGATCTGTGAACAAAGCTCCAAGCCCTGGAGCTGTCAGAAGCGTTCCCACCCCACAGCTCTGTAACACTAGTCCTTGAAAAGAGGATCCTGTTACTGCATGGTCACACCAGTGATTCTAGTGGCAGCTGACCCCAGCTGTGACACCCCACAGCTGCTAGGGCTCTACCCAAGCTACCCCTAGAACAGGAACCTGCTGGATTTCACTTCTCTCCTGCTTTCTTGGCATTTCATCCAGCAAATTAGGGACCACTTGCTACCTCATAGGTCATGTCTGCTAAAACTCATTGACACAGAGTCCCGTTTGTTTTGTCCAGTTTTCCTTCAGACCTTTGAAATGAACTAGCAGCATGAGCCCTTTCAAAGTCATAAGTAAAATCTCCTAACTGATAAAATATTCCTGTGTTTCAGCCTTCTGGTGATTTTTGACAGAGTCCTAAGAGGCCCACCACCCCCGTGATGTGGCTGGGTCAGCCCCCACAGCACTCTCACCTGCCTGGCCTCTGCTCATGGCCTTGTTCACCTCATCTCATTTTCCCTTGAGTCACCTTCCCCAATGGACTTTTCACTTGTCTTCTGGTTATTGGAGTTATTTGATTTCTCTCCCCAAAAATAGGGATAATTTCCCCTTCCACAGTAACTGCAGCCATTTATGTCCTTTCTGAGAGGTAGCACACCTGAAACAGAGCAGGTTTACTGGAGTTCTCAGGCTTCTTTTAACCTTTGGGTTCCCATTTTTATGTACATATAAATAATACGGTCCCAACAAAAAAGAGAATAACAGTGATGTTGGCATTGACTTGGAATGGCATCAACAGAGGCTGCAATAACTAAGATGGCTGAGGGAGGTCAAGACCGGTGGTTTTAATTCACTCATTAATCAGGAATATATGTTGGAAAGACCAACCCACTGTTGGTCTGCTTCCTGCAACACCTGGATAGCATTTTCAGACTCAGCCCTTGTTCAGACACCTCATTGCTGGTGTCTGACAGCTCAGAGGTTAAACTGATGTTCTGCTTCTGTCTAAAGATTACAGATAAAAACTACATCCGCTTTCTGTCCCACTGGAGGAAAGACAACAAGCCCCACGTGCTGCTCTTCGATCACATGCCAGTTGTGCCATTGTTATACAAGGTAATGTCATTTCTCTCACTGCATTGTTGACTTGCTTAAAAATCCAGATGTGCCAAATTACAGCACGCCACTGCCATGAGCAGAGGTGGACTGATGCCTCCAGACACCACTGACTGGTCTGAGGAGAGCAAGCTGATTTGTGCAGGTTGTAAATTATGTAGCCAGGTGACCAGCTTTGTGAGGAGTCTTTTTCTTCATCCTGACACAGTTACCCTTCACAGGTGTGAAGGTGCAGGTGTGTTTCAGAGGTAGCAGCAACACAGGTGCACAACCTTTGTTGGGAATGAGAGATGTTTGTGGCATATCTAATTTGGGTTGCTGAAAATCCCATTTCCTAAGAAGCCCCTGGCACCCTACAACATGTCAGGCTGTAAATAAAGCCGTGGATCTGTGAAGACTCCTGGCACAATGACTAAGAGGATGCAAAATTTGGTTCAGTGAGGGAGAGCAAGAGCTTGTACCTCTCCCAGCACATCTGATGGGATTCAACCAGCAGGATGTGTTCTTGGAGCAAAGTCACCACGGGCACTTGGGGAGCAAATGCTTACACTGTAACATAACTGTGCTGGGGATTTCCTCCTGCCCAGCTGACGGCCTTTGCCTACCGAGATTACCTCTCCTTTGGCTACGTGTACGTCGGACTGCGAGGCACCGAGGAGTTGTCCAGCCAGTACAACATCAACGTCTACACTCCCACCATGATGATCTTCAAGGAGCACATCGACCGCCCCGCTGACGTTGTGCAGGTATCACTCAGAGCCCTCTCCAAGAGCTTAGGGAAAGGGGCACAGAGCTTTTCTGACTGAGCTGGTGATGAGGGTGTGGTCAGTGGTGCAGTTTGGAGGAAGAGTGTTTGTTCTCAGCTTAAACTCAGACTTTGGAGGAGGAGAGAGAGTGTTAGGACAAGAGAAGCTTGGGGCACTCCAGCCTGTTGGGGAGTGGGGGCACTTGTAACTTTCCATTCTTGGGGCCTCAAAAAATCTTGGGTGATTGCGGGGATGACCACAAGGGCTGGCAGCCTTTTCCAGGAACATCCGACAGCTTTCCCCTCCTCTTCCTGCTCATTTCCGACTTCTGCTTTCTTGGTCCTTGCCAGGCACGAGAAATGAAGAAGCAGCTCATTGATGACTTCCTTTCCCAGAATAAGTTCCTCATGGTGGCCAGGCTCACCAGCCAGAGGCTGTTCCAGGAGCTGTGTCCTGTGAAAAAGTCTCACCGTCAGCGGAAGTAAGTGAGGGGTTCCCATTTTGTTTCCCAAGGCTCTGGTGCTGCTCCTAGAGTCACTTTTGGTTTGTCACTTTGTTCTTCCAAGAGGAAAGGGGTTGGTCATTCCCTCTCACCTCCAGACTGGCTCTTAATCTGCATCTCATTGTGTCACCCAGGCACTGCGTGGTCTTGCTCACCGAGGAAGGAGAGAAGTTTGCTGAGGCTTATGAGGCATTTTTGACTTTTGCTGTGGCCAACACAAAAGACACATTGAGGTTTGTGCACATCTACAGTGATCGGCAGCCGGAATTCGCAGACGCCTTGCTGATGGATGAGGAGAAGTATCGTGGAAGATCAGCTGTGAGCGTTTTATTATTTTTAATCCCTTCTTCTCTTAGCCTGTCATTTAATTGATGCTGTACCTTGATGTGACACCTGATTCTGGGCAGTGGTTTGAAATGAATCATCTGTCTAGAAGAAAACAAAAGCCCCTTCTTCTCTGATGTGTGCCATGCTCTTGGCTCATCCAGGTGGTCATTCTGGAGAGACGCAATAATGCAGGGAAGATCGCCTATAAAGTCTTAGAGGAGGCCTGGCAAGGCAGCAAAGAGGACAACTTCATCCTCCTGGATCTCCTGGACCAGCTGAGGACAGACCCTGGCCTTCTATCATCAGAGACCGTTGTGGCAGACCTGAATGATGAGCTCGCTCCTGTAAGTGCACAGCCTTTCCAGATGCCTGACATTCACGTTACCTTTGTGGATAGTCCCATTATGGTTGTTCAGAGGCATTGTTTTTATTTTAAAATAACAAGGCAAAATTCTTGAAAGATTTCTTGCTTACAGAAGGAATCTCATGGCATGCTGTAAACCCGTTGGGGCTCTTTATAATTTTGTCATTTCATTTTTTGTTTTTCATTCTTTTCAAACAGATGTTCCTTATCCGATGGTTCTACTCCACAGTGGACTACATCTCAGACTGGTGGGACAGTTTGTTTCACAGTAACTGGTATGGATTGGGCATCCATTGTTGGTATTCATAGCTTCCTTGTCACCTTATTTTAAAACAGATCAAATTTTAGCATCCTTTTGGGTGGGAGCAGGACAGCACTCAAAAATATGATGGCCTTTAAGACCCAAGAAACAAGCTGATTTTCTGGGGAAGGCACACTGCCTATGTTATCTGACATAGGCAGGAACTGAAATCGAGGCAGAAAATGTGAACTCACAGATCTGACTGCTGTTTGCACATCTTCCCTCAGGCGAGAAATGATGCCACTCCTGTCCTTGCTCTTCTCTGCGCTCTTCATTCTCTTTGGCACTGTTATTGTTCAGGCTTTCAGGTGAGTGTGCACCAAAACGCCCTCAGGGATAGCTCTTCAGTCCAACCCCAAAGCCTTACACACGCACAAAATGCCTTTCCTCTGCAGCGATTCGAGTGACACAAGGGACGCTCCACCCTCGGGGAAAGAAGAAACGGCTGCAAAGACGGAGAAGAACGACGCGAGCTTCAGCAAAGAGAGTAACAGGTTCCCTCTCTAACTTTTCCAGAATGTTTTCTGCAGAAGCATTGCTCAGGGAGCACCTGTGCAAGGAGGGTTAGTAAAGAGCTGAGAAGTGCTGAAGTTGCACATAGTGCAGTTGTGCAGGGCAGTGCAGGCACAGCAAGGAAGGAGGACCAGTGTGCAGCCAGGACCCAGCCAGCAAGGACAAGGGGACACTAATCTGCTTATTAAACAATTCCCACCAAGTTTGCCCAAGAGAGCATCCTCAGGGGAAAGGGAAAGGTCTGACCCACTCATTGAGAGAGGTGCAAACCAAGCCATTGCACCAGTTACATTGGCTTTTGCTACAGGGCACAAGGATGGCTCAGCATAACAGGCTGGCAAATGCACTCACAGTTTCTCCATCCTCAGTTGCTCCCAGTCCTTTGCCCCCCTTTCACTCGGTGTTTTTGTTGCAGCAGGATTCCCAAAAAGAGCTTTGTGGAGGTGACTGAGCTAACAGACATCAACTACACCAGTAACTTGGTGCGCCTGAGGCCAGGGCACATGAACGTTGTCTTGATCCTGTCCAACTCCACCAAAACCCCCCTGCTCCAGAAGTTTGCCCTGGAAGTCTACATGTTCACAGGGTAGGCTGGGCCCTCTCCCAGGTTTCTGTTGCTGTATTAATCACTTGTGTGATGCTGCTCTGGTGACACCTCAGGAGTGTGGGTGGCTCCGTTGCCAGGACTGAATGCTTCTGTTGATCAAAGCGGCCTCTGCCCTCATCAGTGGCAATGAACCACCAAAAACCAAGAGGCTGTTCCCAGCCAGTCTTGGTGGTGGTGGTCAGAGGGGTTGGGTGCTGGTGCCACTTTGACTGGAGCCATGATTTGACAAATAGAAAGCATGACAGTGCTCATACACTGAGCTGAAAAAGGAGCCGCAGCAACACAGCACTGCGCTGTCCTTGTTGACAATTCGTTACCTGTCCAGTAGGAATCCAGCCAGACCCAGGACACATGCTAATCCCAGTATCTTCTCTGCTCTTCCCCCAGAAGCAGCTCTCTTCACTTCTCCTTCCTCAGCCTGGACAAGCACCGAGAGTGGCTGGAGTATCTGCTGGAGTTTGCACAGGATGCAGCCCCCATCCCAAACCAGTACGACAAGCATTTCCTCGAGCGTGACTACACGGGCTATGTCCTGGCTCTGAACGGCCACAAGAAATACTTCTGCCTCTTTAAGCCTCACAGATCAGGGGACGAGGGGGGAACCCTGGGATCGTGCGAGGATTACGATGCTTTACAACATGCGGAAGCCAGAGGGAAATCCTCCTGCAGCCCGGGATCTAGATCCATTAAAAACAAATTACACAAATTGTCCTTTTGGATGGAACGCCTTCTAGAGGGTTCCTTACAGAGGTTCTATATCCCCTCGTGGCCTGCACTAGACTGAGGAATTTTACAGAGATTCTAAGGGGACAAACTTTTTATGAAGATGACAAGGGACAGCTCTTTCCAGGAATACTCAAACAAGCTTGATGAATGGACTTTAGGTTTTAGATGAACTTTCCTGGGGCCGGCAATTAGAACACACCTCCCGTGTCTGGAGCCCGGGAGCGCAGCCAAGCGCGCCCGTGTGCCCTCCACCGCCCCGCCGTGCGTTTGGACGCTGTACAACCCCAGAGCCAAGAAGTCCATTGTGCGCCTCTCGTCCTGCCACGTCTGCTTCCCGAGTCGCCCCCATCCCACCTCTTGTTTTACCTCAGTTGAAGAAATCTGTGACCTCCCTGGGTCTGGACCAGCTGTGGCCAGTGGTGCAGGCCAGGTCATGGTACTCCCTCCCCGTCCCCGTGTGCTTAGCCCATGGTGCATGGTGTAACTCTGGCAAGACCCTGCAGACCCTCCAGGCCCTGCCCTTCCGAAAGGCCTCCTCCCACCAGGCAGTGGTACTCTCTCGGCTTTCCCCATGGTAAGTGATGCAGAATCCGGTTAGGAACATCTCCCTTGTAGCAAACCTTAGCTGGGACCCCCCCATGGTGCAGGCTCGTGGGCGATCTGCATGTTTCATGCTCCTCGTGTCATGGTTCCACCTGCAGCTTCACTGGCTGAACCATAACAGGGAGGGAAAGGGCACGGCCGTAAAATACTGTCAAAGTGTTGAGTCATTTAAATGTCATGTTGATTTTCCAGATGCCTTTTCTGCTTCTGTCGATTTTAGACGATGTATCCTAGAGCCATAATTTTACCTGCGTCCTCAGATTGTAGGCGTGAGCTGCTATGAGCCAGTAGATGTGTAAAAAAGTCTACGTAGCTGCCAGGGAGTCACCTGGGCTCCTTGCAAACACCTTTCCAGCTGTAGTACAAACCAACCTTCCTTTGTATCAAGAAACCTCAACCTTCAATGATTGTATTCTTGAAATGTTGCCCCAGAAGTGCTGTATCATCAGACTGTTGCGTGCGTGTGAAGCTCCTTTGGTTTAGTTGGAGGTTGAGATGTTGGGTTTCAGCCTCTCACCCATTTCCTTCTTACCCCAAACCTCCATTTCTGCACACTCAGGCTGCTCTCGTGGCTTTGTGTTTGTTTGCTTGGGTATTTCTTTCATCTTTTGGAAGCATTGGGGGTATGTGAGGTTAGAGCAGCTGCACAGCCCTGGGTTTGGACATTGCTTTGCTGTAGCAGTGCCCCAACAGCTGCTTCCAGCACCACAGGGAAAGGGTGCCCCTGGGTAAGGCAGAATGATGATAAACAGCAGCCTAGTGGCTGCTTAACACTCCTTGAGTGACATAGTGAGGCAGCAGGGCTTCTCTTTGTGGCAAGGACAGAAATCCTGTGAGGTTTGTTCTTCCTTCTCACTGCACCAGGGCTGACATTGGCACCCAGGCCTCCTCCTTCCATGGATCTGGAACCCTGGGGCACCATCAGGCTCCAGCATTGCCAAAGCACAGGGATGGGGTCCAGTGGCCTTTGTCACAGGGCTTGGAGCACAGAGCACTCAGTGAACACGTGGTGTTAATTCCAGACTCGGCCCTTGCCACTTTAGTTACCATCTTAGCAGAGCAGCCAGTCAGTAGGAATAACTGCCAACCCCTGAGCTAGCTGCTGGTCCCGCAGAGAAGTTGGGAATGCTCCAGTCATTGCACTCCCTGTGTGCCCTAATTGCTCCCAAAGCCTTGCCTCATTGCATTTCCCCATCCTGGGAGCAGACTGGCATGCTCCAGCCCCCACAGGTACCTCAGATCCCCTGTACAACGTGCTTCAAATAAAGGCTGCAATACTACAAACTATCCCTTATGTGAGGTTAATTAATGTGAGTTAATTCCAGCCCAGTGCACTCTGGGCCATGGAATGAGGCACTAAAGTAGAGGGAAGGAAGGAAGGTGAAGTCTTCTCCCTGCCCTGGAGCTCCTGTGAAGGCACACAGGCAGCGCTGATAGAGAGCAGAGAGGGAGTGAAACACCAGCCTGATGCTTCTAGACTTCATTTCCACCTGGCTGGAGCAATCACTGCAGCACTCCTGCACTTTTCCCACAGCTTGCCATGCAGGATATAGTGGTTGGAATAGTTTTTACCCCAGCAGAAGGCTCCACATAACATCTTAAACATTTGCAGTAGCAGAAGAATGCTCTCTGTCTCTCTGCTGTTTCTTCAGCTGATCAGAAACAAGGAGAAAACCCTCAACTCATGAAAAAGTGCCTAGTTATGCTACAGTGAGGGAATTCAGCCCAACCCTGAGGAAGGGGGGAGAAGGCTTTATGGCCTTCACATCCATTGTGTGTTGCATGCTGCCAGAATCATTGGGTTTATTTTCTTTTTAACACAGGTAACCTCCCCTTTCAGCCAGGGAGTGTTTGCATCAGTCCACTGGTGCTGGCTGGGGCTGGACAGGAGCACAGCTCCTGGATTTCTATGGAAATTTTGCCTGAGTTGAAGCAAAAGCCAAGCTGCTCTGCCCCCTGGTTAGGGCCAGCATGGCACTCCAGGTGTTTGCTGTCTTGAGACCACAGTCAGAGCTGCTTATCCCAGGATCTGCCCTCTCCCAGCAACCATGAACCATCACCCCATCATTTTCTGAACACTTGTGATTCTGTTCCACACGCGGTGATTTGTAATCCAAAGATTGAGGAGATTGGGTCCTAGTGCACTTTCCTAGTGAGATTTGAGCGATGGCACAGTGCTCAGAGCTGAGGCAAAGGGATACAGGCCCCAGAGTGGAGATTGTTCCCAAACTCCTCCCTGTCCCTGTCTCTGCCCTTCACCCACAGCAACCAGGAGCCAGGACACGAGCGCAGCCTGACAAGTAGGACTGAGAACTAGGTACCTATTTTGCACTTTTGATACTGGGAGGGGGGAAATTAACTTATTTGGCAAACTTGTCTTTTTTATTTTTGGGGGGTTTTGTTTTGTTTTTGTATTTGTGATCAGGCACTGATGTCATTTTGTTTTAAGACAATTACAGTTTCGCAACCAAAATAAACTATTTTAATGTGTGATGAGGTGGCTCTGTGTCTCCATGTCCAAACTAACCTCACCTCCATGTCCTCTCAGAAATTTCAGGAGCGTTAAACTGCTCCTGCCATAGGCAACTCCTGGTTATTCCACCAGCAGGCAATCTAGACAAATATCTCCCTACTCTCAGCAGGAGGCTCAGGCTCCCTCCATGTCCTCCCCTCTTCCAAATTCATTGTCCTGCTGCAGCATCCTAATGGGACAAATCTTTCACCAGTGACAGTTTTTCCAGGAGCCCTGTGAGCTGGGTGAATCATTCCAGAGGCAAAATGGCATTAGCCTCATCTGTGCCTTTCCCAGGCCAGCTCCAAAGCTCAAGACCCCAGTTAAATGGGGTGTCTAGCCTGTTCCCTACAGTTTCCCAGCTAAAAAATACATTTTCTAGTAGTAAATGGCATTTATTTCATGCTGCAAAACCCATGCTGGCTGCAGCTGTCTGAAGGGAAGGGGACATGGAAAGCCTGGCTGAGAACACAGAGAAGCATTGCCCCAGGGCAGGTGGGAAGTGCCCTCACAGTGTCTTCACTCCTGGGAGGACACACAGCATCTCAAACAGTAGGTTTGCCCCCAGGAGGGCTGTATTGCCTAAAAAAAACAAGCAAAAAAAAGGAAATCTGTGTATATCCAACAGCTTTCACCCACAGGCACCTGTGCCAGGCACTTGTCTTGCCCTCGGGCATCGTCAGACTCACCAGAGACATCATACATTGGTGCAACTTCCACAAGGTCACACCCCACTATGTTCAGGCCTTTGCAGCCACGAATAATCTCCAAAGCCTAGGGAAAAACATGGATTTGGGATCAAGAAACACATCTGACCAAACAGACCGGTCCAGGCTCCGCTTTCCCCATATTCCAGTAAGGAAACCCAGCCCCTACAGACGAAATCACATCAGTTCCACATTTTCCTTCCTCACCACCATGAGGAAACATTTCCTGGCCTCCCTAACTTGTACTTTGCAGTGCTGGTGAAACGACCTCCTTTAAGGGAGCAAAAGAGCCCTTTCCCCCTGGGCAGGGCAGCGTGTCCCTCACCTGTGCAGGTGTGAGCCCGGCTATCTCGGGGGTGCCGGTGCCCGGGGCGTAGGCGGGGTCCAGCCCGTCAATATCGAAGCTGATGTACATCGGCCTCTCCCCCATCTGCGCCCTCACCTCCCTCATCAGCGGCTCTAGGGACTTCATCCAGCACTGCTCAGCTGGGACCACGCGGAAACCCTGCGGGAGCACAGGGAAAGAGGGGGAGATGAGGAGCATCCCCTGCCCTGCTGGGGAATATCTACCGGGAACAATCCTCATTCGAGGGCCAAGCTGCTGAAGTGCACCTGGAAACACCTTCCACTCCCCACACACAAACTCCCCACTCAGCTGACATTCAGCGAGCCGGGAGTGCTTGTCCTGCAGACAAGCCGCTGGCATGGAACAAGAGGCAAAAAATGCATTTATTTCCCGTCTGAAGCCAAGTAAACGTTACTGACGCGGTATTTATGGCAGGGGGAGCACAGAGCTCTGTGTGCGGATCAGTTTACCTGCTCCCGGCAGTACTTGTGGGGATCTGGGTCATAGGAGGAGCCTCGGATGCCGATCTGCACCACGCGGCCGCAGTCCAGCAGCCCTTCCTCCGCACAGCGCCGGAACGAGCTCCCGTGGTAGATCCGCTGCCCCAGGGCCGTGTCCCCGGTGTCCGTGTGAGCATCCACGTGCACCAGCCCCACGGGACCGTGCCTGCTCGAGACACGGTGGCCACGCTAGTCCTGTCCCGTGCAAGGTGGCCCTGCCATCAGCAGGGACAGCAAACCTGGAGCCTTGCTGAGGCTCCTTCCCAGGTCCTTCCTCTCCATCTCCAGATTAGAAACTTACTTTGCCGCCAGGGCCTGCAGGATTGGGTATGTTATGGTGTGATCTCCACCTGCAAGAAGACACAGGGAAGAGGGGGTATACACTACAGAAGCTGCTCAGTGCTCATTAGTTTTGCTCCCAAGTAATTTTTTCCCTCTTTACATTTATTCTGCGCAGGGCTTCATTGCCAAAGGAAAACTAACACTCCCATGTGCAAGTTGCTTCCTCTCCTGGGTCCTCTCTTCTCCTGGTCTTCCTTTTAGGGAGGACCAGATATGCAGGGCACAGCCTTGGAGCAGGGTCCTTGATTTGGCTTATAAATAGATATTTGATCAGCTTCTAGGACTCTGTAACTGGTGACTTGCCTCTCGTTACTCCACACACTCACTGCCTTCAGCAGCACTAATGCCAAGCACTAACAGCTGCGAACTTGAACACGCACCCAAATCAGGCCTCATGCAAAGCCTGGTGCTCACTCAGCTGAGGGACACAAGGGACAACACCTGCTCTTGCTTTGGGTCCTGCTCAACAGCACACCAAAAACATGTCACTGGTATTATTTGCAGATGGACCCATCCTCCTCATTTTTGACCCAAAGGAAGAGGCATCACAGAACATTCTGTTCAGTGGAGAGCCTGTGAATTTACCCATGATACAGCACAACAGCCCAGGCAGGGAACAGATTCATCGCTCGCCTTCTGCCAAGGCTGGATTGAATGACAGAAGAAGCAGAGGGAGTTTGGCAGAGCCAGGACGCAGTGGCAGGAAGGGAGACCGGGGCTCCTACCCAAGGTGAGGGGCACACAGCCCGAGGCCACGATCTCCTGGTAGGAGTCCCGGATGAGGCGGCAGCTGTCGGGCAGGTTGTAGAGGTTCACGTTCACGTCCCCGATGTCGGCCACCCGCAGGGAGTCAAAGGGCGCGGCCCCGGTGCTGCCGTTGAACCTCCTCAGCATGGCCGACTCGGCGCGGATCTGACGCGGGCCGAACCTGGGCCGTGACATGGCTGGGAAATGCCACCAGGCATTGTCCCCAGCACCCCTCTCACCACAGGAGAGCCGTGCCCGATGGCCAGAGGGAAGCATGAGCTTCCCTGGCTGGCCCTTACCTGGCTCCCGGCCGGTTGGACGTGCCTGTGTCCAGCGGGACACCCACAAACGCCACGTCCAGTCCCTCCGCAGACGCCTGCACGGGAAGCCTCATCATGGAGCAGACTCCCACAGGCCGGGCCACGAGCAGGGCACTGGGGGGCACGTTGAACTGCGAGCTCCAGCAGCTGGGGGCTCTGCTCCCTGGGAGCAGCGGCTGGAGGAGCCCTGCAGACATACTGGAGGCAGCCAGAAGGGCTGGAGGCCGCAGGCTGTGGTGTGATGCTGTCACCATGGTGGTCACAGCTGGCTTGGGAGCACAGAGCCCAGCTGTCCTGGGCAGCAGCTGGCTGCAGGCAGCCCAGAGCAGAGGCCTCATCCTCACCCACACACTCCCACCCTCTCTCTCACTGGGAACGCAGCAAGGCGTGCTGTGGAGCCCGTTCCCAGCTTGGGTAGAGTGCCAGCTGCCTCTGCCAAGCCTCCCTCCAGGGATCAAAGTGCACTGGACACTGCACTGCCCAGGGAAGGGCAGAAATCCAGCCCAGCCTCCACAATCACCCTCCCAACCAACCCCTTTCCCAATGGCATAGTCCTGGCAAACACTGGGAACAAACACAGGGGCAAGAACCTGTGCAGGGATTAGTGGGACAGGGTGGGAGGGACATGCTGGGAGATGTCCCAGTTTGCTCCCCTTGGGCATTTGCAGACAGCACAGTAGCATTTGTTGCATTAACAGCCTGTACTTTTAACCTGCACGCCACAAAAGCACCCAGAATGCTGAAAAATCATAAAAATGTCTCGTTAGCGGAAGGCAGAAGGGAAAGAAAACAAAAGGGAAGTCTGACCTCAGCAGAACCACAGGGGGGACAAAATGCAAGCAACAGGGGAAGCATTAACAGGGATTTAAGGACCTGAGGGACAAGCTGCAGGACAAGCATTTTAGGCCATTTTTGAGGACAGAATTGAAACAGTTTTCAGGGAAAGCAAGTTTCCAATGAGTGGAGTTAATCAGTGCAGATAAAACCCTGGTTGGGCAAATACAAACACACTTGATACTGGATGGCCCCAGCCCATAATTCCGCTCCCTATTTTTATAGAGACAGGACCTGGGAGAGAGGAAAAGGCACAGGAATTACATTCATGGCAGGAAGAGGGCTTAGAGATCCACCACACAGCAACAGCATTTACTCCTCAAAAGGCTCCACAGGGCCCGGGGCATGGGACTCACTGCCAGACCCAGGCACACAGAAAGCAAAAGCAGCAGAAACACACTGCAAGAGCTCAGTAATGTAAGAAATAGCAGCAGACACTTTGGTTGGGTCAGATCAGTGTTACAAAGGCCTTTTTTTGCAGCTTTCTCCCCAAGAGCTCATTTCCCCCAATTGCCCAGGCCCTGTGCTCTTTGCTGCACTGGAACAATGTGCAGAACCCCGAGGGCAGGTTACCCTGTGATGATTAGGGGTATCAGCCACTGTCATCCACCTGGAAACTGCAGGAGCAGACAGTGATTTACCACACAGCAGAGTACGAAACACATCCCTAGGGCAAGGTCTGTTCCTCTTTGGGAAATTCCCCTTGGAGTAGAACACCATGTTCCACAGTTAGCACTGGAAAGAGCTGAATTTGCATTTAACACACCCCGGAACCAATGCTCCACAGCCCAAATTGGATTGAGAGAACCCACGCAGCCACAGCCACATTAAATCTTTAATTTATTGTGCAACAAGCATAAATAACTTTCTCCCCAAGTTCCTCTAAACATAATTATAGCCATGAAATTGAATGCTGTTTCATAAACATGGCTGTTGTTATTTAAAGATCAATGTCTCTGTCCCCCACACCAAAGGATATTATTTCATTGAAGGAAACACAGACAGGTAAAAGAGCAGAGCATCACACTGAGCTCTTTAAGCAGGGGCTGCTGCCCAGCCTCACTCTGTTTGGAGCATTATCCCTAACTGGAGAGTCTGACTCAGCCTTGGACCCTGGGGCAGCCACCACCACAGAGCTACAACAGTTAAGAACAAGGATAAGCGGGATTTGAGGATGATGTGCTTCCACTATCCTGCGTACAACTGCGAGGTTTTTACTGCTGCTGACGCTCACGTTACCAGGCAGCACCTCATCAGGAAGATTTCAGGCTGTCATTTCACAGCTCAGAAGAAAATGAGTTTCAAACCACCATGGTTACCCCAAGAACAGAGACTGCAGTTCCCTTTGTCAGCTTGGATTTCTGTGTGTTAAATTGTTTCTCTGTAAAATGCAGCCAGACGGTGCCTCCTCCCAGTCACCCCTCTGAAAGGAATCTGCTTCACTCAACACACAACTTACAAGTCAATTAATTCCCAAACGGGAGCAAAACCAACCACAAACCTCTGGACACCTGCAAGGTCCACACTCCCGTCCCCCCCAGAGGGTAAGGAAGCAAGAAGGGCATCTCCTCTAGCAGAGACACAAAAGCAGCGTGGTTAACACTTGCTAGAGAGAAACTCAAGCTCCTAAACACAGGCCTGCAGCTTGTTCTCTAAAGCACTACAGGACTGCAGACAGACAGAAAGGACAAGTTCCTAAGTGCCTTTAGAAAGTGCCATTTATGTGGGATGCTCGTGTTCCAGGTGGTTCCTTCACCCAGAGTTGCTTCTCCATGCCAGCAAAAGGAATATTGCTGCCCAGAGGTCTTCGAACTCGAGGTTTGCCAAGAAGCACATCTTCATTTTGGTTTCTACCTGGCTCTTGTCTGCCAGCCTGTTGGTGAGCAGGGTGGCTGCAGACTGGCAGAGCAGCCAGGCGATCATCTGGTCAGGTTTCAGGGTCCTGGATGCCACAACACTGTCACCCCAGAGGCTCAGGTGCAGCACGTTGGCAGCCACCCTCGCAGACAACCTCTGCAAGAGGAAGGGGAGGGAAGGGGAGGGAGATTAGCTGATCCTGCTACACTCGGCCACATCACCAGCACGGAGCATTGGCACCTCCAAAACTCCCTGAAGCCCCCCCAAAGGCAACACCCTGTGAATCAGAAAGCTCTTTCAGACTACTTCTGTACATATATAATGTTGTGTGGAACCCTCCAGTGTGAGGTCTGGTCCTGACACAAACATCTGAAATAATTCAGCACCACTCAGTGAAGACTTTTTTGGTTTTGATACTTATATGTCATCCTTTGATCCTGCAGTGAGATCTGGCCTAACCCCTGTACCCACAGCCCTCCAGGGTAAAAAGATCTGCCAGGGGTACTCCCAAAGAGGATATCTTGAAGGCAACAGCTTCTTACCTTGTTGGGATCTCTCTGAAGCAGCATCTTTATCACCTGCCTCACCTCGAAGGGCACGTGGTCGGGCAGGCTTGGCAGCTGGTCCTCCTGGTAACTTCTGCTTTCCAGACTGGAGTCCCCGTGGCCATAGAAAGGATTGGCCAGGCCCAGGATCTCGTAGGCAATCGCTCCAACAGCCCAAGCATCAGCTTTGCTGTAGTTGATCACCGTGCCTGGACCAGGTGATGCTGTGATCACCTGCCACAGAGAGGGGGCTACTCAAATAAACAGCTCGAATGCAGCCTCTATGCTAAAATTCAATTTTTAATGCTCAAACCTGCATTTTCCCTGTAATAAACTTAGACACTGAACCCAAAGGTGAGTTGCATCTGAACCTGTGCTGTAAATATTCCCTATTGGCATGCTCTAAGCCTCTGGCACTGCTCAGCCCACTGGGATGCTGGGAGGAGTCTGAACATTGCGCTGAGGCTTTAGCTGTTGTCCCTGACCACCACTGCCAGAGTTCCAAGGGCTATCTCCTGCTGGAATTATGGAGACAGGAGACCTGCAGATGAACAACCGACACCACAGCAAGGTGCTCCAGGTCCAGCAGACAGTTAAGGGTGTCTTGGCTTTTATTATTTCTTATCATCAAAGAAATAAAAAGGAACTGTAAATAATTTCACAACAGTCTTGAACTTTAGCCAAAAGCTACTGTTGCAACTGCTGCATAAAATTCTTAATAGGCACATGGAAAGGAGCCTGAATAAATATTACAAAGTAAATTTGGGGGAGGGAAGGAAAAGCTGATTCTGCCTCTTAACACCAACTGATTACATTTCACCTGTTAGAGCTCACAGTGTCTATTTGACATAGTTCAGCAGAGATGTTTACCAAGCCTAACTCAAGGTAGGACACAAACCTTCTATGCCACCAAAACTTTTAGCCCCAACAACAGGACAAGCAGAAAACCAGCACCACAAAGCACTGCTACAGAGGGATTTACCTCAGGTGCCATAAGGCAGCCGTTGCCACCCCGATCCACGTAGGAGCTGGTGAAGGGCAGCCTCAGGCCGATGTTTTCATCCGCCAAACAGCAGCCAAAGTCAGTGATGACCAGCCAGGGACAGCCAGCTGTGAACAACACAGAGCTGCCAGAGTTAGGGCTCAGTTTGGGAGGACCTGGCAGCACCAAACAACACATCACATCAACACCCAGCTTGGTGTCCTCTGCAAACTGACTGAGGGGGAATTCGATCCCCTCATTAGATTGTGGGCAAAGACATTCAGCAGAGTGACCTGGTCTAGTGGGAGGTGTCCCTGTGCATGGCAGGGGGCTGGAATGAGAAGAGCTTTAAGGTCCCTTCCAGCCCAGGCCATTCCATCATTTTAGGATTCTAAATCCTGAGCTCTGGGGAACAGAGAATCCTCTGTCAGCTCTTGGGCTGGTCTACAGGAAGGCAGGGTGGATTCCAGTGGTCTCTCTGTGTCTCTCTCTCCCTGATACTCTTCAACCAAATTCTTCCACTCCTAATCACACAGATCTGCCTGCCTCCTATTGCTCCTGCCAATTTGAATCTCAATCACACCCAAAAAGAGCTCAGGTAATTAAAACTGCTGTTAGAGGCTGACAGGAGAACACGTAGAAGAAAATGCTGGATCCCTTCCCTCCCAACCCATGTTTCATCATCCCAGGGTGCAAGCACCATTAACCTGGCCATGAGGTGGGATTTTAAGAGGCTCTCTGTACTCTCTGGCTTGGGAAAGATGACAGAACCAAGAGTCTGAAGCAAAGGCTCCTGCAGCATCCCAAATGTGGCGTTCCCGGATGCTCCAGTCAATGCTGGCTGTGCTCATGCAATCCATCATCTCAGCAATGCACTGTGTCCATGCTAATGATCCAAAACCTCAGGCACAGACAGGATCAATGACTTGCTGCACTCACAGCAAATACTAAGCTAAAAACTAAACCTGAGATTATTCAAAAGGTTTGATGCTTCTTCCCCCAAACACGCAGCCGGGTGAGACTTCCCCGAATACAAATGTGATCAAATCACTTCTGTGAATTAACTGGCATTTATCCTCAGGGATCTACGTACCAGAATCAAATTCAACCAGGATGTTGTCAGACTTGAGGTCTCTGTGTGCTATTCCATGTCGAACAAGGTGGTCCACGCCTTCCAGGAGCTGCAGAATCATCACTGTGGAGAGGCGAACATCCGGAGTGTTCTCCTGCAGATACTGGCGCAGTGTGAAGGGGTAGCTAGGCAGAACAGGGCAAAAAATGGGAATTAGCATCCTGGAGGCTTATCATTGGCAGCTCAACCTCACTGTTGGCTCATCTCATTACTGATTCTACTCCATCTCTAGCAGTGTGCTCAGACTAGGGGTGAAGTTCAGGCTTAGAAGGGCAGACAAATGGGGACAAACTCCACATTTCTCACTTTAATTTGGGGTAATTATTACAAAGAACGGTTTGTCTTCATTGTGGAAGCACAGTCAGAACCTCAAGAACTTGGAACAGGTCCTGGGAGGCGTTTCCAAGAGCATACTCTGCTCTTTGGCAGCAGCCCAGACCCAAGCTTTGCAGGGACAGAGTGCCCAAGTCACATTAACCAGCTTCTTTCTCTCCACTTACTTCTTCATCACCAAGAAGAGCGTGCGGCTGTGACCGATCCCTCTGGGGTTCAGGCTCAATGGAAGCATGTCAGGATAGTCAGCAAAGGCTCCAGGCAGCAAAGGGACAGAGGATGTGAACGCTCGGATCACCTGGATTATATTGGGATGAGGCTGCAGCTTCTTCCTCCCAAGGACAGGATTTCTGTGCAGAGGAAAGACACCACAGATTGCACCAATGCCTCAGTCGGTTCTGCTGGATCCCAGGCACATTGCTGCTATTGCTGGAGCTACTTTTCATTATTATGGCCTGTCGTCCACACCAAAGGGTTCCCCAGCAGAGAGCAAACATGTTTTCTCAGCACTGGAAGCCTCATCAGAGAGAGATTAAAGCTGCACAGGGTGGATTACAGGACTGCACATTAAGCAAACAGTCAGACACTCACATCCTGGAATCCATTCACTGAGCAAGAGCATGGGCAGCAGTTTCATGGCCCATTTCCCAACCAGCACCTCAGCCCAGCACTTCCCAGGTGGATGCAGAGCACCCACAGCCTGTATGGACCCACTGCACCCACAGGCATCTCCCAGCACCTTCTCCAGAGCTCAGAATCAACCCCAGTGCCTCCCAGAGCAAACTGAGCCAACCAAGGTGTCACAGAGGCTCTTCAGTAACTGGATTTCCCTATTCACAATGGCCAAATAGGAAATAAGGTGCTTTACCTGCACTACAAACAGAGCTTTGATAAAAACCCTCAAACACAACATGCAGCCTTCATTTCACTCAAGCCCCCCGAGCCCTTCTATGCTGCTAACAAAGGCAGAGCCAGGCACAGGCTGCTTCTCCATTCAAAAACAGCTACAGCAGCTCTAGAGAGTAACACCCAAACGCAATTACTTTGTTAGACATAATAAAGGTCAACTTCACGCTGGGAGTATCAATTTAGAACCTCTATTTTATGGCAGAAGCAGGAAGCTCTCCCTACCCTGAAAAGCAGGTTACCTATTTGTCTGCAACACAGATCTCTCATCCCCTGAATGTCAAATATCCCTTTGGCTGCTCTGCTGCATTCCCAGCCAGCCACGGGCACAGCATTTATTATTCATTTGCATTGGCAGCCGGGATGGATTTGAAATTTAAATCAGACAATCTGGGCTGTGGACTCCATTGTTTCAAATGGAAAAAAAAAAAAAAAAGATGCATTTCTGAACAAAATGATAGCTAACTTGAGGTAATTTAGAAGTTTCCATGAGATTTTCCACCTTCATGCTGTTTGCTCACTTCCCACTCAGGTCAAAGAGTACACACTAATCATTTCCATTTCCCTTCTCACCAGTTTTCCTGCACTAAAACAGTTTCAACCTACCTGTCCAGCAGCCATCTTATCCCACACCAGTTCTCAAACCTCACAGTCAAGTTGTATTACGGTGAAATCATTTGATGTTTAATACACTCAAACTGTTACCGATTGCAGCGGTGCAATAAAAATGCATCACAATACGAATTTAAATGGTGTTCACCCAGTGGCTCCTCCAGCCCTTACCTCAGCAAATGCCAACACATTTCAACACAGGGAAGCTAAGACACAGCCACTAGACCCTGGTGGGACCCCAAATGCTCCCAAATTCTTGGTGCACCCTTTCAACCCCCTCTGGACCACATACTTTAGCAATACAATTCCCTGCATGCCAACAAAACTTAACAATCCCCAGGTTTACCTGCTTTCAGCAGCTATTCTAGAAAGCCCTGCCCACCTCCTTAACAGTACAAATTGCTGCAAAATCAATCAAGGGATAAGACCAGCACCTTGGCACCTCCATACCTGCGGCCAGAGACAGCTCCGTATTCCCCGGACAAGGCCAGGCCTGTGGCTGGGACGAGCTCTCGGCCCATGGCGTCCAGGATGGCTTCACTCGAGGAACCAGCCTGCAACAACAACCACACCCATGTGGGCTCCAGCTCTGAAATCACCCCGGCCCAAAGCAAGCTGAGAGCAGATCATCCTGATGCTGGCACCACGTCTGGAGCTGGGTTGACTGAGATCAGATTCCAGGACTTCCCTCCCTTGAAAACCAAGGAAGGCATTTAACCACTTAAAGATCTCACTAAGGGAGGCCACAAGGCCTTTATTTGCAGAAAGAAATCTATTTGTCACTTCAAATGCACCCTTGACTGTCAGCAATCCAAACTACACCTTAGCACTCACTTTCACCTTCCAAACCCAAGTGGAAGAGCCCACAGCTAAATGCCAGGCTACATCTGGAGACTAAGGGATTCCAGATGTTTGCATTTTGGAAGATTCTCTTGAAATATTCACTTGTCACATCAATGGGGAAAGCCAGGTAGATTTTTTTAAACATGGAAGAGCCACATTGAGGAACTGGATCTCCAGTCACCCAGGCTGGGAAACATGGAGCAGATCTTGGACAGTCACTGCACAGCAAGGGGACACAGCAGACAGGTTACTGTGCACCCTGAAACTACTGACTCTTCAGGAAGAAAACCCATCTCTGTCCTGACACTGACAGGACACCAACTCCTAAATCACTGGCAGTAATGACTTTCCCCTTCTTAGACTTTTCCAATGGAGCCAGCTCAGAAAACCTTTTCTTCCCAAAACATCACCCCCATACCTAAGAGCTCCAGCAGCAGCTCTCAGTGCTGATTCCAGAGGATGACGAATGCCAATTACCTCGCTCTGGGGCTCTGCACTAACACTCGACATCTCCAGTCTCACCTACCAACAGCTTTGTTGTGACACACTCATCCTGCACTCCATAATTAGTGCTTTCAACACTTCAGTATTAAACATTCCAGCCAGAATTCCCCAGCTACAGACACGGGGGATTCGGCGCCGACTCCTTACCGAAATGTTCCACATCATTTTGATGGCTAAGGGAAAAGCCCCCTGCGGTTGGTGCTTCACCACAGGCTCCTCTTCAGCGCCCTGGGAAGCTGAGGCAGGCTGCTGCTGCAGGGCTGGGAGAGGGCTGCTCTGAGCAGGATCCTGAGGAGCAGGGCAGAAGGGAATGGCTGCCTCGTACACAGCGGCGCTGCAGCCCTTCCCGATGGGCTGCCCGATGAGATACTCCTCCAGCTTGAAGCCCTGCCAGCGCAAGGAGCTCAGGGGATCTTTCTGCGGCTTGTTCTTCCCAACAAACACGGTCTGAAAGGAACACGAACAGGAACAGGAAAACCTGCTCAGTTAGCCCAGATTTCCCAGTGAAGGAGAACTTGGTGTGTGTCAGTGGTATTACACGTCCTGGTGGGATGGTCCAACCTGAATGTTTCAATCAGACTCTAAGCACTGGGCTCAAATCACTGTAACCACACGAAAGATCATCTGCAGGCCATATATTTTGTATGATAAAATTTACCCCTAAACCAGTCTTTTCTAAAGGTGCCCTTTTTAAGGGAAGAAGAGGAACCAGGAGGGGGAGTCATTTGCCAATCTAGAATATATTTTCCCAGGGAAGCTGTGGCTGCTCCATCCCTGTAATTGTCCAAGTCCAGGCTGGACAGGGCTTGGAGCAAGCTGGCAGAGTGGAAGGTGTCCTTGCCCTGGCAGAGGTGGAAAGAGATGGGCCTTAAAGTCCCTTCCAGGCCAAACCATTCCATGATTCCATGATTGTGTAAAGAGAAGTTTAACTGAACACTTCTGAAATCAGATGCATTATTACACTTTTCTCCCTCTCCATAAACAAACCAGTCAAACAGCATTTTAAAGAAAATTGAATTAAAAGCAGCAACAGAAAAAACAGTGGCCTTTTTGTGGCAGTCAGCTGTGAGGGCTGATTAGTGTGAGGAAGAGTGAATCTATGATGGGAGGGAGCTGGGGCAGAAAATCAAGAGATGTGGAAAAACAGCACACAGGAGGCTGTTCTGGAGTTTCATCACAGTTCATGATCCTACAGGTCTGGTGCTGCCCCACCTGTCACCATACCAATACAAACAAGTGGCCTTCTCCGTGAGCTGCAGCCCCAAAGCAGTTGGTGACACCCTAGGGATGTGTCACTGGACACAGACCAGGGACAGCAAATGGAACAACCCAGCAAGGACAGAGGAGAGAAAGCATCCTCTTCAGAAGAAACTTCAGGAATGTGTCTGCTGGTCGGTGGAGCAGGTGACAGCTGGCTCTGAGCACCAGAGGTCTATTTTTACCCAGGAAATAAGTTCAGTACCATCCATGCCCCATGCCCTGCCAGCACGGCCTGTCCCAGCGCCACAGGGTCCCCATGGGCATCAACATCAGTGTCCTGGGACATGAAACCCCTCCAGCCAGGGGTGGAGGGACAGGGAGTGAGGGTCCCTTGCTTTTGAAAGTACCTGCTTTAGGGTGATGAGGGGCTGCTGAGTGAGAGGCTCCCCCATGACCCTATTTTTGGTTAGAAAGAAGTGCCTGTGGGGCTGCTCCCAGCACCCCTCCTTTGGGGAGGTGCCTGAGGGCTGCTCATTGCAGCACTCCCAACATTCCTTGGGGGGAGATGGGCAGGTGTCAGTGTGCCCTTCACAGGGGCTCTCGGGGGGCTCCCCACAGCAGTGACCCCCCTTCCCTTCATGAGGGGTGACTGAGGGGCTCCATCAAACACGGCTCTGCCCTTCAGCAAGGGAGTCTGGAGAGCTCCCCAGAGCAGTGACCACCCCCGTCCCCTTCAGAGGGGACATCTGAGGGGTTCCTCACAAGAATCCCCCTTCCCTTTACGGATGATGTCTGGCAGCTTCTCCAGAGCAATGAGCACTACCCTTAGTGGAGGTGTCTGAGGGACCCTCAGACCCTTCATGGGAGGGCGTGTCTATGCGGCTCCCCCCAGCACTGACACTCTGTGCCGCTCATGGGGCGGCTCAAAGGGCTCCACACATCGAGGATCACTCTCTCTCATGAAGGATATCTGGAGGCCTGCGACTCCCCGTGCCCTTCTGGGGAGGTGACTGAACGCCTCCCCCCCCGGCAAGGCCCTCCCTCCCCCTCACGGAGTGCCCAGCGGGACCCCCGGGCCGCTTCCCACCTGGATGTGGCGACACGCCGCCTCAGCCCGGCGCTGCTCCTCCAGGCGCGGCTCCACCAGGCCCAGCGCCATGGCCAGCGCCAGGCAGACGCCGCCGCGGCCCCGCCGCGCAACGGCCGCCAGCCCGCCCGCCGGGCCGCGCAGGAAGAGGCGGCGGGCGGCCGGCAGCCAGGCCAGCCAGGGCCGCCATGGGGCGGGCGGCGCGGCGGGAGCGGGCGCGGGCCCGGGGCGGGGGTCGGGGCGGGGGGCGCGGGGCGCGCAGGGCGGGCGGCACCGCGGGAGGAGCCGCAGGGCCCGGGCCAGCAGCAGCCGCACCGCCATGGCCAGCGCGTCACCGCGGGGGGCGGGGCCAGCGCGGGCCAATGGCCACAGGCCTCGCCCGGAAACCACGCCCACCGGGGCGCGAAACCACGCCCCCGGCACGGGACGGGGACGGTGTGGGAACGGGCGGGGAACGGAATGGGAGAGGGAATGGGCATGGAATGGGGCAGGGAGTGGGGCAGGGAATGGGCATGGAATGGGGCAGGGAATGGGGCAGGGAGTGGGGCAGGGAATGGGCATGGAATGGGGCAGGGAGTGGGGCAGGGAATGGGCATGGAATGGGGCAGGGAGTGGGCAGGGAATGGGCATGGAATGGGGCAGGGAGTGGGGCAGGGAATGGGCATGGAATGGGGCAGGGAATGGGCATGGAATGGGGCAGGGAATGGGACAGGGAATGGGCATGGAATGGGGCAGGGAATGGGCATGGAATGGGGCAGGGAATGGGACAGGGAATGGGCATGGAATGGGGCAGGGAGTGGAGCAGGGAATGGGCATGGAATGGGGCAGGGAATGGGACAGGGAATGGAGCAGGGAATGGGACAGGGAATGGGGCAGGGAGTGGGAAGGGAATGGGCATGGAATGGGGCAGGGAATGGGACAGGGAATGGGGCAGGGAGTGGGGTAGGGAATGGGGCAGGGAGTGGGGCAGGGAATGGGCATGGAATGGGGCAGGGAGTGGGCAGGGAATGGGCATGGAATGGGGCAGGGAGTGGGACAGGGAATGGGCATGGAATGGAGCAGGGAATGGGTACAGAATGGGGCAGGGAATGGGGCAGGTAGTGGGCAGGGAATGGGACAGGGAATGGGCACGGAATGGGGCATGGAGTGGGACAGGGAATGGGGCATGGAGCGAAGTGTGGAAACGGGCATGGAATGGGGCATGGAGACAGGCAGGGAGCACGGCATGGGAGTGGGACATGGAATGGGGCATAGAGCAAGACACGGAGCGTGGAGTGTGGTACTGAACAAGGCATGGAAGGGGACATGTAGCAAGGCATAAAGCAGGATATGGAAGGGGAGATGAAATGGGGCATCAAGCAGGGCATGGAATGGGTCATGGAACAGGGCACAGAGCAGGGTGCAACCAAGGTAAAGCCTTGTGCAATGCAGGTCATGGATGCCACTGCTGGGAGTGCCTTGGCATGGATGACAGCACTGCCCTGGAAACAGCCAGGGCACAGCCCAGTGTGTGGAATCGTCAAATCACAGAATCACAGACTGATTTGGGCTGGAGAGGACCTCAAAGCCCATCCAGTCCCACCCTTGCCATGGCACGGACACCTTCCACTGTCCCAGCTTGCTCCAAGCCCTGTCCAACCTGACCTTGGACTCTTGCAGGGATCCAGGGGCAGCCACAGCTGCTCTGGGCGCCCTGTGCCAGAATCCCTCCCTGCTGCCCGTGCTGTGGGATCAGCCCCACAGCCGAGGCACATCCAGCCTCTCATCCACCAGCCTCTCCAAGTCCTTCCCAGCAGGAGTGTTCTCCTTGCCCCAGCCATTACAGACACTGAGGGATTCCCCTGAGCCAGGGGCAGCGCCCTGCACTCGGCTCTGCTGAACCTCATGAGGCTCCCAGGGCACATCCAGCACCCCCAGCCCTGCCAGGACAGCCCCAGGACCCCACTCCCTGTGTTTCATCACTTGCTACAACTGCAGGAGATAAACCAGAACTGCTTTTATTTCACTTGGCCATGGCAGAAATGCTCAACCCAGCTCTGGTTGGGAAATGTAATGAATTCATTTATCATTCTATTACAAATCAATATTCAATCAAGAAATGGCATTATCCTGGAGGCACAAAACCCTCCAGAAGACCCCAAAAACTTGTCCTCTTCTTCACCCCAAACAGAATAAAAGCAAGGAAAACAAGCTGGAAAGAAAGGAGCAAAGGACATGGTCAGTGCAATAACCATCCTGCAATCCATGTAATCTGGATTGGGTCACTAATTACTGCTGGGGTTGATGGACCTTTTCCCTCTTGCTTTCACTTCTTTTTGCAGCTGAAGGACCCAGCACTTTCCCAAGCAATGATTTTGCATTATTCAGGAGTGGTTTCTCTACCAAAGCCTGTTTGAGTTCTGCACCAAAGCCATGTCCTCCCTTGCCTACAGGGATGTCTGGACGCATTTTTTACTAATAACAGGGAATTTCTATGATTTGATTTTGCCATTTCCTCGGGGCA
The DNA here is from genome assembly GCF_028018845.1 of Melospiza georgiana. NCBI lineage: Eukaryota > Metazoa > Chordata > Aves > Passeriformes > Passerellidae > Melospiza > Melospiza georgiana. The sequence continues at coordinate 4,886,361 of NC_080451.1, forward strand.
AGGTGGAGCTGGAGCCTGCAAATCAACACTGAATTAGAAGATGAGACAGAGGAACAGGCAACTTAACAGTATAAACAAATTTCCCACTGTGTTGTCCCCAAAAAGTTGCTTACAGGCTGAGAAAATCAGGGAAAACCATTGTCCCCTGTGCCTAAGGGCAAAGGCTGGTGGTGGCCACACTGCTCAGACCTTCTTCAGGTCCTCAGGACCAAAGGAGGTAGGCAGCAGCTCCTCCAGCTTCTTGACAATGTAGGTGCCATCTCCTTTGGTCAGGTAGACATCCCAGTCTGTGCCAAACTAGAGGAGGAGAAAGAAGAGCCAGATGAGGGAGAAGAAGGGAAGAACCTGCATTTCTTCCCCAAATTACTCATATACCCCATTTTCTCAGGTCCACAGGGAGCATCCCCCTCTATTACATGTATTTTGGTTGGCTTATTAGCATTACCTCCCCCAGAGGATATTTTGGGCTCAGATCCTGTGTTTTTACCAACACTGTGAGCCCCAGTGCCTCTGAACCTGCTGAATCTGACCCTCGAGCAGAGCCCCACGACCCATTAAATATTAACAACCCCAAAACAAAGTGTGGGTGCTGGGATTCCCGTGCAGAAAGGAGACAAGAGCTGGACAGGATCTGTGGGAAGCTCAGCTTTTGCAGGAAAACCCCCGTTTCCAGGCTTGCCAGAGCAAGGACTCAAGGGCAAATCCCTGCACCTGGAAGGTGAGATAAGGAATTCCCCCTGAACACCCACCCAGGGCTGGAATAACCCTTTGCCAGGAGATAATGAAATTTGAGGAGCCTGGAGCCAGCCCTGGGGCCGAGGATGGGGGGCTTGCACCCTCCTTGGAACCTCCAGGTGTTTTAGGGGCAGATGCCTGGGGTCAGGGGATGGTGTCTGGGGTCAGGGAATGAGCCATGGAGCCCCACACGAGCTGTCACCTCTCTCATCACTTGTCTGCAGGCGCCACAGGGTGTGATGAAGTCGTCCCCCATGTCACTGCCAAAGGAGAAGGGCACAGAGTTCTGAGGTCAGAGGACGGGAGAACACCTGCAGAAGACCTTCATGCCTCGATAAATACAGAGCTGCAACAGATTTGCCCCCCAATTCCTCCAAAAACACCATGCAAAAACTTCATTTCCCTCCCCAAACCATGGAGCTGCTGCAAAAGAAGCCGTCCCAGGGGTTGTCTGCTGGTTCCCCACCCCATCCCTCAGCACTGCAGCTCTCAGAGCACCCTCACCTGGCGATGGCCATGGCCTTGAAGCTGGTGTGCCCCTCAGAGATGGCTTTTTGGATGGCACCGCGCTCGGCACACATCCCCAGGCTGTAGCAGGCGTTCTCCACGTTGCACCCTGCAGGCACAATCCCGGCATCAGCCGCTCCAAACCCCACCAGCTCCTTTCTCCCCAGGGAATTGACAAAGAAAAGCCATTTTCCCTGCTTCCCTTATTTATTTTCCCATCAGCTGTGATCTTTGGCTCAGTCCGGGATGGCGGCTGCCAGCAGGCAGCGGGGGAGGACACACAACACCAGCACCCCGGCATGACCCCGCTACACCCTCACAAGTGACCCAAGGCCGGCTGGGGGCTCCCCAAAATCCCGGGAGGGGGTGTCAGATCCCATCTTACCCGAGAAGATCTCCCCTCCGGCGGTGAGCAGCGCAGCTCCCACCGGGAAGCGGCTATAGGGGCAATAGGCGCAGCTTTTGGCCTCGCGGCTGCGGCGCAGCAGGAGCTGGAGATGGTCACCCTGGGGCTGGCCCGGGGGGACAGCAGGGAGCGGGTGCTGCCCGCTTCTCTCCATGGCCGCAGCTGCCTGCCCTGCCCGCTGACGCCGCGGTTAAATATTTCCTCGCCTGGAAAATAGGCTGGCCGGGACACCGGGATAACGCCCCGGCACGCAGCTGTCCCCACTGCTCCTCAGGGACGGCTGCTTTTGCAGCAGCTCCATGGTTTGGGGAGGGAAATGAAGTTTTTGCATGGTGTTTTTGGAGGAATTGGGGGGCAAATCTGTTGCAGCTCTGTATTTATCGAGACATGAAGGTCTTCTGCAGGTGTTCTCCCCTCCTCTGACCTCAGGGCTCTGTGCCCTTCTCCTTTGGCAGTGACATGGGGGACGACTTCATCACACCCTGTGGCGCCTGCAGACAAGTGATGAGAGAGGTGACAGCTCGTGTGGGGCTCCATGGCTCATTCCCTGACCCCAGACACCATCCCCTGACCCCAGGCATCTGCCCCTAAAACACCTGGAGGTTCCAAGGAGGGTGCAAGCCCCCCATCCTCAGCCCCAGGGCTGGCTCCAGGCTCCTCAAATTTCATTATCTCCTGGCAAAGGGTTATTCCAGCCCTGGGTGGGTGTTCAGGGGGAATTCCTTATCTCACCTTCCAGGTGCAGGGATTTGCCCTTGAGTCCTTGCTCTGGCAAGCCTGAAAATGGTGATTTTCCTGCAAAAGCTGAGCTGAACTCTGGGAAGCATCCTCAGGGGCAGCCCTGGCCCCCACAGCACCGTGTGCAGGGATTCCCACATCCTCTCCCTTCCTGCTGCCTCATTTTCTCCATTTTCTCCTGGTTTTTATTTACTTCCTCCTTTCTCTGTCCCAGCAGAACATTTTTCCGCCGCCATCCTGGAGGTTTTTTCCTCCTCAGTTCAAAACTGGTTCTGTGGCTCCAAAGGAAAATGTCCTTAAATCATTCCTGATGGGAAGGAACAACAGCTCCTGATCAGTGAGATCAAAGGAAATAAATTAATAAGATTAAAAGCATTAAAAAATTATCATAAAAATTATATTTTCCCAGGTCTTCTAACTACAAGCAGCAGGGGAATCTGGCTGAAGACACAGGTCAAAAGCCAATTTCAGATGCCCTCATGCTGGAGTCCAAATTCAGTTTGGCTGGTGCTTCCATGGGAATCAGCCCACACAAGGTAAAGGGCTCCCAGGTGATCATCAAATTGCTTTTTAATTAAAGATTTCTCTATTTTTCCCCTTGCCCAAGGAGCTTCCTGCCCCATTTTCTAGCTGCAAGGACAGTTGTCACAGGTCCCAGGGATTTATCACTGGGATTTTTGTCCAGTTTGTTTGATTTTGGGAGGATTTTGACCTCACCTGCTGGTTTTGCCATCAAATCTTGCTGCTGGGTCACCGAGGAGCCACAACAGGCTGGGAAGCAGCATCCAAATTGGGAGTGGCTTCTGATAGGGCTGAAACTCCAGGAGCTGAAACTGAGTATGGGACAGTGAGACCACCACAGGCACCCCAAGAAACCAAATCTGGGATGCTGAGATCTGTATTGTCCAAGGGATAACCAGGAAATCCATCTCCCACACACTGCCAGGGTGCTTGTTCCCTCTGGAGCCCAGCAATGACAGTTCACTATTTGCCAGGACAGTGAGTGAGAGGAGGGATTGGCAGCCCTGAACCAGCCCACAACTCTTTTTCTCAGCTTTCAAGTGCAAATCCAGGTTGTTTTCTCCTATATACAGCGCGGTGCAGAGCCTCCCTTGCCCCCCAAAATCTGGGAGAAAATAAGAAAACCTATTTTCTAGAAAATAGGAAAACCAGTCCTAGGGCAACTTGTGGGTGGCACTGTGGGATCAAACCAGGGTAGAGGGACACCACAGCCCACCCGACCCCAATAATGTGGGATCTCTAAATAAAGAAGCTTCCAGGGTGGGTGCACATCTGCCCTCTCAATATGAACACTGAGCAAGTAAACACAGCCCTCACCTCAGTCAACAAGAATAGAAATTATGAAAGACAGAGGCTTGCATGGATAGAAATCTCCCTCATTAACACTAATTCCCTAATTGCCATCTCCCCAAAACCATCCTTGCACTGGGAGCAAACCATACAGCCCATGTTTGCATCAGAAAAGCTGAAAAACAGACAAATTCATGCATTTTTTATTATTTTGGCTGCAAAATCCTACAAGGCTGTCAAGGCCGCGGCAGTGAGAGAGTGGGGCTGGTGCTGTCTGCCTGTGAAGCTGCTATTTTAAGGTTGTATTTGCTTCACTCAAACTGCAGAAAATCTGGGAAGCTGCTGGGAAATGGCTTCCCGTTCCCTGCAACACCCCACTCTGATTTTCTTCCCCAAGCAGACTGAAAGTGGGGGAACATGGTGTTATTCTACCCCTTTCTCCTCTCCGTTTTTTTAATTCCAAGGCGAACAGAGCATCCCCAAGCCCAGGGGTCTCCCTGCTTTATGTCCAGATGGCAAAAAAAAAAAAAAAAAAAAAAAAAAAAAAAAAGGTGGAAACCAGGGTTTGAGCCAAAGACACTGAATCCTGAGCAGCCTCAGACTCCACTGCAGGGCTGAAACCTTGCAGTGCTCCCCAAAAAATTCCCCCCAAGCTGTGCCATGGGGAAATAAAATAACATTCCATTTCTCCTGGAGAGAAGCTGTCCTAGGGCCTTGGCCAGAGATAAAAGCAACAGGTTAAAAGCCAGCTCAGCCCAAAAGGAGAGGAGAAGCAAGGAGATCTGACTGGCTTGGAAATAACAGGAGCAAATGGGAGGTTTGGAGGAAAAAACGCCAGCAAACCTGCAGGATCCGCAAATCCTGGCACACACCCTTGTGACACGTATTGATTTGGGGGGGAAGCCCCCACCTTTTTGTCGTTCCCGTGTTAGAAGCCATCATCTGACCCTCCCCAAATCATCCCCCCCCCAGGGTGGGAAATGAGGGAATTTCCCCTGACGCCGGTGGGTTCGGCGCTGGGGGTCTGGCTGCTGCACGGGGATGGGGGGCTGGCTTCCCCCCGGCTTCCTCTCCCTCCGGGGCACGGAGCGGGCGCGCACGGGGCCGCTCACCGGCGGGGGCCGCTCACCGGCGGCTCCCCGCGTGCTCGGGGAGGTGGAGCAGCCCACGGAGGAGCCGCGTCCCCGCAGCCGCCGCCGCCGCTCCCGCAGCATCAGGCGCAGGCGGCACCCGGAACGCGGCGGCTCCTCGGCTCCGCAGCCTCCTCCGTGGGCAGCCGGATCGGACACGGGGCCGCGTCCCGCTGCCGGGGTAGGGCACGACACCCCCTGCGCGGGGGGCGCGGGGACACCCCCCAGACCGGCTCCGGGGCTTGGGGGGGTGGTCCCGCTGCTTGCGAGCGAGGCCGGCGGTAGCGGAGCGGAGCCGAGATGCTGCCCTGGCGCCGGAGCAAGTTCGTGCTGGTGGAAAATGAACGTAAGTGCAAAGGCAAGAGCCTGGGGCCGGGGCTGAGCTACGCGGCGCTGCTGGCCGGCTTCCTCCGCTCCTGCCCGGACCTGCTGCCCGAGTGCCCGCTGGAGCGCCTGGGCAGCGTCTTCCGCGGGAAGCGCCAGAAAGTGGAGCTGAACAAGGAGGACCCGACGTACACGGTGAGGTACCTGGGCAACGCCGTCACCCTGCACGCCAAGGGCGAGGGCTGCACCGAGGAGGCGGTGGGCAAGATCTGGGCCAAGAGCGAGGCGGGCGCCGGCGGGGCCAAGATGACGCTGACGCTGGGCCCTCATGGCATCCGCATGACGCCCTGCGAGAAGGGGGCCCGCCGGCCGGGCCACGCGTACCTGCTGCACCGCATCACCTACTGCGCCGCCGACCGCCGGCACCCCAAGGTGTTCGCCTGGGTGTACCGGCACCAGGTGAAGAACAAGGCGGTGGTGCTGCGCTGCCACGCCGTGCTGGTCTCCAAGGCCGACAAGGCGCGCGCCATGGCCCTGCTCCTCTACCAGACCTCGGCCTCCGCCTTCAACGAGTTCAAGCGCCTCAAGAGACAGAGCGATTTCCGCCACGTCCAGCAGCAGCTCCTGGGCGACGCCATCGTGCCCTTGGTGCCGCTCCGCAGGCTGCTCAACGCCAAGTGTCCCTACCGGCCGCCGGCCGAGCGGGCCCGCTGCGCCCCAAGGCTCAGCTCCATCCTGGAGGAGGAGGAGGATGAGGCCTTCGGCGCCGGGCCGCCCCTGGGGGACCCCGAGCGAGCGGCCGTGCTGCGGCTGGCCAGCGACATGAGGGGCTGCAGCCTGCGCGGGCCCCGCGCCGCCGTGTGCTGAGCGCCGGCGGGACACGAGGTGCCCTCGGTGCGCCCCGAGCCGGTGCCGGACCCTCCTCGGGGAGCAATCTGGACAAGACGGCGCCTCCGTCTGCAGGAAGACCCATGGTGGGGGTGGGTTTGCACCCCAGGGACCCCCCCGGCCCCGCACATGAACCTCCTCTCGTGCCTCCTCCACAGCGGCCATAATAATAAAATGAATGTGTGTTTTCTGCGGTGTGACGGCGCCTGTGTCTCGCCCGGACCCCGGCGGACGACAGAGTAAAGCTCGGCTCTGAGGCAGTCTGGGGGGTTTATATTGCTTTTACCCCTCGAAAGGCAAGCCGAGGAGGGGGGGCTGCGGGGTCCACGGTGCTTTCCTGCGGCACCGAGGGCGGGGGAGAGCTGATCTGTGTAGTCATGGCAACTTGAATTTTTAAATATAGAGCTGGGGGGGAGGCGCTGCCGCCCACGTCGGGGGAGCAGTGATGGGGGTTTGGCCCCTTGGACCCCACTGGAGAGCACAACTTGTCTACACCCCCCCTCCCACTCCAGATTAGCACCTAGGGCCTGAAGATCAATAATTTACAAAAAATTGCTATTTTTTTCCTTCCCCTTTTGCTGCTTTCCCAGAATAAGCGATGGTAAGGAGATGCGGGGTTGGGGGTGTGGGTGGGTTTGTGTCCTCCCCGGCAGGGACCTGCCATGGCCCTTTGTGGGGTGGGAGAAGGGACTCTGCAAAGTGGGGCTGGGGGCTGCGTCCTGAGGCTGAGCCCCCGCTTTTGGGGCCACGTGGTGCTGCTGCCCCACAGCCCAGCAAGGGGTTGTAAGCCCTTCCCCAAGGTGTTACAGGGCTGGGATTTGGAGAGATAAACCCTCCCAGCCACGGGGGACAGGCGCTGGTCTGACCACTGTCCCCCAAAACTTAGCAGAAGGTGAGATTTGGATTGCCCCCCCAGCCCCAAGGTGGCAGGGGGGGTACGGGGGATGCTTCCCCCAAACACCCAGGAGCATTAGGATTTGGGGCCAGCTGCCAAGATCCTGATTTGGGCTAATCCCCCTCAGATACAGGGAGGCTGGAGTTTGATATCCTCCCCAAGACCGCAGGGTGGAGGTGGCGGTAAAGGCGTGGGGAGGCTGCCACCTGTCCCGCCCCCCAAACTTCAAGGATGGCGTTTGTCCCCCTAAAGCTCCGAGGGGCCGGGCTCTGAGCCGCCTCCCCTGACTAACAGCCTGTGTGGGGGGACAGTGTGTGTGACCCCGCACCCCAGCAGGGCTCTGCGGAGCCCCCGCGCCCCGCCCGGCCTTGGCGGACCCCTCGTCTCGATGGCGGCGCTGCGGCGGCCAGAGCGTCTCTCGTGACGTCATCGCCGGGCGCCGGCGCGGCGCGCGGTTGCCGTGGTAACGGCGGGCCTGGCCGCCATGGAGGGCGGCGGGCGGCCCTCGGCCGCACAGGCCGTGCTCTTGGCCGCCAGCACCGCCATCACCGCCCTGCTCTACTCCATCTACCGGCAGAAGGCTCGCGTGGCCCGCGGGCTCGAGGTGGGTGTGAGGGGTGCGACGGGGCAATGTATGTGCCCGGCCCCGGAGCCGCGGCCTGGTCGCGCCGGCTGAGCCGCGGCCTCTGTTTGCTCCCGCAGGGCGCCAGGAAGGTCCGGCTGGACGGGGACCTGCGGGCCGTGCTGCTGGAGGCACCCGGACGCTGCGTGCCCTATGCGGTCATAGAAGGTAAGGTCGTGTATAAACACCAGAGATTTATGTCCAAAGAGGAAACAGAGAAGTCCTATAACTTTATTCGAACTGAGGGAGGGGTCATAGGTATTTCCCATGGGGTCTCTCAGATTACTAGAGGGTGCAGCCTCCTTTGTATTCTCGCTTCCCGGCCGCATTCCCCTCTCTCTTTCCCTATTGGCTGAGGCACTTGAGAGGTCAGACTGCCCGAAATGCCTGATACCTATGGCTCCCTTCTAATGTCCTTTCCTTTCCTTTCCTTTCCTTTCCTTTCCTTTCCTTTCCTTTCCTAACCTTCCCTTCCCTTTCCCGAACCTTCCCTTCCCTTCCCTTTCACTTTTGCTTTTACTTTCGCTTTCCCTCCCTTGTGTCAGTCGGAAATCCTGTGGAATTTGTGGTTCTTCCCATGGTTTCTTTTATCTCTCAACATCTAGTTTAATCTACCAACAGACCCACAGTTTGTTTGTAACGAAAAATCCCTCATTCCTTTCAAACACGACCTGAAGTGGTGCCCCAGCTGGGGGTGGGGGAGGCACCTCCTGCCCCACAGCTGCTCCTCACTGGGGGATTTCATCCCCAGCTCCTCCTCCTGTGCCCATCAGGTCATTTCCCCCACACCAAGCAGCCACAGACTCCTGACAGCACAAAACACAGGCTCTTGGCCCTTTTGCCCTCATCTTAGAATTCTAGAGTGGTTTTGGTAGAAAGAGACCTTAAAGCTCATCCAGTTCCACTCCTTCCACTGTCCCAGGGTGCTCCAAGCCCCATCTAACCTGGAGTTGGACACTTCCAGGGATGAGGCAGCCACAGCTGCTCTGGATACCCTCAGCAGCCTCACAGGAAGGAAGGGATTTCTTCCTAGCAGCCCAGTGAAGCCATTCCCCATGGTGCAGGGTTTGTTTCATGAGCCCTCACGTGGCCCCTGGTTCCTGTTTCAGGTGTGGTGCGCTCGGTGAAGGACACCCTGAGCAGTCAGTTCGTGGAGAACTGCAAGGGGGTGGTTCAGAGGCTGACACTGCAGGAGCACAAGATGGTGTGGAACAGAACCACCCACCTCTGGTATGTGCCTGGCACCCTCAGACTCCTGTGGTACCCTTGGGGGGGTCTGACAGCCTGAAGTGGCCTCAGGCATGGCCAGAGTGACCAAGTGCCTCAAAGCTGGGTGCCAAAGTAGCCTCCACAGTGACAGCTGCCATAATGGAGGGTTTGGCTGATTTTAGGGCTTTCACAGAGGGGCTGGAGGAGAAGAGAGCATCGAGTAACCCAACATGGGCTGAAGATTGATCAGCCCCACCTTGTTACCCCATTTCAGAAAAAACCCACTTGCAGGAAAGAAATTAATTGCATTTGGGTGATCCCCACACCCAGAGGTCCCAGAACTGCTGAAACAGAGCCCAGTGATGCTGTTTGATAAGCATTTGGTAACACCAAACTGGGACGTGTGACACGTGGTGCTTCCCCTCGCGGGATGGTTTGTGCCAGCTGGGAATGCCACAGGCAGTGAGGAGGTGGGGATGGGGGGAGCCCCCACTTCTTGTGGAGCACTGAGTGAGGGTGGAGTGGCCTCGTGCACCCCTGACAGTGCCATGAGGGGAAAGGTGTTCTCCAGTGCAGCAGCGAGTGGCTACAGTGACAATCGTGTCCGGGGAGGCCACAGCCAACAGCAAACAGACAGACAAGTCTCTTCCTTGTTTAGCACGAGAGTCCATTTTATTTCCCCCCCCCTCCACCCCGTGCCATGGGGGAGAGCCCAAACAAAGCCCAGAGAGGGGGACACAGACCTGGGCAGGGGTTTTATCAGATGTCCCGTGGGAGGAGTCTTAGGATCAGATTACAGCCTCCTCAGAACGGAAAGGCTCCACAATCCAGAGACCCCCATCAACAAAACTGCACTCGGGGCGTGTCCCGTCTGGCAGTCCCCAAAACCAGCAGGCCATCCCAGGCTGTGTTTCCCATCAGGGGCAGTCAGTTCACTTCCCCCCTCCTCCCTCCCCAGGAATGACTACGAGAAGATCATCCACCAGAGAACCAGCACCACCCCCTTCGACCTGGTCCCCGCCGAGGACGGCGCCGGCGTCACCGTGCGGGTGATGAAGCCTCTGGACGCTGCCGAGCTCGGCCTGGAGACGGTGTATGAGAAATTCCACCCCTCTGTCCAGTCCTTCACGGACGTCATCGGCCACTACATCAGCGGGGAGCGTCCCAAGGGCATCCAGGAGACGGAGCAGATGCTGAAGGTGGGCACGGCCCTGACTGGGGTGGGAGAGCTGGTTCTGGACAACGCCACCATCAAGCTGCAGCCCCCTAAGCAGGGCATGCCCTACTACCTGAGCTCCCTGGATTTCGAGTCCTTGCTGCAGAAACAGGAGTCCAGCGTGCGCTTTTGGAAACTGCTGACGGTGGTTTTTGGCTTTGCCACGTGCGCCGTGCTGTTCTTCCTGCTGCGCAAGCAGTACCGGCACCACCGCGAGCGGCAGCACCTGCGGCAGATGCAGGAGGAGTTCCGGCAGGCCCAGGAGCGCCTCACCGGCACCGAGGGCGGCGAGGCTCTCAAAAACGCCTGCGTGGTCTGCTTGAGCAGCACCAAATCCTGCGTCTTCCTGGAGTGTGGCCACGTCTGCTCCTGCCACGAGTGCTACCAGGCTCTTCCCACGCCCAAAAAGTGCCCAATCTGCAGGCAGGGCATCACCAGGGTGGTTCCTTTGTACAACAGTTAGTTCTTTGTGGTGCTCGGGGGGGAGACTTTGGATGTAAAGCTGCCACTGGCAAAGGGGTTTTGTCGCCTCGCTGCTTGGGTGGTGGGTTTTGGGGAAGGGGAGGGAGCTTGAGGGAGCAGGTGCTTCACCAAGGGGGCAGAGCAGAGTCTGGAAAGGTGACTCTGCAGCTGATCAGGGCTCACGCTGTGCTATGGAGGTGTTTTTGAGAGAGATGATTCTTTGCAAAGGGTGAGGTGCTTGGGGGAGGATGCAACTTGAAGCTCTTCTGTTTAGGTTTGGACTCGCAGGGTTTGTGTCATGGTTACAGAGCCTGCAGCCCCTTACCCAGCTGATAAAAACACGGGAAAAACCATAATAAAATGTATTAAGGGTTCTGGGAGGCTCCAGAATTCCTGTGAGGCTGCCAGAGGGCTGCAAGGCCCAATGGAGCAGGAGGGGCTGTCGGAGAGCTCCTACCAGCGGGTGTGAACACAGGTAATTCTGTGATTGATCCCCCCAAAATGGCTTTGTCACACCAGGGTGTGAGGATGGGGATGTGAGAGTGCTGTGGCTAATGGCTGCTGGCTGTGCTTGGCTTGGCTTGGCTTGGGATAGCAATTGAGGTGTGAAGTAATAAAATAGGATGAAAAGTGTGTCTGTGTCGGATTATTCCAGGAGAGTGGTGAGGTTTGTCCTCCCTGAGGTGGACATGGTGAGCCTGGATCATCCCAAGCCATGATGGAGGTTGGCTGAGGGGGAAACCTGTCCCCCCTGCACTGGACATGACAGTCACTGCTGTCTCCTCATGACACAGGTGGTGCCAAACCCCCCAAACTGACACAAAAAAGGAAAATTCCCTTCCCTGACACTCCTATTTTGCCATAAATCCCATAAGCACCCAAGAGGGTTGATGGACCCAAAGTGCTGCTGCAGTGAACATTTGCTGGGGAGGACAATTAGAGAAACATTCCAGGGAAATGAGGGAGTCTCAAGTAGGAGCAGTTGAAAACCCCAAGACTGAGGCAGCCCCTGGGTAGCCCTGCTCCAGGCAGAGCTGTCCACATCCCCCAGGCACATTTAAAAAGAAACATTCTCATCGACTGGCATTTTAAACCCCCTGAATTTACAGTGAAAATGATGAGCTGTTTCTCATTAAACATTAACCAGAGCAGCCAGGCAGTGTCCGAAGGCCGTTCTGGCTGTGGGGCACAAATCCACGGCTGGATTTTGAGGAGGAGCCAGTCCCTGGTTATTGCAGTGCTGGATTTTGAGGAGGAGCAGCTCCCTGGTTATTCCAGTGCTGGATTTTGAGGAGGAGCTGGTCCCTGGTTATCCCAGGGCTAGATTTTGAGGAGGAGCAGGTCCCTGGTTATCCCAGGGCTGGATTTTGAGGAGGAGCAGGTCCCTGGTTATTGCAGTGCTGGATTTTGAGGAGGAGCCGGTCCCTGGTTATTGCAGTGTTGGATTTTGAGGAGGAGCCGGTCCCTGGTTATCCCAGGGCTGGATTTTGAGGAGGAGCTGGTCCCTGGTTATTCCAGGGCTGGGAAAGGGCCGTGTCCCACCAGCTGTAGATGGCGGTGGCTGCCTGCAGGGCGAGGCAGCCCGCGGAACAGAATCCCAGAGGGAACAGCAGAACAGAGCTCAAAAAGCCACACTGCAGCCGCAAAACCCAGCAGACAGATTGAAAGGGCAGAATCCCATCTGCTGGAAGAGGTGTCCCCCCTCTTCAGGGGAACGAGCACCCCAAAAAGCCTCATCCCCTCACTGGGGACAGGGGGGAGGTCAATCCCCCTCAGACCAGTGCAGGGCACGCCCTCAAGCCTCGGTGTTTTGCCCAGGAATGGAGCATCAGGCAAAGCCTAAAAATACTCCTTGGAGGGGCTGTGCTTCCCCATTACCCCTCGCCTCCTGTTTCCAAGCTTTCCCTGTGATTTCTCGGGCGTAGCCGCAACCTTATGTAAGGAGCTGACAGCTCGGGGGTGGGCAGGAGTGCAGGGGAGAGGGGCTTGTGCAGCTCTGGGGGCTGAGGATTTCAGCAAACGAGGGCTTTGGAGATGGGAGCAGCCCCAGGACAGCTCACCCCAGCCCTGGCACCACCAGGCACCCTGTCCTTCCATTCTGCTCAGCCCCAAATGAGCCAGGCTCCGATTCCAGAGAAACCCTCTAACTTGCACAAACAGGTTCTTTGCTGCTGTTGCTACTGTCCTCCTGCTCCCTTTTGTAGGAGATGCACCACAGATGCCTGAACACCCCAACACAGCTGTGGCCTGTCCCAAGATGCTATCCCCAACCTTCCCATCACTCGCTTTGCCAGGCAATAACCCCAGTGACCCACGCTGCTCTGGTGACTCTGCATAGAAAACCCCACGGAGAGCTCACAGTGACTCAGGAGTGCTCCTGCAGTGCCCCGGGAAAGGCTCGTGCAGGGAGGGGTCCTGGGAGCCCCCAGCCACGGACACCCAGTCCCCCCCACCCTGCAGCCCCCCACACAGTGCCAGAGGCCCCCAGATGGCTCTGCAGGGCACGTGAGGCTGTGCCCAGGGCTCCTGGGAACGGGCGCTGGGCTCCCCAGGGCTGTGGAGGGTCAGTTCCAGACTTTCCAGGAGTGGCTGGGGAGGCTCACTCTGAACTCCCTAAACGTGGCTGTGGGGTGCTCTGGGCTCCCCTGGTGTGGCTGTGGGACAGCTCTGGGCTCCCCAAAAGTGCTGTGGGGCCACCTAAGCTCTCTGAGGGTCCTTTCAGGGCAGCTCTGGACTCCCCAGGGAAGCTGAGGGGCAGGTTGGGGAATCCAGAGCCCGAAGCCGCAGGTTGGGGAATCCAGAGCCCGAAGCCCTAGAGTGTGTCAGCCAGGCAGCTCTGGGATCTCCGGGGATGCTGTGGGACACCCCGAGGATGCTCCGGGACAGCCCCGTGCTCCGCGGGGAGCCGGCGGGGCAGGCCCGGGCTCCTTGAGGACGCTCCGCGCTCCCCGGGGACGCTGCGGGGCAGGCGGCGGGGCAGTCCCGGGGATCCCCGGGGTGCGGGATCAGCCCGCGGGGCGGCGCCGCCGCCGGTGCCGGGGGCCGAGCCGGCCCCGCCCCGCCCCGCCCGGTCCCGCCTCCCGCTCCTCTATCGCCGCCGCCGCCGGAGCCGCCGCCGCAGCCGCGGAGCCGCGAGCAGCGCCGGCCGGGCCGGGATGTGACGGGGCGGCCGCCCCGCGCCCGCTGCGCCGCTGCCCCGGGCCCGCGGGCCCCGCGCCCCGGGAGGCTGTCGGGGGGCGGCGGCGGCGGCGGGTCCCCCCCCGCCGCCCCCATGTCGGAGGGGCCGCCCTACGGCGAGGGGCAGCTGGCGGGGGACGCGGCCGTGGGGCAGCTGCCCTTCCCCGTTCGCCTCCGCGGCGGCGACGGGCTCCTGGCCGGCGGGCAGGGCAAGCGGCCGCCCAAGCTGGGGCAGATCGGCCGCAGCAAGAGAGGTGGGTGCCGGAGGGACCGGGGCGCGCCGGGAGCCGCCCGGGCATGGGGGACACGGGATGCGGCGGGTATCCCGCGGGGTGCTGGGCATCGTGCACCGGGAACCTTCCCCGGGCATGCGGGACACCGGGGACCGTCCTCAGGGACCGGGCACGATGACCGCGCTCCCTGGGGATGTCGGGCATCGCGTGCCGAGGACCTTCTCCAGGCATGCAGGGCATTGGGGACCGTCCCCAGGGACAGGGTATGGTGCACCGGGCTCCCTGAGCGATGCTGGGCATCGTGCTCCGTGGATCTTCCCCAGGGATGGGGCACCGAGCACCTTTCGGGGATGCAGGGCACCGGGAAGCGTCCCCGGGGACGGGGCACGATGCACCAGGCTCCCCGCAGGATGTCGGGCAGCACGTCCCAAGGACTGTCACCGCGGTGTTGGGTGGCCGGGACCTTCCCTGGGGACAGAACATTGTGCCCTGGGCACTTCACCGCGTATAGGGCAGCAGGGACCTTCCTCAGGGACAGGGGACATTCCTTGGGGACCATCCGCAGGGCACAGGGGTGAGGGGACCCTCCTTGGGGACGTGTCCTTTGCCAAGTGTCCCCAGGGACGGGGCGCCAGTGCCGGAGCGGGCGGTGCTGGGGACGCTCCCTGGGGACGGGATACGGTGCCCGGTGCCCCGCAGCGTGTCGGGGCCGCGTCGCTTTGCCAGCAGCCACACCAGGGATGTGAGACCCCTCCAACCCCCCCAGGGTGACCTTGTGCGGGGGGAGAAAATTCACCGCGCTCTTCTGTTTCTTTCTGCTTTCTAGTGGTTATTGAAGATGATAGAATTGATGATGTGCTGCAAAACCTCTCCGAAAAGGCCCCTCCCGGTGTTTAAAGCCTCCCTGGGGACGCTGGGCCGAGGCCCGGGCTGGGGTCGGTTTACAATGGCCCAGGTGACCGGCAGAGAATGACCCCAGCCCCGCAGCCAGCGCCGGGAACGCCGCCCGCAGCCCCGCGGCCCGTCCTGCCCTCCGGAGACGCGCGGAGGGGAGGGCGGCGAGCGAGCCAGAGCCCAGCCGTGAATTCAAACATGATAAAAAATTCAAATATAGCTGTGTAATCGGGAAAATAGTCACCTGCTTCAAACCCCCCGCCCCGAGGGACGGACGGAGGAGGCACGCCGCGGCTCTGAATTACTCGGGATGGCTTTTCTCGGGCTGATGAACCTTGTGCCGCGCTAGATCGGGGGGTAAGAGGGAAGGGGGCAGCGGGAGATAGGGGGAGCGGGGGGAACAGCCCCTGGAGTCTCCCTCCGGCCAGGCTTGTTCCCAGCGGGCACCTTGTTTACATGATTTAATCTTGCAAAAATGAATCCGTGCACTTGGATGTACCACGCTATCCCCTTCTGTATGAGTTTCTTTTTTTTTTTTTTATGTTGATGTCTTTGGATGTTGGGAAATTATATAAAATAGATATATATATATATATATTTAATTTTAGTCACGTTTTAAGGTTCTCGAGGGGGAAAACCAAAACTTTTATAAAGGAAAGGCCTGAAGGAAGAATTGCTGGTTTATTTTTTAAAGCTTGTACTTCTTGGTTGCTGTGAGCAAAGGGACAGATTTTATATGTATGGGGGGGCGGGGGGTTCGCTCAGCTTTTCTAACTACCATGCAGTCTGTAGTGTGGGTGATCTTGGTTTTCTTTTTTTTTTTCCTTATATTGTGGCAGTTTCCTCTCTTTAATAGACTGTATTAAAACATATATATAAAAGAAATTATTTAATGTAATCACAAGAGTGCCAAACACTTGGAGATGCTGGAGGGCAGCGATTCCCTCCCCGAGACGAGCAGCACTCGGAGCTTTCTGCTCTTTCCAGGGCTCGGTCGATCTCTCGTGGGGTTTTCTCTGACTTCTCTTTTCTAATCTTTCTTTTTAACTATTTTGCATGACGTGCATAAAAACAAAAGGGGAAAAAAAAAAGTGGGGGGGGGACAAAAAGCGCCTCTGGTGCCCGGGCTTGGTTCTTGTTTCTGTTTGCGATTGACTGACAGACCTCAAGGCAGGTTTTTCTTTCCTCCTTTTCTTAAATATTGTGTATGTTGCACTTTTATCCACTACACAGGGCTATTTCTGCAATGTCCGAATAAAAAGGAAAATGAAACAAAATGGAAAAAAAAATTATAAATGCGGATCTGCCGTGTTTTCCCGTGGGCTGCCAGGGCCAAGCAGCATGAGCATCCGTCCCTGTCCCCCAAATAATCCCAAAATAACTGAGGAAAACCTCCCCACTCTCTAGCACAGACCCCTGTTAATCTGAATAACTAATTGTGATTAATATTTATTTGTGGGATTTTTTTCTTTGATAGGAAAACACTTCAGGGGCACAAATTTAATGGAAAAATTCAACGTTGGGTCCTGAGAGTGGCTGTTGGGAATGGGGAATGAAAGGTGGCTTCCCCTTCACTGGTGGGAAAGGTGTGGAAAATGGGCATTTCCCTTGCAGTGTTGCCTCCCTTCCCCCCAAACCCCAAATCCTGGTGTTAAAAAAGGCCATTGTCCCTTCTTCCCACGCCACCGGGGGCACAAGCCAACCTTCGTGCCCGGGGAACAAGAATATAATCACAGATGGGAAACAGGTCCAGGGGTGGGATTTTATTGCAAAGAAAATCATATATTGCAATAAAAGCAGGATGTTGCTGAGCTGGGATTTGTACAGGATAACCTGGGGGGAAACAGGTTAATTTGGGGTGGCACAGGGAGCTGGGGTGTGAAGGCTGCACAATGCTCCTGTCCCCACCACCTTTGCTATTTATTGCTCCATTTTAAGCCCACACAGGCTCTCCCACATCCAGGATATGATGAGGAGCTTTGTTAAATTGCTCCCTTGAAAAATCCCCAATTAGTTTCAATTTTTCCCCAGCGAGTTCAGCTCTGAGGTCGTGGCTGTGTGGGTTGGATGCAGCACACACAGTGTTGGCCCCCGGATTTTCTGTGCTGGGGGACCTGCTGCGCCTCCAAACCACGAGATGGCCCCCAGAAGGGAGTGTTTTCTCCCAAACTAATGGGTTTTGCCCCAGTCAACATCTGGGGATGAGCCCAGGGCACTGGGAGAGCAGACACAGCCAGAGAGGAGCAAAGCATCCCACATGTGCCAAGGACACAGCGCTCGGGAGCTCTTAGACACAAAACCATGGGCTGGATGCAACACTGGGGTAATTGGGTTCACCCAAACCCCCTCCTTTTTATAAAAACCTGATCTATGGGTCTGCCAAACCCCATTTCCCACTTCATTCCATACATCAAAAGACCTCTGAGCACTTAAACCTCCCTGAAACCCAGACCCGTCTATGGGTCCTCTGAGGATGGGGCGCAGGCACAGCCCCAGATCCCCCCAAAAACACCTGGAGGCCTGGGAGGGGCTGGAAATGCTCCAGAGAAAGCCTGGAGCCAGAGGGGGAAGGGAGGCTGAAAGAAGAGGAGATTCTGCTAAATTATGAACCGCTCTTTTATATGCATCTTTCATGCACGGCGCATAAATAATGGAGCAGGAGAGCCCGGCGCGATCGCGTACGGGAGGATGCGGGATGGAGGGGCGAGGAGAGAGCGATCCACGGGGGATGGTGGGGAAAGATGCGCCCAAGGGACCGAGCCGGGCATCCCGCACGGCCGGGAGATGGTGTTCTGAAGGAGGATTTAAGGATTAAGCTGGCCCCGGGGCAGGAGTTTATTGCATACATTATTTAACAGATGGCCCAACGCAGGCGGCGGCTGCCTACGGTCTCCCCGGTGACCTTGGCTGGGAGATGCCGGAGCCGGGAAGGGAGCCCGGTGCCATCACCACGCTCCGGTTACAGGGATCAGAGGGAAAAAAGAAAAAAAAAAACCAGAACCAAACCCCAGGAGCCAGCACCCAGCAGCTCCAGAGCCAAATCCCCATGGAAACTGCAAAAATCCCCACCCAACCTTGCCCATATGGGCTGCTTGTTTTGGCAGGGGTGGGAAAAAAAAGGGGAGGAAAAAATAAAATGTATGGAAAAGAGCCATTTGCAGGTTTATTTACCGGAGGAAACTTGGCAACTTTGGAAGAGCAGGGTAGGGGAGGGATGAGTGAGGTGCAGAGGTCCCAGCGACACCCAGAGCACTTGTGAAATCCCACTGCCATGCCCAAACACACACTTGAATCCCATTTTCCCAGGGATTTTGGTGCTGGGGGAAGGGGCTAACACAGTTGCTCCTGCAGCAAAGCCAACCCTGACTGCTTACACCCAGAGCCAGGTGTATCTTCATTCACCTCTAAAGCTGCTCGTGTTCCACAGGCTTTGAGGCATGGAAACCCCCCGGCATGACACCAGTCCTGGGGGGCTCAGAGCAATGGACAATGATTTTGGGGCTGGATCGGTGTCCCCACCACTCATTTCCCACATCACCTAGGCAGCAGCTCAGAAAAAGAAACCAAAATTGAGGGCAGTGTGTTGCAGCCAGGGCAAAGAGGAGCAGGGGGAGTGGGTGAGTCCCCCAAAGCTCATCCCAAAAGGATGCCCATGAAGCAACTGCCCAAAATAAATATTCTCTCTCTTTTTTTTTTTCCTTTCCCCTCCTCCATCAAAACTAGGGCATGTTAAACTAGGCCAGCACTCCTAAAGTAATTTATTTATCATGGCGGGGAGAGAGGAGGGACAGCAGCATGGGCTGCAGAAGGGGATGCTCCATCCTGCCCCCAAACGTTGTGGGTTTGGGGAATAAAATGGGTCAGTTCTTCCCTCTTCCCTCGTTGAAAAGTCACAATTACTCAGAAGGAAGCAGCTTTAGTGACCTTTGGTGGAGAAGACACAAAAATGGTCATTTCAACGGAATCAAACCCTTTTTGATCCGTTGGCTCGACTGTTTTCACCGCTGGGGTTCATGTTTTGTACTGTGGCATCAGACAGAAAATACACTTTAGAAAAATGAAAAATGGAAAAAGGCATGAAAGAAATTTTACCTTCCTTAAAAACTTGGGTTGTTTTTTTTTTTGCTTTTTAACGCAAGAATCAGAAAAACCCAGTGGTTGCCTGAAACCTCTCCATCCATCCCTGCCTGGGAATGAGGCCAAGAGGGATTTGGGGTGCAGCCCTGTCCTGCTGGGTGCTCCCCCATCACTCATGGCCTTGGAGCTTTTTTTGGGCTTTACCTTTGCCTTTGGACCTCCCCGGTGGAAGAGTGGATTCTGGTGGGATGGGGATGGACCCCCAGTGCTGCTTGTTTGGGGGGCTTGGGGGGCTGTGGGTCCCCCTTTCCTGGGATCTTTGTCCCACAGCCACTAGAGGCCACTGAGGCTCTGTGCTCCCGGCTGATTTACCCAGGCAGGACATTTGGACACACACTGGCACCCGAAAGTCCAGAACAGGCACATCCCCAGAGGTGGCAGAGCTGGGGAAAGGCAGGGCAGGGAGGAGCTGTCCCTGAGCTCCGCTGGCATCCCCACACCAGGACCCCACGGGGAACAGGGGCACCTTTCCCAAATCTGGCCAAGCCACTCAGCTGCCCAGACCTGTGCTGAGCACTGGGGGAATTTTGTGGGTCCTACCCAAGGTAAACATCTCCAGAGGACAGGGAAATGCTGCCCCACGTGCAGCATCCCTCCTGGGCTCGCCAGGAATTTTGTGAGAGGTCAAGAGGACACTCCCATGATGTGGCATTCCTTACCTTGGGAATATTCTGCAAGAAAATCCCTGGATCCCTGCTGCTGCTGCCTCGGGGAGCCTGGGAGTGGAGCTGCCTGCCTCCCCAGGCTCCTCATTTTCATTTTGCCTGGAGTTAAAATTTTCTAGGATATTCTAAACAGCCGTTCCCACTTAGGAGGGAAACATCAGACATCTTCATTTACACACAGCTCCAGGTGTCAAACTGTTGCATGACAATAACAAGTGGGAGACACCTCACCCAGAAAACAGAGAATTTCCAGCTGCAGCCAAATGCAGCAGCAGGTGCTCAGATAAAACCCAAACCTGAGAACAGCACCAGGCTCTGCAACCTGGCCAAAGCCTTCCCAGATAAACAGTCAGTGTTTGGGAGGGGGATTGTATTTTTTGGGAGGTCGGGATGTCTGTGCTGCCTCATATTTGGGTATTTTCGGACCCTTGGTGAGCAGGTGAGAATGGCCACTGCCTTCTCAGGGCTGCCTCAGTTCCCAGCCTCACTGGCTTTGGAGGAAGATTCCCTGCCACAGATTTTTCCAAGATAATTCCTCCCCTGAGTTTCGGCAGGATGTGCCTGTGATAGCCATTGCCCTGTTAAATTCGTGTTGGTAATGCAACACCAGGAACGTGGAGGAATACAAAGAAAACCAGAGGAATTTGGGCTCCTCTCCATGCTACAACACCTCAATTATTAATATATATAGTATTACATTATATAATACTATATAATATTATGTAATATAGATGGTATTATATAATATATACAATGGTATATATATATATATATATAATTTTTGCAGAGATAAATGTGACACCCGCACGAACCCTTTCCTTTGCAAGTGTCCCACCCTGCTCAGCCTTTCCCAGGGGCAAAGGGCAGCAAAGTGGGAACATCTGAGAGTCCCTGGAGCTGTGTGTGCACACAACCCAAAGCATCAGCCCCTTCTCAGGGTGGGGGGAATGAAAGGAAATAAAGGAAAATAACCAAAGCACAGAAATAAATCCCCAAACAGGCCATGTGACACGAGGCTCCGAAATACCCGCGGTGAGTCACGGGTGTGGAGATGGGGCTGATCCAGCTCTGACTCAGCCCGGGCAGCCGGTGCAGCCTGTTTGTGTCCCCCCCACAACTCCTGTTTCCCATTTTTGCTCCAAACCTGCTCAAATATAAATAAATACTCCGTGACTAAGAGACACGTGGTGGGGCTCAGCCCGCAGCAGCCCCTTCAAGCCCCCCCAATTCCTGGTGGTTCCACAAGGGCTGGACACACCAGTGTCCCGCAGAAGCCAGGCCTGGGGACCATTGAAGCATTTAAAGTGTTTTTAAAATATGCATTTTTGGAGGGGGAAACACACACACACACACACACAGGAGGTTCTTGCTGATGCCACGTCAAGGAAGCACTTGGGATTTTCCAGCTAGCTCTAATTAATTAGTATTTTCTCAGCTTAGCATCATTTTAAACGTGAAGCACCAATTCCCATGGGTCACAGACAAGGGAAGCCAACACAGAGCAGAGCCAGCGCAGGTGGGGTGAAGCCTCTGGGACACCACGTTGGAGGAGCTGGGATGAGACTCAGTTCCCACCTGGGTGCAATCCAGCCCCAGCCACAGCATCCCACAGCATCCCCAGAGCGGGGGAAACCTCAGCTGATGCCTGGGTTTGGGGGAGGTGCCTTGGGAAAGCTGCTCTTGGGTTATTCCCACTGGATCTGGACAAATGCACGGGGGTGGAACCCCCCTGTATTATTTACAGCTGCGTTTAACCCCCCAGTGTTTGACCTCCTGGGATTCTCCAGGTTGGTCCCAGCCTCATCCCGGGTTACAGCACCGTCCCTGAGCCTCAGGGTAAGGAAAGGCGAAAGGCAGGATCAGGATGAGACCCTGGCAGCATCCTCAGCATCCATAACCAGTTTCCATAGCAACAGGTTCAGCCCCAGATCGGCAGCAGGTGCTGGGAAGCAGGAATGAGGAGGGAGCTCGGGGGGACCCCATGAGCAGCAAAAAATAGGGTTTGGTACAGAAAATCACTTTGCAACTCAGCACCTCGGGAGTGAGGGGAGGCTGAGCTGAGCTGTGGCCCGACACAAACCCAGCACAGCCCTTTCAGGGGCACTGGGGGGCTGCCCCCATCCCACCACCCCTGCCCAGCACAGATCCTCATTCCAGGGCTTTCAGCATTCCCAGCTGGGCACCAGGAGCTCTGCTGCACCCTTCCCTGGCTCTAGCCAGGAGCAAACAGCCACGAGACCCCAGAGCATCCATCCTACAGTGCTGAAGGCCGGGGAACTGCACACCTGGGGAGTGATCGGGAGGGAGACCCTGGACAGGGATGCTGCTCCAGGTGTGCAGGGCCTGGCCAGGGATGATCCAGGCATGGGGAGCTCGGACAGGGATGATCCAGGTCTGAGGAGCCCGGACAGACAGGGATGCTGCTCCAGGCATGGGGAGCATGGACAGACAGGGATGCTCCAGGCATGCAGAGCCTGGACAGACAGGGATGCTGCTCCAGGCATGGAGAGCACAGACAGACAGGGATGCTCCAGGCATGCAGAGCCTGGACAGACAGGGATGCTGCTCCAGGCATGGAGAGCACAGACAGACAGGGATGCTCCAGGCATGCAGAGCCTGGACAGACAGGGATGATGCTCCAGGTGTGCGGGGCCCAGACAGGGATGCTGCTCCAGGCATGGAGAGCATGGACAGGGATGGTGCTCCAGGCATGGGGAGCATGGACAGGGATGATCCAGGCATGGGGAGCCCGGTCAGGGATGCTCCAGGCATGCAGAGCCCGGACAGACAGGGATGCTGCTCCACGGTTACACACGGTTACACACGGTTACACACGGTTACACACGGTTACACAAGGCTCCGGCTCCCGGCTCCCGGCGCTTGCATAAGCGGCAGCAGCGAGTGCAGCCTCAGGGAGAGAGGAGAAGCGAGCAGGAGCCACGCCCGGGACGGGATCCCTGAGCAGAGCCCGCATCCCACAGGCGAGCGCCGCGGGTCTGGAGCAGGGCATCCCGCAGCCACACAACCCCCTGCAGCAGGACTGGCCCCATCCCCTCGCCATCCTTGTGGATAGGCTGAAAACAGCAGGAATTCAACCCTTAACAGCCATAAAAAGGCTGCCAGAACCCCCAAAGCCAGTGAGCAGCCTGCACACCAGCCCTGCGGTACCCAATGCTCACCTGCTGCCACTTCCAGGCCTGGAAATGGGGTTAGTCCCAGGGGAAAAGCATTTTTAAAAGCCTTTTAACCAAACAGGTGCTGGAGAAGCATCTTGTGGGGCTTGGAGCCTCTGTGGGAGCAGGACACCCACGGGTCAGCATCAGCCCTCAGCTCCCAGCCCTGCTGTGGGGGGAACTAGCATTGCCTCCAAACCAGCACCCATCAGCACCCAGGGGCCTTTGGCCAGCCCCTGGTGCTTTGGCACAGGGCAGCTCACCCTAAACCACGTTGCTCATGCCCAAAACACATTGTTCAAGCCCTAAAACACATTGTTCATGCCCCAAAACACATTGTTCAAGCCCTAAAACACATTGTTCATGCCCCAAAACACATTGTTCAAGCCCCAAAACACATTGTTCAAGCCCCAAAACACATTGTTGATGCCCTAAAACACATTGTTCATGCCCCAAAACACGTTGTTCATGCCCCAAAACACATTGTTCATGCCCCAAACACGTTGTTCAAGCCCTAAAACACATTGTTCATGTCCCAAAACACGTTGTTCATGCCTCAAAATGCGTTGTTCATGCCCTAAAACCACGTTGTTCATGCCCTAAAACACATTGTTCAAGCCCTAAAACACATTGTTCAAGCCCTAAAACACATTGTTCAAGCCCTAAAACGTGTTGTTCAAGCCCTAAAACACATTGTTGATGCCCCAAAACACATTGTTCAAGCCCTAAAACACGTTGTTCATGCCCTAAAACACATTCTTCAAGCCCTAAAACACGTTGTTCAAGCCCCAAAACACGTTGTTCAAGCCCCAAAACACATTGTTCATGCCCTAAAACACGTTGTTCATGCCTTAAAACACGTTGTTCATGCCCTAAAACACATTGTTCAAGCCCTAAAACACATTGTTCAAGCCCTAAAACGTGTTGTTCAAGCCCTAAAACACATTGTTGATGCCCCAAAACACATTGTTCATGCCCCAAACACGTTGTTCAAGTCCTAAAACACATTGTTCATGCCCTAAAACACGTTGTTCATGCCCCAAAACACATTGTTCAAGCCCTAAAACACATTGTTCATGCCTCAAAACACGTTCTTTATGCCCCAAAACACATATTTCATGCCCCAAAACACATTGTTCATGCCCTAAAACACATTGTTCATGCCCCAAAACACATTGTTCAAGCCCTAAAACACATTGTTCAAGCCCCAAAACACGTTGTTCATGCCCTAAAACACATTGTTCATGCCCTAAACCACGTTGTTTCTGCCCACTGTGGTGCTTTGGATCTGGCCCAGTTCCGTGGCTGTCAATGAGCTCATGACCAGAGAGGGTTTTAAGAGCCTGCAATGCCAACCCAGTCACCTTTCCCTGGGGATTTACACCCTTTACAGGATTCCTTTCCAGGATTCCTAGGTTCTGTGCCCACTGCACTGGAGCTGATGCTTTGACTCCAACTTCTTCCCACCCCACACACAACCCACATCCCTTCTTTTCCTGCCCGGTGCAAAGAAAGGACTGAAAACCACAACAAAAAGCGAAGAAATCCTCTAATTTAATGAGCAGAGAAGCCCACAAACCACTAGCTTGGCTTTTTAAGTATGAGCAATATCATATCTGTGTCTTGAGGAGATTTAATTATTTTAACAATTAAATGGACCTCCCCAGGAGGCTGCACATGGAGGGCACAAGCACCTGCAGGACCCATGTGCTTCCCAGCCCAAACTTCCCATGGCAAAGGTAACTTTACAGGTGGCACAGAAAGAGAAAACCAGGAAAGGTCATTGCACAAGAGGGGCTGTTTCTCCTGATTTAAATCCAACCCCACAAACCCACACTGCAAAGCCACAGGCACACCCAGAGCTGCAGCAAACACTCACCAGTGACCCTTGGGCAGTGATGCTGCTTCCTTGCAGGCAAGGAGAAAAATTTCCATCCTCCTTCTTTGTGTAGGGAATGACTCTATGGGGACAGCAGCCACCCCAAAGGCACAACACTGGGACAACCAGCTCACTGGCAGAGTCAGATACCCCAGCTCTGCACCCATCCCTCCCCTGAGAAACCCCCAAACCTCTGCCTCAGGCCTTTTACTGCCTTCAGGATAACAAATCCCAAAATCCCAGCGCAGCTGCCCCGGGAGGGGAAACAACACAAAAGGACACAAGCCCCAGGTGCTTAGAGAGCTCCAAGCCCCAAGGTGAGCATCCAACCACCTGATTGCCTCTGGAAAGCATTGTTGAGGTGATTCTCAGCAGAGGACACGTGTGGCAGCCCCGGAGTCTGTGCTGTGCTGGGGTGAGGCAGAGCTGCGGGAGGAGCGAGGGCGATGTGTGAAATCGAGGGGCGGCCACAGCTATTTCTGCTCCGTGTCAGCACCCACTGACAGCAGCACCCTGCGAACACACAGAAGCTCCAGGCAGCTTTTTTTTCCTGAGTGAAATTCACCTGTACATGACTGCACTTCCCCATGAACCCCCAGCACTGTGAGGTGTGGAGCTGGCTGGTTCTGGGGGCAAAGCTGGGGGGTTTGGGGTGGCAGGAGCTGCTGGCATCCTTGACATCTCCACTTAGGCTCCTGAGATTCCCCCTTATCTGATGGGCAGAAGCTTCTACAAATCCCTTCTCCTTCCTTCTGCTCGGGGTCACTGTTTTTTCCCCCGTAATTTCTTGGGACTTGGAGCGAGACCCAGGCAAATGCAACTGATTGTGTAACGTTTTGCTCAGAAAGCTTCTTAAACACTCACATATTTCTATTGGATTTCCCTTGCCCTTCACTGCTGATTACTGGAGTATTTATATATAAATAGAAGCTGTCTTCCCCATAATCTGCTTGTTTCTCCTAATTAACTCAGGGCTGCTCTCCTTGGGTTGCTCAGCCCTTGGGTTTTGGGGGTGCCAGCACCCAGCAGCTCTCAGTGAACCCAAATGCACCGAATTTCTGCTGAAATTGCTTTTTTAGCTGGTTTTAAAGATGCAAAACCCTCCCTTCCAAACTTTATGTGCTCAGTATCTGCCCCATCCTCCCAATTCCCAGCTCAGGGAAATGCTCAAATGTGATTTCTTCATCTTCCTCCATCCTCGCAAAACTTTCCCTTATTCAAGGAACGTCTCGATTTGATAATTATTTTAATCATTATTACTCATCTTTCCCCTTTCTTCCCCCCCTCAAAACTTCGTCCTGGGCCTGTCAATCACTTTAATAGCTGTTTACAACCTATCATCAAGTCTTGCATAACATCCACATGACTTCACTCAGATGCCTCCGACACCCAAAAGCTGCCCCTGGGCTCTATTTCAGGAGTGATGGAGCCCACGGCACCAACTGGCTGCATCCCCCGCCGGCATGCCCGGGGTCCTGGGATGGGGAAAATCAATGCCAAAGACATGCCCGAAGCAAAACTGTTTTGTAGTTAACACAAGACAGCCCCACGCTGCTCCCCGGCTCGGGTTTTGGGGGTGAGGCTTGGTTCGGGTTTTGGGGGTGAGGCTTGGTTCGGGTTTTGGGGGTGAGGGTTGCTCCCCAGCATTGCAGGTGGATGTTGCCCCAATTTGCAGAGCTCGGGAGCTGAAGGCATTGGAGCTGCCCCTGGATGGCAGCGTGGCCTCTGCCCTGCGCTCCCCTCTCAGCACTGGGACACAGGCACACCAAACATGGCAAATTCTGATTAAAATGTCATTTTCTAGCCGAGTTCTGCACCCCGCGGCATCGCCCGTCGGCGGGGGACGGGGCAGAGGCGCAATCTGTGCCGGAGCGGCTGCCAGCCCTTTTCCTTCGGCAGGCGGCGGCTGGCTCGTGGGGCGGGGGGGGACACCACGGCTCTTTTTTAAGCTCTCCCTCTGTCCTCCCCCTCTCCCTGAGATTTCATAACCCTTCAAAGCACGAAAAGGCTCCTCCGGTTGCCGGCTAATGAGCCCTGCGGAGGAGGAGCGCGGCCGCGGCAGGAGCGGAGCGCGGCAGCCGAACCTCCCCGGCGCGGTGGGACGGGCAGGGGGACACGGAGGGGTCTCTGCGGGGCCTCACCATAGCCCCAACTTGGCCAATTCTCTCCCCAAAACCCCCTTGGCACGAGGCTGCCCGGGATGGGACGTCTCTCCCTCCCCGTGCAGGCGCTGCACGCGAATGTTTATTTACACGGCGTTAGGGGGTTATTTATTAAGCCACGGCTGACAACTGTATTCGAATTAATTTCTCTTAATAAGGCACTTGCGGTCACCCCGGCAACAGCACCGGAGTGCCCTTCCTTAAGGAAAATACTTACTGGGGTGAAATCCCCTCGGATGCCAAGAGGGTGCTCTGACGGGGCCTCTGGAGATGCTGGGGCTGGAGACACCAAATCTCTTCTTGAGACCTGCTCCATCACCGGAGATGCAGTCCAGAGGGAGGAAATTGGGCTAAAAGTGTCTGTTTTATGTGATGTATGTATAGATAGAGAGGTAACCAAAAGCAGGAGGGCATCCGAGGGGATCCTTGCTTGCCAAGGGGAAAATAAGGGATGGCAGAGCTCCCATGTCCTGCTTTGGATTGGAAAACACAATGGCTGCTTCACCAATTCCTGAAATTACAACACTAATTAAGCAAGGTGTGGGATGAAGGCAGGATTCCTGTCTCCTTGCACTGACCAAGGTGAGAGGTTAAATTATGCAGAGAAAGACAGCAGATTTCTCAGCTCCATCTCTGCCTCAGAGAATAATCAAATCATATTTCCCCTGGGTTTTAAAATCCTGGATGCATCAGTTTACCAAATGCTGTGCAATTCAGGGTTTGCAAAACACAACTCCCCAAAAGTGGAAGGAAGCTCCTCATCCCTTCTAAAACCTAGACCAAAACTCACATATTAAAATCATCACGGGGTTTTTTTGAGGGGTATTTTACTCAACAGTCACACAGTGCTCCAAGCAACTGGGGTGGCCCAGGAAAACCCACCAAGAACCCACTCCAAAACAAAGGATTCACACTGGGAAGTAGAGCAGGCTGTGATTTACTGGGACAACAACATTTCTGCAACAACAGAGAACACAACTGTGCCGAGGTGCCCGGCCGGCAAACCCGCAGCAGCACTGAGCACTGCCACACTGGGGACCTCAGAGAGGGGACATCAGAGACACTGGAGGGGTGCTCGAGGCTCTGGGGAACCCAGAGAGCTGACATGGAGAGCAGAGACCAGAGGGAAGCTCCTGGAGACCCGAGAGAGGTGAAACCAGAGCAGGGAGCAGAAGGATAATCCTGGAGACCCTGGAGAGGCCACACTGAGAGCAGACACCAGAGGGGGTGCTCATGGTCCTGGGGACCCTGGAGAGGTGACACCAGAGCAGAAGCCACAGGGGTGCTCATGGTCCTGGGGACCCTGGAGAGGTGACACCACAGCAGACACCAGAGGGGTGCTCATGGTCCTGGGGACCTTGGAGAGGTGACACCAGAGCAGACACCAGAGGGGTGCTCATGGTCCTGGGGACCTTGGAGAGGTGACACCAGAGCAGACACCAGAGGGGTGCTCATGGTCCTGGGGACCTTGGAGAGGTGACACCAGAGCAGAGACACCAGAGGGGTGCTCATGGTCCTGGGGACCTTGGAGAGGTGACACCAGAGCAGACACCAGAGGAGTGCTCATGGTCCTGGGGACCTTGGAGAGGCCACACTGAGAGCAGACACCAGAGGGGTGCTCATGGTCCTGGGGACCTTGGAGAGGTGACACCAGAGCAGAGGCCAGAGGGGTGCTCATGGTCCTGGGGACCTTGGAGAGGTGACACCAGAGCAGAGGCCAGAGGGGTGCTCATGGTCCTGGGGACCTTGGAGAGGTGACACCAGAGCAGAGGCCAGAGGGGTGCTCATGGTCCTGGGGACCTTGGAGAGGTGACACCAGAGCAGAGGCCAGAGGGGTGCTCATGGTCCCCAGCACAGGTTTCCCTCCTGTGTCACCCCCAGACACACAGACACGAGACAGAAGCCTGCTGGGACAGGCAAGGCTGCTACATGCCAAGGGAGGGAGCAGAAGGCAGGGGGTTCCAGGCGGGCTCCACGGGAGACAGTGGCACACAACTCCCTCTGGAGGCACTTGATCCTTCAATCCCGGGCACCCTGGCTCTGCCTGTGAAGCTCCAAAGGCACACGTTGGCTGCAAGGGATCTCACAAACTCCTGCTGGGATTGCAGAGAGCCTGAAGGAGCCCAGCACTGTGTGGATGGGATGGGGTTTGGTCCCAGCCTCCAACTGGCCTGGCTGGGCTTGATCCTCGTGGCTGTAACAGCGGGGCTGCTCTTCACATGCTCATCCCCAGCCCAGATTCCCTTTTATCCATGAGATGAGCATGTTGTCAGACCTCTGCCTTCTCTGAAAGCCATCTGAGATGGCAGGAGCCAGGCAGGAGCCTCAGGAAAGCAGGGATTTGGGGCTGAGGGGCTGCAGTGGGGGCTTGGCAGTGATTCAGAGCTGGGAAGAGGCATCTAAGCAAGGACAGGGAAAGTGGAGCAGGCCACAAGATCTGCCCTGGAAACTGGGCTTGGACCAGAAGAAACCAGAATCAGAGGGAACTGCTGTAGCTGGAAGTGCTGATCTAGTTGAAAATAAAAAGCATCTACTGCAGGCAGTGGTGGGTTCCCTTCCAGGGCAAAATCCTGACTGCTGAGTGCAGGATTTTGCCCAGGCTGCTGTGTGCAGGGATTGCTCTAATAAACACACACATCCCTGCAGCAGAGGAGATGAGCTCCTTGGAGGCATTTCCTTAAGGATAGATCCCTGCTCCTGTGCCCTCAGTAATCTGCCCAAGCCTCCCTCCTCCTCCTCCTCTTACACACTGCCTGGGTTGTAGCACAGCAGGTTGAACTCCAGGTTCTCATCCCAGTGCCGGAGCAGCACAAAGAGCTGCTGGGCTGCAGCTTTCACCGTGGCCAGGCTGGATCCCTGGGGGAAGTCCTGCTCGCTGAGCCACAGGCTGGCTTTGGCAGCCACCAGCTCCCACTCGATGAAGTAGGAGGCTGAGCTGTGCTCCAGCCAGGCCAGGGCCACCGCCGTGGCCCAGAGCATCCCCTCGGGCTCCGTCTGCTGCTGCAGCTCCACGTCTGAGAGCACAGCCTGCAGCTCGGGGCCGCCCTCGGTGTCCCAGGCGCGGCTGTCGGCGGGGGAGGAGAAGCTGCGGATGGTGATGGCCGGGGGGCGCAGCTCCTGCTCCTGCTGGGCTCTCAGCGCCCTGGAGATGCTCTCGGCAGCGCTGCCCGACAGGTGCCGAGGGCGGCCCGCGCTCAGCACTGCCCCCCCAGCCGGGTCTGCAGCGGTGGGGCCCTTGCCCTGCCCGCTGGGCACCAGCAGCTGCCGGGGGCAGCTCGGGGCGCTGGGCTCCGAGGAGGAGGAGCTGCTCCTCTTGCTGCTGTAGGAGCCGGAGGGGCTGAGGGACAGGCGGTGGCAGGCGAAGGGTGATGTCCACTTCAGCTTCTCCATGGGGATGTTGACGGCGCCGCAGAAGGCTGAATTCAGAAGGAAGGCACCGCACGCCAGCTGCAGGGACACCTGCAAGGGATGGTGGGCACAAAGGGAAGCTCTGGCACCAACCACTTGTGAGTAGCTCAGGAAAAAGGCAGGTATGGGTGAAACAGCTCTCCATCTCTGAGCAGGTCACTGGATGTGGTTTACAGAAGCAGCAGGAGGAAAATTTGGGGGGGATCCTCCTCTGCTCGCCTGCAGTGACCACACAACCCCAACAAGGCCCAGGGAGGAGCTGCTCACCAGGGGAAGGTAGTCCATGCTCTCACTGTCACCCTCAGAGCTGGCTTTGCTCCCTCTGCTTGGAGATTTACCCATGAAGCCCTTGGCAGCTCGAACCAGCAGCATGGTTTTATTGAGGGTCAGCCTGTGAAAGGAAGAAAAGATATCTGTGACCTCTGTGCTCACCCTGACACCCACCCTCCCCTCCAAACCATCCCTGCTCCCCAGACACCAGCACCATGCTTAGTCCCAGCTCCAGCTGCTGTCCTTGGGGGTCCCTCCCCTCCCCCTGGCCTGTGCTCACATCAGACCCACACAGGTGAAAGGCACCTGCTGGGGTCAGAGAAGGTCGAGCTGGCTCATACCTGGCAGCAAAGAGCCTCTCAATGGATTTTTGGGCTTGTGCAGAGGAAGCAGACAGGCTGTGGAGAGGCCCTGGGGAGAAACACAGTGCTGGGGTTACAAGGTGCTACAGGGGAGCAAAAGGGAGCAGAGTCAACGTTCTGGCTTGTTTGGCTGCTGAATCTTTGGCAAAACTCTTCCTCTCCCCTTGCCTCATTTTTCCTATATGGATAATAAAAATTCCTATACCTTTAAAAAATGTACCTGGGGGAGATTTATACCAAAACCCACATCAAGTTCCATCCTTCTCACCTCAGAATGAGTCAGGCCCTGTGCTCACAAGCCTAGTTTTAGGTCAT
Organism: Melospiza georgiana; assembly: GCF_028018845.1. Classification (NCBI taxonomy): domain Eukaryota; kingdom Metazoa; phylum Chordata; class Aves; order Passeriformes; family Passerellidae; genus Melospiza; species Melospiza georgiana. The sequence continues at coordinate 4,917,479 of NC_080451.1, forward strand.
CAATTTGTATAAAATTCCCCAAAACTCAGCAGCAGCCCAAAGCATGGATTTGATGGAGCTGCACGAGGTGTCAGCAGCTCTTCCCCTACCTTCAGGGCCACGGCAGCGCTCCCAGGCAGACAAGGACGGGGTGCTGGAGGGTGAGGGGCTCCTCTCCTCAGCATCTGCAATCAAGGAAACACATCAGCACCCAGCCAAAGCCAGCACCTTCCCTCCCACGGCACGATGGGGTTAATGAGCTCTCTGGGGCTCTGCAACTCAGCTCCAGCTCTGACAGTGCCAGACAAGGCCCGATCCAACTCGTCTTCATTAGTGGAGGATTTGGTGACAAGTGAGTGTCTCACATCCCCCCTGCCTCTAATTACACTCGTTTCATCCTTCGTGTTGCCCACGCCACGGCTGCCAATTAACTCCTGAGCGCTGCCAGCAGCACCCCTGCCCTGCCAGGGCTCTGGGGAAATCCAAGCTTCCTCGCCCTTCAAGGAGATGAGCCCCAGCCTGACACGTGTCTGGTGAGCACCGTATGCAAAGGGGAAGGCAGGATTTAAAAAGGACCAGAGAAGGTGTCCCCAAACCACTGAGTGTCCCAGCCTCCTGCTGAGAGCAGCTTTGCCCCCGAGCAGGCTGCACGGGCTGGATGGCTCAGTCCTTTATGGGGACAGACTGCCTGAAACCCGAGCAGCTCTCAGCCCCTGGCTACCTCTAGCAAGCATAAGGGATATCAGCTCCTTAGTGATTATCAGCTCTCTTGAGTTCAGCTCTTTTGCTTGCTAAGGCATTGCTGGCTGGCTGGCAGACACAGAGAGAGACAGAAGGAGCTCTGGAGTACCACAGTGATGTCTGTACTGGGGGTCTGTGAAGGGTTGCAGCAACAGCTCTTCTAAGCAGAATGGGTTAAAACAACCCATTACATAGGGTATAGGGGTATCCAGAATTGTCCAATAGCAGGGGTTAAGGGAAAGTGACCTATGGGGTTACACAGAGATAAGCTGGGGTCTGAAAGGTGGAAGACAGGAACTTGCCATGACTTGGCATTTCCTATCTTTAGGCTTCTGCTCTCCACGGGGCCCTAGCAAGCCCATGGCCTGCTACAACTGAGATCTCTAACAGCAGGAAGGAGGATGTAGGATCTCAGCACCTCAGGACTGATGTGCAGAGTGACCGAGACCACCCTTGGGGGGCTCGGGAGTCCTGGAATGTTGCCAGAAGTGTCTGGTGGCTGGACTTTGATCCTACACGGGAGACGACACCTGTATGAGGATGGGAGGATTTCACTGGGTGAATGGTGAAGGGATAAGTTAATTAGAGTGTGAAACACAGGGTTTAGGATTTCTGTACAGGGGGGTCTAAAGAAGTAAGATGGAGGAATTGGGGCGTGTCCTGTTCTTCTTCTTCTTCTTCTTGGCCTCCATCTTCTGTGGTGGTGTTGGCACTTTGGGATTGGTTATTACTAAAAGTGCGCTGGTTAATAAGGGTAAAAGGTATTGGGGAAAAATGATAAATATTGTATACGTAATTTTGAGTATAAAGATAGGTGACCGCCCCGGGGGCTCTCAGTGTGCTCATGGCTGGCTGCTGTGCAGACTCTGTCAGGCCGAGAGAAAATCTTTTAGATAAACAATTAATAAACACCGAGACCGAGAAAAGATCTGAAGCCTCTTCTCGTCCTTTGAAGCGCGGGCTGCCCAAGGCCACCCCGGGCCTTTCCAGGTCATTAAAACAGCCGAGAAACAGACAGAGATAAACCCCCAGGCAATCTTACTCATGCTGCTCAATCCAAGGTCTCCATTCTGGCCACATGCTGACTGAGGATGTCCCGGGGAACAGCCACGATGCCTTCTGTGTCCTGAGCTCTTCTGTTTCCTCTGGTTGCTTTGCTTGGATGTTGCCCCTTGGCATGAGAGAAGAGAATGACCAGTTTTAGAGACAGACTGGCACTGCATGATGGCAATGAAACCACAGAATGAGCTTGGTCAGGAACTGGAGTGACAGGACAAGGAGGAATGGTTTCAAACTGGAAGAGAGTAGGCTTAGATAGGCTATTGGAAACAAATTCTTTGATATGAGGGTGGTGAGGCCCTGGCACAGGTTGCCCAGACAAGCTGTGGCTGCCCCCTCCATGGAAGTGTCCAAAGCCAGGATAGACAGAGCTTGGAGCAGCCTCGGCTAGTGGAGATTGTGGCAGGGGATGGAATAGGATGAGCTTTAAGGTCTCCCCCAACCCAAAACATTATGTGATTCTCTGGTCATCCCTGGGTATCCAGACCTCAGAGGAGATCTTTTCTCTGGCCATGGGAAGAGGTTTGTGCCACCAAGAGCTTGACCACAGCCTTGGGTATGGGTCTGGTGCCAAACTGCTGTGGCTTCACAGGGTTTGCCCTGAGAGAAGTTTCCCAGTGACACCTTCCCTGCCAGGACAAAGTCCCACCCCTGTGCCAGCTCCATGTTACCTGTGTGGGTGTACTGGACCAGGGTGGGCAGGTAGGAGCTGGTGCTCAGGTCCACAGGCACGAAGGCTGTGTACTTGCTGATGATGTTACAGGCCTTGCTGGTGTGGACAGCGCTGAGCTGGAACCGGCGCCCTGACCCTGCCACAGAGGGACAGCAGGGTCAGAGTCCAGGGTCCCCAAGGGTCCCCCACCCCTAACACCCAGCTCCCACACCCACCCCCATGCCTGGGGATCCATGCCCAGCAGGGCTGCATCCCTTTATCTCTCTATACTCTGCCTACTGCTGCACCTGCTGTTATTTTACAAGGCCAGAGCACCTCATGGAGGACAGGGTTGACATGTGTGGCCCATGGCAGTGATGTGTGGCTGCTGCTGGAGTTGGATGCCACTTCCCAGCTCCAAGTGACCAACTCCTTAAAAGTAACCATGTTACCTCATGCATGAAGCAGAGGGATCACAGAATCGTGGAACATACTGAGTCAGAAGGGACTCTCAAGGACCATCAAGTCCAACCCCTGTTTCTGAGGAGTGGGAAGGAACATGAACTCAGGAATGACCATGTGCAGCAAGGCTGCAGAAGCAGAAGAGCACAAGGCAGCTGAAGGGAGCTGTTATTTGGGAGTTGTGCGAGACATTCCCTAATATTTTACCACCAGCAGCTTTTGTTTTCATTCCAGAGGCTGCTGAGACTGCTGGAAAGCCCTCCCGAGGCCGAGCAGGGTCTGCCTGCAGCCAGCTGTGCATTACCATGCTCGATTTCACACTCCCTCTCAGCGAGCTGCTCCAGGTCCTGGATGAGTGCCTTGGCTGCCAGGTGGTGGAAGGTCTCACTCCACAGGTCTGTGTCAGCATCCTCGTGGCTCTCCCGCTCCCGGAACAGAGGGTGGATGTCAAACGTGACTTCCCACTGCACAGGCTCGTTGTTCCTCAGCCCCTTCACCAGTGCCCTGCAGAGGGCCCTGGGGGAGCGCGGGGAGCCGCAGGCAGCGCCCATCTCCAGCTCCTGCGGCTCCCAGTCGGAGGAGGTCTCTGTCTCACAGGTGAGGGATGGATGCTGGGCAGCCTCTGCAGGGATGGGAGAAGCAGATCATCAATCACCTCCCCGGGAGATGAATTCCCCACTGGCACCACAAAACCATAATTAATGCTCCCCAATTGTCACACGGTGGCACGGGGTGCGATGCAACGGCACCAGACCCCGGCACGGACAGGGTGAGGTGAGGCTGGCCATGCCTCCCTCTCCCACTCACCCACATCCCCGGGGCTCCGGCTGTCCGATGAGGAGTGCAGGCTCCTGACGGCTTCCTGCAGCCCGTCCGGGGCGGTGGCGCCGTGGCAGAAGGACACACAGCTGTGCTGGAGCAGGGCGGGGCGCCGGGCGCCTGAGCCGCGGATCCTGCCGGCACAGCCGGGCGGGACGGCCGGGAGGGGCTGGGAGCAGAGCGGGGTTAGAGCTGGGTCTGGCTGCAGGCAATGGCACAAAATGCTCTGTGCCCTCTGCTGCAGGCATGGGCCTGCTCTGTGCCCTCCGCTGCATGCATGGGCCTGCTCTGTGCCCTTTGATCCATGCATGGACCTGTTCTGTGCCCTCTGATCCATGCATGGACCTGTTCTGTGCCCTCTGATCCCATCTGCTCCATGCATGGACCTGCTCTGTGCCCTCTGCTCCATGCATGGACCTGCTCTGTGCCCTCTGCTCCTGTCTGCTTCCTGCATGGACCTGCTCTGTGCCCTCTGCTCCATGCATGGACCTGCTCTGTGCCCTCTGCTCCATGCATGGACCTGCTCTGTGCCCTCTGATCCCATCTGCTCCGTGCATGGACCTGCTCTGTGCCCTCTGCTCCATGCATGGACCTGCTCTGTGCCCTCTGCTCCCTGCATGGACCTGCTCTGTGCCCTCTGCTCCATGCACAGACCTGCTCTGTGCCCTCTGATCCATGCATGGACCTGCTCTGATCCTGTCTGCTCCATGCATGGATCTGCTCTGTGCCCTCTGATCCTGTCTGCTCCATGCATGCACCTGCTCTGTGCCCTCTGATCCATGCACGGACCTGTTCTGTCTCCTCTGATCCCATCTGCTCCATGCACGGACCTGCTCTGATCCTGACTGCTCCGTGCATGGATCTGCTCTGTCCCCTCTGATCCCATCTGGTCCCCACCCAACCCCTGTGAGGGATGCCACCACCCAGGTCCTTCCCTCTGCCCACCCCTGGCTGGGATCTGTGCCCAGACAAAGCTCTCCACCAGACCCTGGGGTGTCCCCAAGGGACCCTGGCCCCAGGGGCTCTTTCCCCAGACATACAGAAGGTGAAATATGAGTTTCATCCCTCCAGACATTTTAATGACTTTGCTTGGGAACCAAAGAAAAGAAGAGAGACAGAAAGATCAAGGACCAGTTGCTTAGTAACGAAAGGAGAGAGGTGCAGGGGATGGGAGAAAGGAATTTTTATCTTTTTATCTCTTTTTTTTTTTTTTTTTATGAGACTGTTTCTCCACTTTCAGGAGACATGAATCCCCCACTCCAGCACCTCTGGTGCCACATTCCACAGAGATGCTCCCCTGTGCAAGATCTGGGTTTCATCCCTGTCCCCAGGGTGGTGGGAAGATCCATCTAACAGAGAGACTCTATATTCCTAGGACATCACCAGCAAAGAACAGAACAGAGGTGACAGAAAGTAGTGGATGGAAGAATGGAGAGTGGTCTCTGAGTGACAGACATATATGACTTCCACCACCACCTAAATTTTGTTGTTCTGTGACACCACCAGCAAAACCGGGAGCCAGGTGGCTCCAGGCAGGATTTACCAAGCTAATATTGACACATCCTGCCAGACCCTTTCTGTTCCAAACCTGCTCCTTCTCCTGCCTGAGCTCTCTCCCAGCCAGGGGAAGCCAGCTGGGAATGGAGCTGGGGGTTTAAGCTGCCTGTGGCTGCTGCTGACCTTTCCTTCCCAGCATGGCAAGCGTGGAGATGAGCTGAGGGCTCGGCTTCACACCCCTGAAAATGTCAAGCCCTGGCAGCAGGACTGGGAGCTGGGAGAGCTGCTGGGAGCCCTGGCAGCAGGAGGGATAGCAAAACCAGGCTGCATTTAATTAAGAGCATGCTGCATGCTGTTAAGCATTTACTGCCCCCCAGAAGGGAGTCAGCTCCACCCATGCCTGCACAACAAGGGCAGGAGGATGCTCTGAGGACCTTCCTAATACAGGGAATGCTGCCAGTACCCCTAAAAGCTGCTTGTTCTTGGTCACTGATGCTATTCACCACCCTCACTGCTGTAGCCTGAGGGCAGAGGTCTCATCCCTCCCTCTGGAGCCCTGGCCCTGCTTTCCCCTTTGCCCCCTCATCTCCCCTCCCAGCCCTCACCCAGTGATCTCTAAACCCAGAGAAGAGGGGAAATGAAAGTCCCTGCTCTGAGTTTCCATGGGAACACAAGTGCTGCTGGTCCTCCCAGCCCTGCAGATGCTGATTGCAGAGCAGAACATCCCAGCAATGCCAAGGATGAGAGAAAACTATTCCTATCCTTCCCAAAGATCAGCTGAAAAATCTCCCCAGACTCCACCTGCTGCAGGTAGGGGACAAAACCCTGTTCAGCAGATGTATCATCACACAGGTACACATCTCATCCCAATGCTGTGAAAGGCAATGGATCCAGCTGGGAATCTCCTTTGGCACTGAATTCCTTTTCCCTGCCAGGCACAGAAGTGCCACAGCCATGGGCAGGTTTGAATCCTAAATTGTAGGGAGGTAGGAAGGACCAGAGGAGCAGCACAGGCTGCTAAGGAGAAGGGGAGCAGGAAAAAGCAGGCTCCCATGGGGAGGGACTGCTATGGGATATCAGGGATATCAGGATGGCACTCTGCTCCCTGCTCAGCTCATTTCCCCAGTGTTTGGGATGTGCTGCAGAGCTCTATCTATTATCTATATCAATATTTTAGGGCTAGTGTGAGTCAGGCCCTTTCCTTCAGGCTCTCATCCACCTGATATTTTCCTCCTTCTCCTTGCTGGCTTCCACCTGCAGGCAAAGCCTCACCTACCTGGAAATCCACCTGCCAGGGCTCGGGGCTGAGCTGCTGCAGGTCCTGCAGGTGGGTTTTCCTCAGGGGGTTCCTCACCAGGGCAGTGCCAGGGTCGCTGGCCGTGGGCACCTTCCTGCGGGGCTCGTGCTCGGAGATGTGGGTGGTGCTGTACGCCCGTCTCCTGGACAGAGCCTTCACATCCATTCCTGAACGGTGGGAGACAGGGTCAGCTCCACTCCACACTGGGAGCAGCCAGCAGTGGGAGGCAGGGAGCCCTCACCAAGGTCCTGCCAAAGCTCAGGGGGCCACACTCAGCCCTGCAGAGTTTTGAGCAAAGCAACGAAACCACAGAAGGAAACAGAAACGCGAAATTCCTGGGGAATGTCAAGAGAGCAGGTTGGGAAGGTTTTGTCTGAGGAGTTTTCAGCCGAAAAAAGCCTGACTGCATTTCCCCAAACCTCCCCGGAGAAGACAAAGGGTTTACTAATGAAATTTAATTAGTGCAGACACGCTCCTGTCAGAGCAAGACTGAAATTTGCCTTGGAAAGACACGATTTCTCATTGCTTTTGACAAGTTTGAGGGGATGCACAATACAGATCCTCTTGGAACAAAAGGGAAGAACATCCCATGAGTAACAGAGGTTTCCCCACCTCCAGGGTGCAACCAGCTGCTTCATGCCACATGCTGCTGAAACAAACACCCAGGCAGGCTGTGGTGGGGAGGAGTGACACCCTGGGGAGAGGGCTTTGGACCCATTCTCCCCCTCTCCTGACTGGGAAGCTGCTTTGCAGGTACAGGGATGGTCTAGCAGAGCTACCCATTTGCTCACTCCACTCCTCCTCACACTGCTTGGGAAGCTTGTAAATAATTATGTGGCCAAAGCTAAAGATGCTTTGAAAATCTCCAGGGAACACAGCTCACCAGGGCTTCCCTTGATTTCCTGACAGGTTTGGATAAAACATCCAAACCAAACAGACTTGCTCAAGCCTCAGGAGATCTGTCATCTCTCCTGCAAACTCCTCCAGCTCTTTGCAGCTGAAGACATGTGTAAATCAGGCAAAAAAAATTGGGGGAGCAGTGACAGGAGCTTGATTAGAGAGACAGGGCATCGTGTAGAGAGGGAAATCTGACCTGTGTCCGTGTCTGACTCTCCCCCGGGGTCTCTGCCCACGCCCAGGTGCTCGGGGGAGCGCTCAGTGGGGCAGGACCCCTCCGAGTCTCTGGAGTGGTTCCAGCTCTCCAAGCCTGCTCCCTCCTCCTGGGAGTGGAAGAAAACAGAGCTGCCCGACTCCTGGGAATGCATCGTGCTGTACTGCCGCCTCTTGTCCTGGGGGGAAGCACAGAGAGGGAACAGCTCCCACCACAGTCTCTGTCCACCTGAGCTGAGAGCAGCACCCTCAGCCACTACTGCCCCCCAAAGTCCCTCCCATCACCTCCCTTAAGGGCACAGCTGGGAAGCAGGGGACACCCCCTGACCATGCAGAGAGCCAAGAGTGTTGTGTACACCCCAACACCCCCACTCCTGGCACAGACTCACAGCTCTGGGGTTGGACAGGTACAGGGAGGTGTCACAGATGACACTGTAGCTGACCAGGCGGTCACCAGGGAACAGGCAGCTGCTGCTGACAGGGGACACCAGGACCTCAGTGCTCTCAGGAAAGACCCACTCCACAGACACATCGCTCAGGACGGGAGCCATTGCCTTCTTCAGTGACCTGATCATCTGCAAAGGGCAGGGGAGAGCTTCAACACCAGCTGGACACAGTGGGAGCCATGGTGCACATGCCATGTGCTGCAGGGAAGGGGAACATTCCCTCTAACAGTCCCATCAGCTGATTCCTACCCTCTCCTGACAGTCTGCTTCCTGTTAGTCTACTCTGACATCCATCCCAGCACCCCCATCTCCTTGGCACAGTTATACTTGACAGAGCAGGGTTAATGGTTGGTGTTTTCCAACCTAAATGACTCCACGATTCCATGATTTTTACCATGAGCAGATAGTGATGGGGCACAGGGCTGATCTCACACACACACTGCCAGCCCAGAGCAAGGTGGGTGCTTATGGCCTGAGGGATCTTTCTCTGATGTGAGGCAGCATCCCTTGCTCCCCTCTAGCACCCAGGATATGCTGTCAGCCTTCACTGGTCTGAGCCCCAGCCCCAGCCCTTGTCCCAAGCCCAGCACTCACACACTGATAATTTTGGAACAGCTCATTGCTGGCACAAGCCACTGCCAGAGATCAGCAATGCTCTGCCTGTTACACATGTGGAGAAGACCAATATTCATGAATACCTCATGGGCAAATCTCCCATGGAGCCATCTACATGAGCTTCCCTGCATGCCAAGGGAACTGAACACCAGATTTAGAGACAGAACAGCTCAAATATTCCCCATTGTTCCCTGCTTTTTCACAGGCTCGGGAAGACACACCAGGCTGTGTTTTATAAGGCCATTAATTGACGCCTCAGACTGCTGAAGGCACCGAGCTGCACAGCCTGCAAAGCTCTTATTAATAGCTCTTATTAAACACCTCTCTCTTCACTGTCTCTGCTTTTAATTTACATCAGAAATGTTGATGCCATTCTGTCTTAAAGAGGTTTTTGTGTGCTCCAGGCTCCTGCAGAGGGTGGAGTTGCCGAACTCCTCCTTGAGAGATCAAGAAGGTAGAAGCTGGCTTTTTGGAGATATTTAGGAGCTAAAGACCCAATTCTCTCTGGGTTTAGTCAAGCAGCAGGTGACAGGCTGGGCTCTGCATTCACCAGGGGACAGAGCCATCCCTATGCCAGATTTCAAGCACGCAGTTTTACTCTTCATGGGGAGAGAGGGAATGGAGAGGCTTTAAAGCCAGCTTAACAAGCAAAGCCATCACAGCGCATTCCTCTCGCTCCAACCCCGAGTCCTTCTCGCCTGAGCAACGCCAGGGCTGAGCCCGACTTCAAAACTAATTGGCTGCTTTGATGCCGGTCCCACTGCCCTCGCCGTATGTGAGGCACGGCTGCCTTTGAAGGCAGAGCCGCAGCACCGCGGTCCCCAGCCCCAGGCGGAGGCAAACGCACCCTCCGCTCCCTCCGGACACCGAGGTGCGCTCTCATCCCCTCCCGCTGGCCCACCTGCTGCGGGGGGATTGGGCAGACAGGGCCAGGATGGGGAATGAGCCCCCCGGGAGCCGTGGCCTCCCCCTCGCTGAGGCAGAGCATCCTCCGAGCCCCGGGGAGCGGGGCTGTACCTTGGGCTGCAGCCTCTCGCCCCTCTCCGAGCCCCGGGGAGCCGGGCTGTACCTTGGGCTGCAGCCTCTCGTCCCCCTCCGAACCCTGAGGAGCGGGGCTGTACCTTGGGCTGCAGCCTCTCGCCCCACTCCGAGCCCTGAGGAGCGGGGCTGTACCTTGGGCTGCAGCCTCTCGTCCCCCTCCGAACCCCGGAGAGCCGGGCTGTACCTTGGGCTGCAGCCTCTCGCCCTCCTCAGAGCCCCGGGGAGCCGGGCTGTACCTTGGGCTGCAGCCTCTCGCCCTCCTCCGAGCCCCGAGGAGCCGGGCTGTACCTTGGGCTGCAGCCTCTCGCCCTCCTCCAGGAACTCGGAGACGCCCCTGGACACGGCAGCCAGACCCCGCACCAGCCTCCTGCAGGCGTTTGGCTCGAGGCCGAAGCTGTAGCACCTGCAAAGGGACAGAATCAGGATACAAAGGAAAAGCCATCCACCAGCCCCGTGTACTCACACACTTCCCTCAGGCAGAAACTCCCTCTGGCTTTTTGCCACTGCTGTGTCCAGCAGAATAAACCAGCCCCTCTTTTAGGCATGTGGCAGGAAGGTTGAGAACCTCCCGGTGCCTAAAGGGGCTCCAAGAGAGCTGGAGAAGCACTTTGGAAATGGTCATGGAGTGACAGGACAAGGGGGAATGGCTTAAAGCCAAAAAAGGGCAGGGTTAGACTGGATATTGGGAAGAAATTCTTCCCTGTGAGGGTGGCCCTGGCACAGGGTGCCCAGAGAAGCTGGGGCTGCCCCTGGATCCCTGGAAATGCCCAAGGCCAGGCTGGAGGGGGTTTGGAGCACTCCTGGCTATGGAAGGGGTCCCTGCCCATGGCAGGGGGGTGGAATGAGATGAGCTTTAAGGTCCCTTCCAATCCAAACCATCCTGGGGTTTGTGAACTGCCAGCCCCCTCCTCTCAGCAGACCCCAAACCCCTTCCCCAAAGAGCAGCCTTGAGCAGTGACACTCAGGGGTTCCCAGCAGGACCTCCAGCCTTCCCCTCCTCTGCAAACACAAACAAGCTGCTTTGCTCTCAGTTCAGCTCTTTTCCCTGCTGGCTGTGGTCAATAGCACTAAAGATCCAGTAATTATCTCTGCTTGCAATGAAAATAAACATTTTCTCAAGGAAGGATGATCAAGCCAGGTGAGGCTGCTCCCCCCTCCACTGCCAGGTCTGTGAATCAGGATTTGGTTTGGGCTGAAGGCTGGAAGCTGAGCTGGAGCCCTGGCAGGCAGGGAGGGCAGTGCTAGGTGGGGATGGATGTGCCAGGAAGCCAGGAGGATGGGAATGGGTGGGATATGGCATTTGGGCAGGGCAGGGGATTGCTGAGAAAGAAAGTACCTTCAGCAGCAAACTGCATCTGCACAAGGGGCTTTTCTCTTGGAGAGTTTTAATCCTCAGCTGCCTGCAAATCCTAGGCCAGTCTCACACCCCTCCTAAATAAGGCTCTGATCTTCTTTTAAGATGGGCCATGCCCAGCACTCTCTGTTCCAGGGTCACTGAGACCACGCTCCAGCTCTGATTTAACCCTTCCAGCCCTGCAGGAGCCAGGGGTGGGAGGGTGGGAAACAACCAGACCTCTGTGCAGTTACAAACCCACAGAGCAGCTTCCCTGATAACTCCAAAGTCTGAGAGATGGAAGAGGAATCAGGATTTCTTACATTTTTCTCATGTTTTGTGCTCCTTAAAGAGGCAGAGGAGAAACCAGAACAGCCTGTGATCAGGGCTGGGGAGCCAGGCTGGGAGCTTGTGCACAATTAGCTGCTTTTTACATTGCTGCCTTTCAGCATATTCAATTCTGCACAGCCCCATCCTGGAAGCAGCTGGGGCCAGCCCCAGATGTGCTTTAAAAAAAAATTAAAAAAAAAAAAAAGCGAGGAAGATTGTTGGCGTGTCAATCTCTCCTAGCAGGAAGCATCAGCCGAGAGCTGTGAAGTTGTCAGCTCAATTATCCTGCTTTTGATTGTTTAAAAAGCATCTGAACTTCTGGGATTCGTTCCAAACCCTTTGAGGTTCTCCCATGGCTCATAGCAGCAATCTCTCCTGCCTCTGTCTCTGAAGTGGGGACGTCTGTGAGAGGGAGCTGTGCTCAGGGGGAGGCACATGGCAGCCTGTGCCAGTTCCTGGCCCTGCAGGGCTGAGCTGTACCTGGTGGAGCACGAGTGGTCCCGCAGCAGCTCCAGAACCTTCCCCGTGTTGCTGATGGCCCCGGCTGTCAGCACAAAGAGCAGCCGGGGGTGGCCCCTGTGGAGGGGCTGGCGGAGGAGCCACCTCAGGGGGGACAGGAGGTTGGTGGTGCCCATGTCAGCCCAGATCCTCCTGATGCTCTGGCAGGCGATGAGCAGGCTCTCCTGCCCAAAGGAACAGGGGAATTGTCAGCACCAGCACCCTCCGAGCACCAAGGAGAGCCATGGGAGAGGCTGAGGGAGTTGAGGATGCTCATCCTGGTGAAGGGAAGGTTTTGGAGAGACCTTAAAGCCCCTTCCAGTGCATAAGAGGGCTCCAAGAGAGCAGGAGAAGGACTTTGGACAAGGGCCTGGAGTGATGGGACAAGGGGGAATAGCTTTAAGCTGAAGAAGGACAGGGTTCGATTTGGTATTATAAGGAAATTTTTTACTTTAAAGATGGTGAGGCCCTGGCACGGGTTGCCCAGAGAAGCTGTGGCTCCTCCTGGATCCCTGGAAGTGTCCAAGGCCAGGCTGGACAGGGCTGGGAGCACCCAGGTATAGTGGAAGGTGTCCCTGCCCATGGCATGTAAGGTTCCTCCCCACACAAACCAGCCTATGATTCTGTGAACTGTGGGTTCACCCACCTCACAGTAGGCCTGGCTGACAGGAAAGAGGGTCTTGAAGGTGGATCCAAACCCGATGATATTGAAGAGACACGCTGGCATCAGGCTCTTGAGAATGACCAACAGGGCATCCTGAGGGGTGGAAAGCAAACAGACATCAGGACACTTGGATCCTCCCTGGCTGCCCCAACTTCACCAGGAAAAGCTCTGCCCAGAGCCATCCCATCTTATTCCCACTTTCACCTGACAACAAACCAACTGCTTCTTTCCCATGCCTCCATATGACCAAGCTCTTTTCAAAGTCCCTTGATGATATTTGGGATGTGAAGCAGTGAGGAAAATGGGGAGTCTTTGGGAAAAAGGACAACAAAGAACGGAACAATTTTTTCTGTTTGTTTTTAAGGGATTCAATTTGTGCTGGCAACACAGTGCTGCAGCACAGAGCTGGTGGGTGAGAAGCAGAGTGTGAAATTGAGAAGTGCGACACGCAATGCATCTCAATGCCTAAACTTGCAGAAAATAAACAAACAGCTTAAAGTTACACAAAAGGAAAAGCCTCCCCCATCCCCAATTCTCTTGTATTCATAGCTGGCTTCAATTAAAATAACTGGGAGACAACAGATTTAAGCTATTTTCTTTACCAGAGGTGGTTATCTAATGTGCCTATTCCTGGGCTTTACATAAGGCAAGAGCAACTTGAATTGTCACAGTGGTATTGTGGACAAGTCCAGGACAGAGCTTGTGATCACAGGAACTGGGCAAGAGCTGCTTAAGGAGCTCTTGAACTTGTAGGAGCAATTATGTGGCAGGAGAGGAGACCCATTTAAAGCAAAGTGTTTATTTAAAGCAAAATGTAAAGCAAAGTGCTCAGGAGCAGCTCAGTTCTATTTAAATGCTGATCAAGGCAGACTCCTGCCAGTCTGCCAGGGCAGCAGAAACCCTCTAGCCAGCCCCTGGAGGAGCTGCCAAGGTCAAATGAGCAAGAATTGCCTCCTTGAGTTGTCCTACCAGTGGCAAAGACCAAGTGACCACAGAGGGACACAGCGAACTCCCTGCCTGGGTCCAGCAGGGATCCCAAAAGCTCCTCCTTACAGGCTCCCAAAGCCTGTAAGACTCAGCAAAAAACTCAGAGTTGGAGCACTGAAAATCAGTGGAATAATGTACAAGAGCAGGGCTGCCCTTTAACAGGCTCTGGAGTACTTGAATGCAAGCTGTTATCTCAAACCTACGAGGATATATTTATACCACTGCTCCCAGATGGCTCCCGGGATGCTGGCTCTTCCAGATCTCAGTGCTGACATCCCATCTTGGAACTCATTACAAGGGAAAAAATACAAATTTCCAAATATTTCTCTTAAAGCATTTCCCAAAATGGGCAACCGATGCCTGCTTGCTATTTCAGCAAGCAGAAAGATTTATTGCTTCTTATGGTAAATATTGATCTTGATCCTGTTGCACTCCATAGCTTTATGGCAACTCAATAAGGAGGGATGTTTGCTTCTAGAAAAGTCAATTCCCAGTTATTAGTGCAGTTTTGCCAGCGAGCACCATCACAGCCTGGCTCCTCTCCCTGGCTGCATCAGGGTGGGAAAGGAGCTGGCTGCAGGAAATTTAAATCCCTGAATTTTCCACTCCAGCTGCTTTGGACGGGTGCCCCCCTGCTCTGCACAGGCCCTTCCACCCCATCCCTGAGTGCATCCTGAGGCTGCACAGCTCCAAGACCTGTCATGCCATGCATCCAGCCAGCTGAGGATGATGCAGGAGGTTCCACCAACCAAAACCCACCCAAACCCTCTCAGAACAGATCCTGCTGTGAGGTCCCTGGTGTCTGCGAGTGACAAACAAGGACGGGACACTCAAAGGAGGGACAGTGGGTTTCTCCCTTGAGGCATCGCCTCCAAAATCTCCCTCAAAATATTTTTTCCTGAAGGGGAGCCGTCCTTTTCCTGTTTCTACAGCCCTCCTGAGATGGGGTTTCCATTTCAGAAGCAATCAGAGAAGGGCTCTGATCCTGCAGGTCCCCATCCCTAGGGGATAATCCAGCTTCCACAGAGGCTGCAGAGACTGTGGTGCCCAAACCCAGCCATGCTGGGAGTTGGAATGCAAAAATCCATGCTGGGAAAAGATTCTCAGACTCCTAAAGATGCTGGGGGAAGGGGTTACAAGCCCAGAGATATCCTGTTCCCCCAGGGAACAGCCTCCCTATCCCAGGGGATGTGCTGCAGCCATCTGCAGGCTCCCCAGCATCCCAATCCTTTTTGCTGAAGGTGTCTGTCCTTCTTCAGCAGTTCCCATGGAAACAGGAGACAGATGGGAAAAGAGATGTGCTAGAAGATGGACAAGTTCAGGAGGGGGTCTGTGGGAACCTCATGAGGTTCAGCAGACCAAGTGCAGGGTCCTGCACCAGGGCTGGCTCTGGCTAAGAGCCACATCTGACAGGGGAACCTCAGACCCACAAAATATCCTGACAATGCTATTTTGTATTCAGAGCTCTCAACACAACTCCCATAACTATCCACCAGGCTGCTGGTGGCCATTTGTGTTTGGAAAAGGGATGTCTCATATTTAAATCATTTCTGTATGTTCACAGAGATGTGAAAAACCTCTCCTAATGCATGGTCAGCACCTTGCTCGCCTTGGAGCTCCCTGGAGGTTTCCTCCTAGGCAGCCATCACCCAAAGCCCTTCTGGATAAAGGAAGAACTGGAAAAAGGATGCACAAAACATGCCAGCAAGAGAGGGAAAGAAAATAATTTTGCATTTTATGTGCTGATAGGAGGAAGCAGAAGAGAACAGGGGAGAGTCACCTTTGTTGCAGGCACCAAAGGAGCACCACGGTTGAGATGACTGAAATGCAGCCTATAATTACCCCCCATGCCCTGATAATGAACAGTTATGCTCTCAGCAGCCCCACTGCTCTCTCTCACTCATCCCTGTTGACAGGCAGGTGCTTCCCCTCCTGCAGGTACCTTGGCACGGCTGATGTTCACAGCACTCATGCTCCTGCTGCGGTCCACCAGGAAGATGAACTCGCCCTGGGCTGTCCGGAGGCCTGGCTGCACAGTCCTCAAGTCAGGGCAGAAGTTGAGCATGATGACAGGGTGGTGGGGGATGTCCTTGTTCAGCCTCTTCCTGATGATTTCCGTCTGAAAGACAGCAGGAGACAGCTCCAGAGGTTGATTTTGAGAGGTTGATTTCTCCACCCCATTTCAATTCGAGGGGAATCAGAGCAGGGCTCAAAATGCCTGCATGGCCTTTTGTGGGCCAGAATCTGCTTGTTCAGAGGTGACAACACCAGGGTGGGCCAATATCCAGATGTCCTGCTCCAATCATACCCACAGTATTCAAGGCCAGGCTGGACAGGGCTTGGAGCAAGCTGGGATACTGAAAGGTGTCCCTGCCCACGGGAGGGATGGGACAAGATAAGCTTTAAGGTCCTCTCCACCAAACCATTCAGGGATTATATGGAGTAACTGTACACTCAGATAAAAGCCTGGAGAAGAAATCAAAAGACCTCGCCCTACCCAGCACCTTGCAAATCTGATTCTCCAAACATTTCATTAGATCCTTCCCGAAAACCTGGTTCATTAGCACAGCTTAGCATCCCACCGAGGCACACCAGAGGTTTTCTCCATGGTCACTCACTAATGAAGTGTGAGATGCAGCCATTGATCTGCTGCATTCAGCACTCCAATTCATTCCTGCCGCTCCTGGTTTGCTGCTTTTTCTGCCCATTTCTTTTATCACTTTTCTTTGTAGGGGTTGAAAGGCTTTGGAAAGCTGAACCGTTTGCTCTGGCCATGGCTCTATAGGAACCTTCATGATCTCTGCACTGCACACAGCTCCAATTGCTCTCTGCATTTTCTCTCCTTCTATTTCAAGTATTCATTACAAATGGGATAAAATAAAACTGGTGAAAACCTCTTGTGTTGGGTTTATAATGTGCTGTTACGTGTGAATCAAGCAATAACGGGTTCATGGCCTCAGCTGCTTTGCAGGGAGCTCCAGGACCCCACATCAGCCCAGCTATGGCCTTTCATCCCGGGGTCTGAGTGGGGAAAAAACTCCTCAACAGCAGCTCGATCCTCAGGGGCTTTGTTTGCCTCTTTTCTCCTCTTTCTGGCTGCTTTTCTCGTTGGTTTCACAGGGAGTAAACCAGACCCCAGATAACTGGGCTTGTTTTCTCCAGCCATGAGTCACATTCCTCAGTTTATGAGCTGATGACCAACCTTTGTTTTCTAAAACTCACTAACTCCCTGTGGCTCAACACACACACACAAGCTCTGCTTTCAGCTCCTCTGCCTGAGCAAAGCTTCTCTGACCCAGTGAAAAGACAGGTCCCACTCAGAGGAATAAGCCAAGCTCCCATTCATCCTCCTGCCTTTTCCTTCTATGCTATGGGTAGAAGGGAAATCATAAATTAATCAGCTGCTGAGAAATCAAAGGGCTTCTTCCCTTTCCATTTTCCTCCAGCCACATGACATTATTTTCTTTCACAATTTTTCCAGTTTATCACATTCCAGACTAGAGTGGTCCTGGCTGCCTCTGTACAAATACTGAATCGTGGCCCTGGACCTATCCATAGAACTTCTTGGAAAGCTCTTGGATATCCATGACATAAATTTCCTGTGCAATCAAGATGAACCCATACTTTGGGATTTCTCACTGACTAGAGGGAATTTTAGAGGCAAATCTTCAATAAACAGCTTCAGTGGAGCTGCTACAGGTTAGCCAGAAAAGAAAACATCTCCTCACCTCCCTTCCATTCCCCTTCACCCATTATCCAATTACAGTAAACTAATCAGATTTTGTTGAGTAAAGTTGATTCCAGTGAGCATCCATCCCCACCAACCTGCAGCTGACAGCATCCAAGCCTTTTGCATAACAAACAGAGGGAAGAGAATTACTTATCATTTACTGCTGAAATCTCTGGGCTAATTTAATTTAAGCCAAGAAGTGGCCAATGTCCTGATCTAGGCAGCAGCAATTCCAGCCCATCATCTACCCCAGGTATTCCAGGCATTTTCTCTGCTCCCTGCCGTTGTTTCCCAGTCCTCCTGGGGCACAGGTGGCTTTCCTGCAGGGAAATGTCTCCAGAATGATCCCCCCTTAGATAATTTGACATGCTAAATGTGCAGAAATAATTAGGGAGCCATCCGAGGCGTAGCGTGGGAGTTTCATCTCGTTCCACCTGCCACACACTGAACACAATTAGAGGAGACGCCTGCAGAGTCCCAGCCCTGCCAGAGAGAGTGGAGGGCAAAGGGAAGGGAGGAGAGGAGGGTTGACAAGTCTTTGGTGAAAGAAGAAATCTGAGCAGCACAGGGAGACACCCCTGCAGCAGGTCAGGGATCTCTGCCAAGATAGACCCAGGATCAGACACGTGGAGAAGGAGTTTAGGGGGAAATGAGCATCCCTGGGCACACAGGAGAGGCCTGGCTGTGTAAAACAGGAGCTGACACTGTCAGCCCCAGCTGTGGCCACACAAGCACAACCTGTCCCTTAGGAGAAGACGCCCACCCTGGAAATCCAGAGGGCTCTGAGCTGTCTGCTCCTCTCTGCTGATCCCAGACACACCAAAGAGTTGGGCTGTCACTCATTCCTTCAGAACTGCTGGAAGACAAGGCACAAATCCCAGCACAGATATTTTTCTCTTTGCTGCTCAGCAGAACAAAGAGAAGTCTCTCCTACCTTGTCTTCAGTTCAGCTCATTATTCCCAGGAAGATCACTTCTTTCTCTCTGACAGCTACCCAGAAACAGTAAACATTTACCGAGCAATTAAAAGAATATTTTTTCTATGTCATTGCAATAATTATAATACCCTTAATACTATCACAATGCACCTCTCTAATTATGCTATGCTAGACTAGCACTAATTATACACACAATAACCATCTCAGAGCTCCTTCCCCTCTCAGTTTATCAGCAGCACTGTTGAATTTCCCCCTCTTCCTCCACACAAGCCCCTCTCTGAGGGAGGATGCTGCAGGTCTCATTGGGACAATGTAATATCTGATGCTGGAAACATGGAATCATCTCCTAGCTCAGCTCCAGTCCATGGAAAGCCTCAGCTAACACCTGCAGCTTGTGTTTCTCACCTTTTTCTTGGCACTGGGGTCTTTCTTAGTGCCTTTAATGAAATCATTCTTCCCCTTCAGGTGTCGCTCGTACTCTGCAGGGGTCATGTCACCCTCTTCCATTAGGACGTGGGGCATGTGGGGCTCTGTAAATGCAGACAATTGTGTGAAAAACAGCTGTGGCTACACTTTGGGTCTGGCAGAGATGCAGGCAGCCTTGGTTGGGAAAACAGCAGTATCTGTGAGCTTGGAGAGCTCAGAAAACCCTGAGAGAGGCCAGGATTGGGAAGCCTAACCTTGACAATATTTGCAAAACCAGCACTAATCCAGCTGTCTCCAGAGCTACAGATGAAGATCCCAGGAAGGGGCAAGAGCAGCAGAGGGGAAGCAGAGCCCACCTACCACTTGGGTGGATCAGGATCTCCACGGGTCTGTCGAAGGTGTGTTTGTTGGCCAGTGTGATCACGATGCTCTTGGCAGAGCGAGCCGAGGGGTCGGCGTCTGCTCGGATCTCGTGTGTGGGGCTCTCAACTCCTGCAGGGAAAACGAGGTGCCAGTAGGGATTAAGGGTGGGGGACACCATGGAGAAAGGATGACAAGGCAGTAGAGGACAGGAACCCACGTTAGCATCAATCCTGTGCTGGTAAATCCACCCCAGTACAGTTAAGCTGCCAACACAGATTTACATTGAGGAGGAGGGGGAGTGTGGACATTGCCTTAGGGAGGTGATAAATCAGCCTTGTGCAGCAGGGCAGCCCCAGTGCTCCTACCTGCCAGCAGACATGGCCCCCGGATCTCCAGGTGGAAGCTGAATTCATACTCGAAGGGGTTGGTGGGCTCACTGTCCAGCAGCTGAGTCAGGCAGAACCTGCTCCCTTGCTCTGGGCTCCCCAATCCACAGGGGTGCTTGTCCCTGATGGTGAGATAAATCCAAATAAACCCTGTCAACATGTTCTATGCCCCCAGGAACTGCAGGTCTGCCAGAGGTAAAGCCTGCAGCCACTCTCCAGCCTCCTGCAGCTCCTGCTTGTTCAGCCCTGCATTCTCCAGGATCAATCCCAGACAGAGCCCACCCCGTGGTTTTTCATACATTTGGAGCTGGTGGCTGGAAAAGCTGCTGGCATTCTCCAGGCTGGGCTGGGGGACCCTGGGGACACACACAGCTGGCAGAAGGACCCTCACCACCCCGCTGGGCAGTGTCTGCAGCTCAGAAGAAGTGCTGATGAAGATGGAGACACTTTCCAGGGGAGGAATCATGCCCAGGTTGGCCACAAAAACAATCCTCTCCAGGTCCTCATCCATCATAAGCCTTCCTGCACAGAGATTGGACCATGCCAGGTATTGCAACCATGGAAAATGCTCCTTTCCAGGCCTCCCACAACCCCCAGCCCTGTATCAAACACCCAAAGCCGCCACCAATGCACACATATCAGCTTTCTCTAAAAAGCCCCAGCTTCTGCATCACTCCTTTGGCTGCCCAGAAGCAGCAGTGCTTTCCAAGATGGATAAGACTGACACTTTTGGCATGAGCACCACAACCCCCCATCTTCCCAAAAGGAGCCCCCTTGGTGCAGCAGCATACACCAGCCAGCCACCCCCATCACCTCCCCACTCACCTTCCCCTCCTTTTCTCCCTAAAACACCCTCAGCCCCCTCACCACTTCCATCACCAGCTCTTCCAGGGGGGAGGCTGCAGCTGTTGAAGTAGGTGTCATCCATCTTGGCTTTGTCTTTGATCTGCACTGTCACGGTGCGCCGGGACACGGCCGCCTCGAAGCCCACCACAGTTGTGCCCTCGTCCAAGGGGTACACAAAGAGACCTGCCAGCCAGGAAGGGTGTCAGCAACACCCACCTCTTCCCTGGACCCACCAGCCAGGTCCCTCTTGGCACTTCCCAAGCAGGAAAAAAGTCCCACTTGTGGGATTTTTCACACCTAAAAAGTTGTACACTTGGACACAATACATTTGGTTGTGCTTCCCACCAGCATCTAAAGGTTGAAGGCATGCCCAGAAACTCAGCACTGCCATATCCTGGCTTTAAACTTCCCATTCCAAGCTTCACTCCTTCAAACTTGCCTTCCACAGCCTGGGGGTCTGGGTTGTGGTAGGTGAGCAGGGCTGTCATCCCAAAGGCATAGCCACTGACACAGGATGTCACCTCGGACGCAAGGAGGGGCAGCCGGGAGAGGGTCCCACGGTCAATCAGCCCTGGCATCTTCCTGGGGGTCTCTGGGTGATGTGGGGAGCTGGAGAGAGAAAGGTGAGAATGGTTGTGGAGCCCTGAGTGCCCAAAATGTTTGCATGGCTCTGCCATCTCATTCTGAAACCCTGAGTGACCTGGGACAGGATGAGACCTGGGTTTGATGACTGCAGTGATGGGGATGGGGATGAAGCAAGACCCCGATGGGAAGACAAGGCAAACCCTTGCCCCAAATCCCCATTGGGCACAAGTGAGGAGGTGCAGATGAAACCTCCTGGGCTGGGGACACAGCCCTGGAGGTGCATAGTCCCCACCTCCCACACTGCTGGAGTCTGAGCAGAAAAAGCAAACATCTTTTCCTGTCCTTCTTTCTCCTCATTATCCTCCAAACCAACAACTTTCTCCAGGATAAGACTATGATCATGAGAGTTTTCCTTTCTCCTGGGGAAGGAAGAGTAGGCAGGCAGAGCCATACACGCTGCTGCCCTCCCATGCCCTTGCCCATCCTCATCCTTGCTGATTACAGGGAAGTGCCATTGCTCTGCTGTCCTGCATCTCCAGATCCTTCCTGCACAGGCTGACTCATTCCTCCCTGTGCTCAGCCGACACATTCAGATGCAAAGTGACTCCTTATGCCAATTACATTCCAACTCTTTTCCCTAAGCAGGTTTTCCTCCATTACATCTCCTCTCCCCCAGGCCTCAGGGTTTTAAAGGAGACTTTTCAGGTAGATTTTAGGGCCCCATCCTGCTCCCCCAGGGAACCAGGAGAAGTTGCTAGGCAGCAGTTCTCCCTGGCTGGCTCTGCAACGCTCTATGCAGTGATTTACGAGGCCCAGGAGAAGCCAGCAGCACTGAAATACATCAGTTTCTCATTCCTGCGTTATTAAAACCCACCTTTATATGCAAATGCCACAGAAGACATCACAGCCACGAGCTGGGTGAGTGCTCGGGCAGGAAAACGGCGCTGAGAAAGGACAAAGGGAGAGCCAGGCAGAGCAAGAAGGGCTGTCCAGGATGGGGGAGAGCAGTCAGGGAAACTGAGCACAGGAAACAGCAGAGAAGATGATGATGGAGGGCAGTAATCCCAAGGCACGCCCCTGGATCCCGGCCCAAAACCTTAAATTCTCGATTTAATCCACCCCTCCTTCCAGCACAAACGCTGCTCATGCCAGGAGCTGCCCAGGGAGGTTGGGGATGCATCCATGGGGATACAGCCCCCACAGTCAGGGGATGGATGGAGTCCCAGCCGAGCCAGGGGAGGCCATCCAAGCAGGATGCTCCAAGCCATGCCAACAGGGCCTGGGAAGGCAGGAGCTGGCAAGGGTTCACCTGCCACAGGGAGACACAGTGAAGGTCCCCCCACTTCAGTATGTGGCAGAGGCCACCAAGGTATGGGGAAGTGATTAAATGCCAGGTGGGGGAGGAAGGAGGGAGAATTATTTTACCTTAGGGAAGAAATAATAACAGGAAGAAGCTCTCTAACAGCTTGGCACCACAGGAATTCATTATGGGACTGCCAGAGGGGTGAATTTGGGCTCCAGGAGCGTGACTTCAGCTTGGAACTGGGGACTTGGTACAGAGGTGAGATCCAAGCCTCTAACATCTCCTGCACCCATGGAACACTGGGGACATAGCCCCCATGGGAGCCACTTGCCAGCAGGGATTTCTGCATCACCTGGGCCAGAACAAGCACTAAGGGACCCTTGGTGAGATGCAGAGCCCTGTGCCATCTCCTGTTTAATCCAGCCAGGAAAGCTGCACCTCTGAGGTGGCTCAGAGCCTGGCACCAGCTCTCACTGGTGTGTTAGCTGAAAACTCGGCCCCACAAGGACAGGGGGGGCTCAGAGGGCTCTTCCCAGCAAAAACCCTTTGACAGTGGATGCTGCCAGCTGAGCCGTGGGGCTGCTCCACACAGCTTGTGTCACCAACGCCATCAAGTGACTGCAGCGTGGAAAGGGAGAGCAGCAGAAAGGCTGAAGTGAGGGAGAGCAGTGGGAAGGCTGGAATCTCTCCCCTGTGCCACTCAGGAGCTCAGCACTGGCCCCTTGCCTGCTCCCCATCCTGCCTTTGCTGCTCTGGGATGTGCACCCAGTCTCCGTTCAGGCCATGGGGCCTGGACTCTCAGGATGGGACCTGGCAGGACCCTGCACTCAAAAAAAATTACCAACAGCAGGACCCTGTATCCCAAAAAAATTACCAACAGCAGGACCCTGCATCCCAAAAAAATTACCAACAGTTAATGCGGCACAGAGTACCCCTAGACACACTCAGTCCTCAGTGTGTCCCCTCACTGCCACCAAACGTGTCACACACAGCAGGCACAGGGCTATCCCACAGACCTGGCCAGGTGCCTCCCGACCTCGCACTTCATCTGGCATCCCAGGAAAAAGGGAAACCACCTTCAGCCCTCAAAATACACCTGTAATCCCATCAACTGGGGAGCACCTCAGGGGAGAGACAGACATTGTCCCTTGGCCAGCTGCGTTCTGGACCAGCTGCTACTGGATTGATCATTTTTTCCCCACTTCCTTTCCATGACAATCCACTGCTCTTCCTGGCCATGGAGGGGAGGGAGACACAGAAGTGTGATCATCCCACTGCAGGCAATACCCTCAACCAGACCCTGTGCCCCACTGATGGGGAAGGGGCTGATGCTGCTGTGACATCCCCGTGACACACAGGAAGCACAGGACTGGAGCCAGAGCACGGGCTCCAGCCCCTCACAGGGCTGCAGCGTCTGTCCCAGCACTCCCCAGAGGCTGGGGCTGGATTTTATGGGATAGGAAAAAGTGCTAATGTGCCTGGAAAATGGGGGTGGGGCTTGAAGCACTGCTTGGAGCTTCCTGGGTGTCCGTCTGTGTCTCTAAGCACTGATGAGCCCTCAAAAACTCTGTCTGAGCCCGTGGAGTAAAGACAGGGGCAGAGTAATGCTCCTCTAAGGTGAATTTTCATGCATTGAAAAGGAAAACAGAGCAAAACTGTGAGCACACAGCCTGGCTTCTGGCAGGACATGACTCCCAGGAGTGGGCTGGGGTCACCACAGCTGTGGTGGCATCCACAGCCGACAACAGGATAGGGATAGTCAAAGCAGGAGCTGGGATAAAACCCGACACAGCTCCACCCAGCCCTGCTGCCTGAAGGGCAGAAATCAGTGGCAGCCCGGCTGCTTCTGCCCTCCAGGACAGGCAGGCTGCCGTGTCAGGCTCAGCCCTGGTGTCACACCTTGCATCAAACGCATTTTTGAGCAGCTGAATCACTGCCCCGCCCTGCTGTAACCCCTGAACGACCACAAGCTGGTTCCCTTGGAGATGTCGCCTCCAGGTCCCAGCTAGACGCGGGGCACATCCCCACTGCTCAGAGGACGCCTGGCTTTCTGCAGCTAGGTAAAATATTCCTTCCACGTCGTCTGTCTCAATCAACACTGACATCCAGTGGCTCGCCGGGATGACGACAGCCGGAGCGCCCTGTGGAGATGTACAGGTGGACAGAGCTGGCCAGGGATGCCTGTTGCACCACAGCCTCCCATCAGCATTCCTGGACAATCTCCACCGGGAAAAAAACACCCCCACTGTTTTCAAATCCAAGACAGGAGAAGCCTTGCACTTCCCAAACTGTCAGGGCTCTCAAGTAGAATCACCCTTGGGAATTCTCCCTGGTTTTCAGGGCCTCAAGGCTCAGGGAGATGCTGAGGCACCCCTGACTTCACCTACCCGATCCACATCACTGCAGGTCATGACTAAGACATGCAGGAGTCCTCCAGATGCTTTCCTCCAAAGCACAAGGCTCAAACCTGGCCAGGAAACTGGGATCAACCCCCTAAATATCTCTAGGAAGAGCAGGAAATGGGGTTTGAAAGAGCACCCATAGCACTGTCCTATCTGGAAAAGCCCTGGATCCACCATGGCAGACTTGTGAGACACTCTCAGCAAAGGCTACAGGAACTGTTCTCCCATCTCCAGCCTCCCCTTGCCTCAAACTGCAAGCAGAATATCCCACTTAATGGTAAACCAGGAAAACAGCCACTGCAGGCCCCCAGAGGGTGAGAGCAAGGGCCCCCACTGCCACAGCAGCGACAAGGATTGCTGGCCCCAAGGACACCCTGGCCCCAAGGACACCCTGAGGCCTCAGATATGGAAACTGAGGAAAGGCTAGGAAGCAACTTCTCCTGCCAGGACCCAGTGGAAGCAGCCAGGTGCCCCTTCCTGAGGTGACACAGTGCCAGGCTGGGCCATGACTGACAGCCCTGGCAGAGACAGACTTTGGGTCAGCCATAACCCCAGCAAGTGTCTTGCACCACCAGTCTGGCCCCAGAGTTGGGTGTCACAGACCTGGATTCCTGTCCCAGGCCCCTTCCTAGAGCTGTTAATCACACATTTCTGACACAGGGGTTAATTAACCCCCACCTTGCCAGGCTCACAGCTGGGGGGAAAATCCCTGGGCTGAGCTAGAGGGGAGGTGTTGGCCCAGACACCACCTAAACCGACCAGGCAGGCTGCTTCCTGCCTGGGGTGCATCCAGATCCAAGGAGACACTCAGGGCCCCCAGGAGCAGCACAGCCCTTCTCCATCCACCCCTGTCCTGCCCTGCCCCAGCCGGTGTGGTGGATTCCAGCCAGGTCTCAGTGTTTTGAGCCTTTCTGGGGGGGGGATCAGCCCTCCTCACTCTGCCAAGGTCACTCCTCCTTCCCCAAGCAGTGTGTCCACAGATGGGTTATCCCACTTGGCTGCCCAGGACAGCAACAGCCCATCACCCCCAGCATCATCCCCCCGTCCATCCCTGTCCTCTGCCTGCACTGAGATGGACACAGTCACTACTAAAGTCTGTACAATTTTCGGGGAGGGATGGGATGTTCCAGGACTCAGCATCCAGCTGGGAAAAAAGCAAGGCTGGGAAGCAGCAGCTTGCAAAGTGTGGGCTTGTGCCTGCACAAATATTATGACAGGGATCTCTACAGTGAGCAGCTTTGTGCTGGGATCGTGCACAGCCTTGGGAAGTGACACACACACACACACCCCTCACACCCACCCCTGCGGAGCTAAAAAGGTGCAGGAGCAACGGGAGAGTAGCCACTGCTTTTCTTACCTTTCCTGGGAGAGAGGAGGAGGAGAAGGAAGAAAGGGATGGGGGGGTTGGAGCAACTTCACCCACTCTTGCAGCCCCTCTGCGGCTGGGCTGGGGAGGGCAGGAGGGGCAGGAGGAATCCCGAAGGCGGCAGGCACGGCTGCGGAGCGCTGTCTCTGGAAGACAGGGAGAGAGGGAGATGAGGAGAGAGGGAAAGGGAGGGAGAGAGGGAGAGAGGAGCAAGCGCCGGGGCTTGGGGTGGGGGAGCGCTGCACCACCAACCACCTCAGCAACCGGTGGCTGCACCCCCCGGACCCTCCCCAGCAGCGGGGGCAGCGGGGCTGGGGGAAGCCGGGGAGCCCGGGGGTCCCGGGGGGGCGAGGAAGGGTCTTACCGAACGGGCTGCAGCAACATGTGCCCCGGCGGGGAGGCTGTGCCCGGAGCCGGGAGGGGTCCGGCTCCCCTGGCATGGGGGGCTTCTGCACCGCCAGGGTGGGGCTCTGCCCCCCGCCGCTGGCTCAAAGTGTCCGGAGCTGTCTGGGTGACCATCATCATCATCATCATCATCACCCAGTGGAGCCATTTGTTTTGTCAGGGAGGTAACCATGACAATCCCCTCGAACACCCCGGCGCTTCCCCCTCCCCTCGCTCGCCTCCTGAGCCCGGGGGCTGCGGGGGAGACAACGGGCGAGGGGCGAAGCCCATCCGGGCGGAGGAGATGCCCCTGAGCTGGGCAGGCTGGTGGAGAAAAGAGGCTGAAACTCCCCTCAACCATGCCCACGATTTATCTCGTTGGGATTTTCCGCAGCAGCTGCCGGGAGGGGAAGAACCCACCGCATTCACCTTTGTCATCTCCTTTCTCATTCAAAGGAAGGAAAGCACCCTAAAGCCCCCCAAAATCAGCGTGCATCACTGCTCACTGGCCTCCTGTGCAGCCCTAGGCTGGATGTCTCTTCCAGCCTTGCTGTTGCCCCCCTTCGAATCTCAGCTCCTGCACCCTCTCCCCCCCAGGAACCCCCAAAGCCCCTCAAGCACAGCCCCCACCCATGGGGGTACACAAGGACCCTCCCCACAGGAGCAATGCTGTCACTGGTGGGATACAGTCCCTGCCCTGAGCAACTTACACTTAAACCCTGGAAAAACTTGTAGAAAGGGGAAACTGAGGCAGCTGGAGGGACACAGACTCGGACGTTGTCCCAAAGCAGAGCTGGACACCGAGCCTGGGTCACAGCACACCGAAGGTAAAGCTCCTCTTTCTCCCCCTGGCCTCCAAGGACACATCCACACTGCAGGATTGGCATAACCAGACATGTGGCACCCCTAATGACCCATCCTCTCCCCCAAGAACAATGTGTTTTGGAGGAAATGGCAAGAAACTCCACAAACAAATATCTGATCAAGAATTTTTTCCTAAGCCCAGCTCCCAGGGCTGACTTCAGCCTTGACCCTCCAGAATTTATGGCTCTTGCCAGACAAATAAGTCAGCCATGGCAAAACACAGGTCCCGTGTTCCCAGCGCCTGTAAATGTTTGTTTACCACAGCTTGTGGCTTCTGGGAAGAAAATAACATATGCCAGGAGAAATCCTGGGATTCAAACCAACAAATGTGGTAGCAGCAGGGTATTTGTTTAGAAGATAAAGCAACATCTGATAGGGTGGATGAGGCAAGTGTGAGACCTCAGGAAGACACACATGGAGTTGTTTGGGGGGAATTAATATTTAGTGCTGATGCTGAAGCTGCATCACCACAGTGATCAAAAGTGCTGCCCAGAACAGCTCACAGGTGTTTGTTCCTCCTCATCCTCTCCAGGCTGGCTCTGCTCAAGACACTCCACCATGGATGAGGGCCAGCCCCTCCCAGGGAGCAGCAGTGGGGAATGGGATGGGTGTAAATGAGGCAAAACCAGGGAGGGGACAAGCTAAAAGTAACATTTGAGGTCACCTAAGTGCCATCTCAATGCCTGTGGCTTTACCCACCTGGGGCCAGGCAACAGCAGCACCTCCAGCCACCACAGAGGAATATTCCCAGTCCTGGTTCATGCCTGGGTGGATTCTGGGACTGGCCAAGCACAGAACAGGTTTTCCAGGCTCATTACCAGCTCACTCAAGTGTGCTCGTGTGGTGCTCTTGTGCTGGGAGATTCACATGGGCTCAAAACTTACAAAAAAACCCCAAAACTAGAAAAAAACTAATACTAAACCAAATCTCCTGCTGGATGGACAGCAACAAGCACTTCCCATGATCTCCATGTGTGTTCTGTATGTAAATGCCATTTTCCTCAGCCTGGAATGCTCTGAAGAAACAAATAATCACTCTGTAGGGAGACTGATGGTTAAAAAGCGATAATATAGGGTTGGGCAGGGATTGCCTCCTCCTCCTCCTCTTTCTCCTCCTCCTTTTCCTCCTCTTCTTCTTCTTCCTCTTCCTCCTCCCTGCAGCAGGTTTGTGTGCGGGCAAGGAACACTGACCTGTTTGGGGTGTAAGGACCAGAGATAATTTCAATGAAATTCCACCATCCAACCTCCACCATTGTGAGCTCTCTCATTCCAGCACAGCCAAAGTCTGCTGGTTTAAATAAAAAAGCGTTTATTTAAACAAATCTGAATATTTACCTCACGTTTAAATGAATAAATATGTAATTGTATGATAGCAGAGTCTCCAGAAAATTCAAGGGCCCTGCATGGAACCCACAGGAAGCCCACACCTCCAGGAGCCCATCCCTGCTCCAGAGACTGAGGAGGAAAGTCCTTCCTCATGGGCAGAACAGAGAAACACCCACCACAGTCACACTGACAGGCTGCACAGCTCTGAAAATCCCAAGGAATGATTGCAGCCAAGGCCAAGGAGCAGAAAGGAGGTGTTGGAAGGATCTACCCCCAGCCAATGTTGTCTGATCACAGTTTTCTTCTCAGTACCTCTGTTTTCCCCTCTCTAAAATGGGACTAATCCTGATTAAATGTATTTATGGGAGGTGTGTCAGCAAGAAAACATTAAACTGAAAGCATGAGCCTGTCAGCCTCTGGGATTTCCCACATTCATCTTTATTTTTACCCTAATTAACTAATTAACATCTCAGACTTGCCTTTGGCTGCCGGCTCTGTTGCCATTGAAAATCTCCTTGTGTTCAGCTCCAGTGTTCAGCATCCTCCTGTTGCCATGGAAAAAACTGCCATGATGTCACCTCCACAAATACAGCTCCAAATACAGACCCCAAAGTTCACGTGTGGGGCTGGGGAGGGATCCCCACAGACTGAGGGACATGGGGCCACCACCGCCATGCAGGAAACTGAATTAGATGGAAAAGTATCAGATTATAATATTTGATAAGAACAGGGTTTAGTTTTAAGGAAAAAACCAACCATGGTTGGTGTGAAGAGAGCAACAGTGAAGGGTCCAGCCCCACCTGGGATAAGATTTCTCAGCACAGAAAGAAATAACAGCTCAGTTGGAAGTTTTAGGCTGTGAGAACAAATGAAGTGCCTCCATTAAAGGAGAAGGGGAATACTGAGTCAGGGAAATAATCCTTGGTTTGGGAACTTGTGGCTCATGCCTGCAGGCTTGGCCATTTTGCTGGTTCTGCTGCATGGAATAAAAACACAAATTCAGACTGTCCTTGAGAGCTGCATTGTCAAACAAGGCTCAAGGAAGGGAATAGCAGCCCAGCAAGGAAATCCCACAGGCTCTTCCCACACTTCTTTCATTTCTACTTTCCCTTTTACTCCTCTTTATTGCAGGACCTTTAAAGAACAGGTTTGATACCAGGTCTAAGCTGGCTCCTGCCCTACAGCAGGAGACAGGACGGAAATTACTCTTGCAGCTCCTGTCACTTCTAGACCTCCATGACTCATTCTCCTACCTTGTTTTCACCTCCACCCCTGCTCCACAGACGGAGCTGCGGTTCCCTCACAAATGTCACAGTGTCTGCGTGATTCTCCCCCAGCCCTGGCTCCCAAAAGGACTCCATTCCATGGGAAACTGCAGGAGCTGCAGTCTCACACCAGATGGCACGGCAGGGCCTGACCCTCAGACTCAAACCAGACAGGGGGAACAGCCCCACCCCACCCCACATGGAGGCCCTGACCCACAACCCCAAACCAGACATGGGGCACAGCCCCACCCCACATGAAGGACCTGACCCCCATAGATGGCCACATCACACAGGGGACTGAGCCCCACATCATGTGAGACACAGACTGACCCCCAGATCATAGTGGGGTCCTGACCTCAGCCCCTGAACACAGTGCCCCTCAACATACAGGGGACCTGAGCACCCAGCCCCACACTGCACAGGGCTCACAGCCCCACAGGGCACAGAGCTCACAGCCCCACAGCACACAGCCATACCCTACACAGGGCACACTGCCCCACAGAGCTCACAGAGCTCACAGCTTCACCCCATACAGAGCTCACAGCCCCACAAGGCTCACAGCTCCACAAAGCACAGGGCCCAGAGCCCCACACCGCACACAGGGCTCACAGCCCCACAGAGCTCACGGGGCTCCCAGCCCACAGAGCCACAGCCTCACCCCACAAAGCTCACAGCCCCACAGGGCTCCCAGCCTCACCCCACAAAGCTCACAGCCCCACAGAGCCACAGCCTCACCCCACAAAGCTCACAGCCCCACAGGGTCACAGCCTCACCCCACACAGGGCTCCCAGCCCCAGAGAGGTCACAGCCCCACAAGGCACACAGGGCTCACTGCCCCACAGCCACAGAGCACAAAGCCTCACCCCATAGGGCTCACAGGGCTCACAGCCTCACCCCACAGCCCCACATTGCACACAGCGCTCACAGCCCCACAGAGCACACAGCTCACAGGGTCACAGCCTCACCCCACCCCGTGTCCACCCCTCCCCACCTCAGACACCCCGCTGTCACTCCTCACCCCGTGTCACCCCTCCCCACCTCAGACATCCCGCTGTCACTCCTCACCCCGTGTCACCCCTCCCCACCGCAGACACCCCGCTGTCACTCCTCACCCCGTGTCACCCCTCCCCACCGCAGGCACCCCGCTGTCACTCCTCACCCCCCGTCCCCTCTCCCGCCGCCCCCGGAACGCGCAGTCCCCGGAACGCCGGTGCGCGGCCGCGGTTCGCGGGTCCGGGCGGTGCCGGGGCGGTGCCGCGGGCGCGCAGGCGCCGCTCCCGCCCGGCGCCATCGCGGCTGCTGCGGCCACCCCGGGCCGGCCATGGCCACCGACTCGTGGGCCCTGGCCGTGGACGAGCAGGAGGCGGCGGCCGAGTCGGTGAGTGCGCGCCGGGGCCCGCGGGGGCTCGGGATGGCGCGGCCCGGCCCGGTCCAGCGGCGCGGGGTCCCCCGGGCCGC
This sequence comes from Melospiza georgiana, assembly GCF_028018845.1. Lineage (NCBI taxonomy): Eukaryota > Metazoa > Chordata > Aves > Passeriformes > Passerellidae > Melospiza > Melospiza georgiana. The sequence continues at coordinate 4,948,649 of NC_080451.1, forward strand.
GCGGCCCCCGCCGCCTCCTCACAGAAAGCAGCGATCGAGAAACGCTTTTCGCCCCATTTTCTGCCGTGGGGGCAGGGAGGGCCCGGGGTATCCGATTGTCCCTGGGCTTGGGCTCTTCCTTTATAAGCAAAACCCCCAATTTTTATTTATTTATATATTTACTTACCATTATTTTAAAATTTTCTTCGCCTATCCGAAGGGCAGAGACTTCCCTGCGATCCCACTCGCCCTCCATCCAGACACTACAGCGCTTCAGGCACTCACCCAGCCTCACCTCTGTCCTCCAGCATCCAAAAAAATTCCTCTTTCTCTCGTATTGTTTTTTAATGAAAAGATGTAATTTAGTACCTCAGAAAAAAAAATGTTTTCTGTTTTTTCTGTGCTTGGGCACAGAACACTAACTGAGGATGTGGGGAAGATCCTCAGGGCTGCTCCCCCTGCACATTTCAGGTGGTGAAACAAATTCATCCTGGGGCAGCTTGTGCCAGCCAGGACAGGGCATAGATCCTATTTCCATCCTGGAGTTCTGATTTTCTTCCATTTTCCATCAGCAGAGCTATTGGGGGAGTGGAGGGTACAGGACACAAAACAACCCTTTCTCTGTGTTGTCATTACAGTTTAAAAAATTTGTATTTTTGTTTAAACTCCTGCTTAGAAATAGTTGTATTAAAACTCTTGAAATCAAGTTCCTCTTGTGTCTTCATCCCTTCCAGCTGAGCAGGGTTTGTGCAATACTTGATAAATCCAAAGCTCAGGTTTTCCTGGCTGGGGAATTAGAATATATGGAGCTATATTTGAATTTCTCTGATTTTGTGTTTTCTTCATTTCTAGTTGAGCACTTTACACCTGAAGGATGAAAAAACCAAACCAGATGCCAATGGTGAGTCCCAGCTGCTCAGATGGGCTTGGAAAGGGGCGAATGTTTCCCTGTGGGGCTTCAGAGCACTGCTGCCAAAGTAAATTCCTGGTAAATCATGAGATTCCAGAAGAGCTGAGACTAAACAGCAACACAGACTAAATATTTTGGTGTCTCAGGGAGCTGGGTGAGCAAAATCCATTGGTGTGGTTGCTAAACTGCACTTGGGGGTGGTGCTTGGGTTTCCTGTGCACAGCAGTGGAGCAGGGCAGTTCTCCTCAGGAAAATGAGCTGTTTGGAGATGTTCAGGATGTTCCAAACAGCTCCTCAGGAAAATGAGCTGTTTGGAGATGTTCAGGATGTTCCAAAGCTCTGGGGTGTGGGCTGCCCCCACGCCCTGAGCCCACCTGTGCCCCCCTCACCTGTTCCCATGCAGGTGCCGTTGTCAAGGCAGATGACAATGTGGAGAAGACGGAGGATGAGGAGAAGGGTAAGTGCCCTCCTGAAAAAAGCTTTGGCAAGGGAATGAATTAAATTTAATTTTAATTATATTGATTTAATATATACTTAAAGTAAGTCTGCCTTGTGTCTCAGGAGCGCTGATCTTGTATCCTGCCCCAAGGACTTAATTGTAAGACATGTCCTTCCTCCATAACACTTTTAAAGGCATTGTGTCCTGTAATAACTTGGGAGACTCCTGGATTAGAGTGGAGAGAAATAAGGGGATAGCAGTGTCCTCAAGGCAGGACTGGATACAGGAGCAGTTGGATAACCTGGAGCTGGGATTGCTGTAGCAACCAACGAGTTGTGTTTATGCAGTGGCTGCTCAGAGGTGGGTAAAGGCTCACGTTCTTTCAGAAGGTGGCTCTAGGAAACAGATTTAGTAGCAAAACCCCAGAGTGCAGCAGTTTAACCTCATTTTGATCTCTGTTATCCTCAACCCTTGTGTTTCAGCTCTGAAATCTTTTAAAGTACCGTTTACCCTCAAACCTTCCTTAAAAATAAAACCCTGGGAGGTGTCTGCCCACATGTCAGAGTGAGGGTTGAGGAGGCCTTATCCTGTCCCAGGTAAATGCTAAGCTCAAAGAATCTTAATAAGCAGAGATCTGGATGTGTTAAAGTCCCCCTTAGAACAGTGCTTGTTTGATTTGTCTTCCTGGGTGTTAAATGGGGGAATCTCTGGGATCTCTCAATGTCTCATCCAGGAGGTTTGGGCTCTTCCAGCCATCACACTCTAATGAAGAATTTCAGTATTTGGAGGGATTTTGTCCCTTTTAAGTGGCTCAGGAGTTCAGTGGGAGCGAGGGCTGGAACAGGCTGTGACTGATGGATTGATGTTTTCCACCTCCTTTCCCAGAGGACAGAGCTGCCCAGTCCTTGCTGAACAAGCTGATCCGCAGTAACCTGGTTGACACCACAAATCAGGTGGAGGTGCTGCAGAGGGACCCCACATCACCCCTCTACTCTGTCAAGTCTTTCGAGGAGCTGCGCCTGTAAGTGCCTGCTGGGATGAGCCAGAGCCTTCTCTGCATGGAGCTGTAAATCCTGGGATCAGATATATTAAATAGGCTCCCTTATAACTGGGTTTTTCAGTTTGTCACGGGGAGCCTTATTTGTAACTTCTGAGAGAGAGAAGTTTTGCTGTAACTGCCAGAGCAGATATGAGTTTGGAGCCCATCAGGTAGCTGGAACCTCTCCCTCATGTCCTGAGAAATTCCCTGGTGGCATAGGAGATACCACTTAAAAGTACATGGGTTTGTGTATCAGGTTAGTGCCAATTTGTCATCAATAAGTGAGTGTGTAATTTGTATTATTTAAGTGCAAGGAGAGTTGGTTTATCTGGGTGCCTGATGGGGGTTTCCATCTGAAACAACAGCAGTGAACAGCACAAAGGGAACAGCTTGTTTTAACAGCAACACTGGATTTATGTACTGGAGACACCAGTATTTTCTGACTTCCTTCCCCTGAAAACCTCTACCAGTCAAGCTTTCAAGGGATAACTGTGTTTAGGGCATGGTTGATGGATATACGTATTAATATGCTGAAGAGTGCATCCTGTTGGGATTGCTGTGCTTGTGTTGATCTCAGGTTTGTTGCTCTACAAGCTCTGCAGCAAAATGGGAGCTGAAGAGCCTTCTCCCCATGAAATGCCAGGGTGTTTTGCTTTGTTGGTGTTTGTGGTTGAGTGTCTGCAAAAGGAAGCTGAGGTCCTGCAGTGCCTGTTAGACTAATTCATTCCTGTGTTTCAAAAGGCAAACAATCCCAGGGAGCTGATGACAGGGACAGCCAGCCTAATTGAGTCTTCATTTTGTTATGACTCGGGGTATCCTTGGCAACTGGTGCAGAGTTGGGCTTTGTCTGTCCTTGCTTGGAGCAGCACAAGGTTACGTTTTCAAAGGGCTTTTGTTCCAGCCATCATTGGAAAGCAATACAGGATTTTTGCAAAATTATGTTGTGCTGAATGGGAAGTTACTGCAGTGGGAGATGTGGGCAGGAGAGCTGTAACCTGCTTGGAAAGGAGAGCCCTTCTGAGAGCACTCACAGCATCTGGGGAGCACTTGAGGGTCATCAGCTGAGAATTTCCAGCACCATAAGCCAGGTTTAGGTTGTTCTGGGGTCTCGTTGTCTACACAAGTGTCTGCTGAGAGTAGAAGGCTCCCTGGAGAGAAAGCAGCAGATGAGAGTTTGCTGGCCAGCAGTGTCAGCACACAGTTCTGGGTGTGAGGGCTGGCTTGCAGCCACAGATCACAAGGTGTAGTCACAGCAAACTGAGCTAATTATCAGTCATTTACCTGAGCCAGCATTGCTCAGCTGTAGTACAGAATCCACATAACCTGCTGAAGTCCTTGCAAGGATCTCATGATCCCTTCATCCTGTTCCTCACGCTTTGTCCCACGTTTGAGTCATCAAGGAGTGATAATTTTGGCACCAAGATTAGGCCTGGCTGAGGAAATGGGACTGGCCTGAAGGGCAGGATTAACACTTTCTGCTCTGTGATTCCTGGATTGTCTGAAAAGCTGCTTTGGAACAAGCAGTGCTGGCCTTAGACACAGCTGGGACAGGCAGGCTGACTTATTAAATCCAGGGGTTTTTGCAAAGCTCCTTGTCTAGACTTCCTGCTGTCACTTATGGTTCCAGATGCTGACCACAGTTGTTTCACAGGTGAGATTGTACCAGAGACTGCTCTAGGATGTCTTCTTGAGGGTTTTTCTCACCTTTTTGTACACAAATGAAAACTAAATGGACTTAAATAGGTCATGATATGAAAATTTCTCTTTTCAGGAAACCACAGCTCCTGCAAGGAGTCTATGCCATGGGCTTCAACAGACCATCTAAAATCCAAGAGAATGCCCTGCCCATGATGCTTGCTGAACCGTATGTACACATTCTTCCTACTCTCTACCAGAATAGAAGGATTTGAAAGATTCAGTGTACTGCTCCTGAATTTTGGGTGGGAGGAGGGTGATGAGAAACTCTCAGGGTATGGAGAAAGGGTTCCCATGTCACAGTGTTTCTGTGGTTATTAACTATGTGCCAGCAGCCCTGGATTTGTCCTTTTCCTAGGGCTGGTACTGAGCATGCAGTGCTGTGGGGTTTGGGAGGTCGTTGCCATTTTCCTCATTAGTTTGGGAAGAAATAATACGAAATGGCTCAGAAATCCTGGGTGGGTAGGAGTAGCTGAGGTGCTGATTTTCCTCTCTACAACCCTGAGCTGGAACATGTGAGGTACTGAGACACTGGGGAAGAAGTGTGAAATGGGAAATTACTGATAGACAACCACAGCTCTCCTTCCAAATCTCCCTAACTGAGAAACGCTGAAGGAGGGTGTTGGGCAGGAAGAAATCCCTGCCCCACGGAGCATAGCTGGTCAGGTTGGCCATGGATGCAGAGCAGGGGTAGATGTGACAGGATTCAGGTGCCCCCGTGGTGCCTCACCCTCTGAGCTGTGCCTGCTGTGCCCCCAGCCCGCAGAACCTCATCGCGCAGTCGCAGTCCGGTACCGGCAAGACAGCTGCCTTCGTGCTGGCCATGCTCAGCAGGGTTGAGCCCGGGAACAAGTATCCACAGGTAACCTGGCATGGGGCTGTCTCACCCTGGCCGTGCAGTGCCATCTAGTGAGGAACCTCAGCTGCTGGAGGCCTTCAGATGTAAATTCATGGCTTGATGGAGCCATGGTGTTATTTCTTCAAGCTGATTAAAGGGGATGGAGGTTTGGGGATTTATCAATTCAGTGCAAAAGATGTAGATTTTGCTCAAAACTTGTTCCTGTCAGTCCTTCCTGTGCATCACACAGGATGCCACTGCTCTGTGAGTATGTGAAGGGTGAGATAATACACATGTTATAATTCACACTATCACAATCAGAAGCTATTTCTTAATTACAATACATTATAAGCATTTCTTAGCTTACCAGCTTATATTACACCATACTACAAATACCTTATACTAATACCAAATAACCAAATACCAAATAACTAATAATCTAAAATTACCCCTCATAAGTCTTACTACCATATATCTTTCATAGTTCTATTTCTCCAAAATATCTACTCTTATTTATAAAGTCATTTTTAAAACTTTTTTCTTGTTCCATTTCTCTCTCAACAATGTTTATCCTACTTCATAACATTTTTAAGTAATGTATGTTTACATACAAATGTATACTATGTGAACCTTCTATCAAACTTTGAGAATTTTCTGCAAATCCATTTCCCACATGTGAGGAGTTAAATTTTTCTGGGAGGACTTAAATCAGGGAAATAGTGCAGGCTGAAGAAGATTGGCGAAGTACCTTTGGGGTGGAAGAGAAGGTAACTGTGACAACAGAACAGAAAATGCCTGGAGAGGGACTTTTAAATCAGATTTCCTCATAAGATGGTTGAGAAACTGTTCATCCACTTGCATATTTGTCTTGAAGAAAACTTCAACAAGGATTTTAAAAAGCAAGTGTGATAGTGTTGCCCTGCATGTTGATCACCTCACTCATTATCCTTCTGTTCCTCCAGTGTTTGTGCCTTTCCCCAACATATGAGCTGGCACTTCAAACAGGAAAAGTGATTGAACAGATGGGAAACTTCTACCCAGAGCTGAAACTTGCATATGCTGTCCGAGGCAACAAACGTGAGTAAGGGGAGACACCACAAACAGGAATGAGGGAATGATTCTCTCAGGTGCACCAGGGCAGTCAGGGGGTGAAATGGCTCGGTCAGAGAGGGCTGGAACATCTCCCTGTGTGCAGAGCCCCCCTAGAGCAGCCCTTCCTTCTGTCTCGGCAGTGGAGAGAGGGCAGAAGATCTCGGAGCAGATCGTCATCGGCACGCCCGGCACCGTGCTGGACTGGTGTTCCAAACTGAAATTCATCGATCCCAAGAAGATCAAGGTGTTTGTGTTGGATGAGGCAGATGTGATGATCGCCACCCAGGGCCACCAGGACCAGAGCATCCGCATTCAGAGGTACGGAGGGACAGGGACAGTGGGGCTGCAGTCAGGACTGGTGTCCTCACCAGTGAAGCAACAAGATTGAAATGACAGATTCGCTCTAGTCCAGGGGGTCACAGAGGCACAGTGTCAGGGGATGACAAGCAGTTTCATTTCACAGGATAACACAGAATCACTAGATTGGAAGAGACCTTCAAGATCATCGAGTCCAACCCAGCCCCAACACCTCAACTAAACCCTGGCACCAAGTGCCATGTCCAGGTTTTGTTAAACACATCTAGGGATGGTGACTCCACCACCTCCCTGGGCAGCCATTCCAGAACTTTTATCTCCCTTTCCATATAAAACTGTTTTCCTATTATTCAACCTGTATTTCCCTTGATGCAGCTTAAGGCTGTGTCTTCTTAAGGTTAGGTGTCCTTAACCTTAAGGTGTCTTCTTAAGGTCCTTGATGCAGCTTAAAGTTCTGTCAGTGCTGCCTGGAGAAAGAGACCAACCCCACCTGAGCACAGGCACCTTTCAGGGAGTTATAGAGAGTGAGAAGGTCACTCCTGAGTTTCCTTTTCTCCAGGCTGAACACCCCCAGCTCCCTCAGTGGTTCCTCAGGGGTTTGTGTTCCAAGCCCCTCTCCAGTCTCGTTGCCTCCTCTGGACATGTCTCAACGTCCTTCCCAAACTGAGGGCCCAGAACTGGACACAGCACTCAAGGTGTGCCCTCACCAGTGCTGAGTACAGGGGCAGAATGAGCTCCCTGCTCCTGCTGGCCACACCATTCCTGATGCAGCCCAGGATGCCATTGGCCTTCTTGGCCACCTTACAGAATAAAAATCCTGTCCCTGGAGCAGGGTTTATTCCTCTTTAAGAAGGTATGTCTGGATGCTGTGGTCCATGAGGGAGTGATCATGGGTGGATAAGATTGGTTTTAGTCTTTCCAGCCCTGGAAATAACTGAAATAACTGGTTCCAGCATTGTGGTTTTCCTTTGCCTGTAGCATTCCATCAGGATATCATGAGATGACCATGTTGTATGGGAACCTTACCTATTTCTCTTTCTCTTTCAGAATGCTCCCCAGGGACTGCCAGATGCTCCTGTTTTCTGCCACTTTTGAGGATTCTGTGTGGAAGTTTGCTCAAAAAGTTGTTCCTGACCCAAACATTATCAAACTGAAGCGTGAGGAGGAGACCCTGGACACCATCAAGCAGTACTATGTGCTGTGCAGTAACAGGGATGAGAAGTTCCGGGCTCTCTGTAACATCTACGGGGCCATCACCATTGCCCAGGCCATGATCTTCTGCCATGTGAGTGCTTCCAGGGAGTGTTAGTCCTGGTGACCCCTCAGAGTCTGCAAGTGCTAAAACCGAGCCAGACAGCGTTTCCAGAAAGGAGCTGAGAACAAAATTGCCCTTTATGGCTTCTCTGGCTCCATCTTTGAGGGAAATCCTGAAAGCCACATTAATACTGGCTGGTTTGATTTCCTGGGTTTGTTCATCCAAGAGACAACACTGGACTTTTTTATTCCTCAGTGGTCATTGTTATCTCTTAAATCCTCTGAAGGAAAGATCAGAGTAATGCACATTATTCCAAAACTCTGAACTGAAAAGAAAAAGAAGTAGGGTTGGAAAATGGATGAAAATAGGGCATAATGAGGGATTGGGAAGTCTTTTGCTTCTCTAGCTGATACAGAGCTGTTCCTGGGACTTCATTTCTCTCGGGTAACTGAGGATACACCTCTGGATCTCACTGTGAATCATACTGACTTGGTCTTCTTTTTCTGGAAGCTGCCATAGTAATTTTTAGGGAAAAATCAGTGCTGACAGCACCAAACAGCCAGGCAAAGTGAGCCCAGACAGGATGAGAGTGTTTGGAATCTGCTGCAGCAGTTTGCTTTTAGGCTGTCTCAAGACATAATTGGAGCTCAGAAAACTGTTTAATTCAAGGCTGTTCAGAGCTCTGTGGGATTTCACAATCACATTCAGGTCTGACCCTGCCATTTTCCAAGCTGAGTAGTTGTGGTTTTGTGACAAGTTTCATGAATTTTCAGTGTACACATGTAGTGTCAGTCTCCAGCAGAGTGAAATCCCAAGGAGCAGAGCACAAAGAAAACCTGTCTTATTAATCAGGGGCTCCTGTGGTGGCTGAGGTGTATTGTGCTCTCTGATACAGTTTGTAAGGGAGACAAAAACTGAGCAGCCAGGGAGCTTCCAGTGGGCCCCCAGGGAGGTTCATTGTCACTTTCCAGCATTAGAACCCGTTCCAACCGTGGGGCTGGCTGTGTGTTGCAGACTCGGAAGACGGCGGGGTGGCTGGCAGCCGAGCTGTCCCGGGAGGGCCACCAGGTGGCCCTGCTCAGCGGGGAGATGATGGTGGAGCAGAGAGCGGCCGTCATCGAGCGCTTCCGCGAGGGCAAGGAGAAGGTGCTGGTGACCACAAACGTCTGTGCCAGAGGTAGGATGTGGAGGAATGGGGCCAGGTGATGCTCCAGGGTTTTGGCTTTCCTACTTTTCATGTATTTGTGACCCTGCAGTTCTTTAGTGTGTGACTCCAAACCCCACACACAGTGCCAGCTGCTGTTCTCCCCGTTGGGGCAGACACAGCAATTCCTCTCCAGGCCTGGCTACCAAGGATACCTCACTGCCTCAGGATTTCATATATTCACTTAATATATTCTTTATAATTTGCATTTACAATTTTTAATTTGTACTATAACCCTGCAGTTCTTTAGTGTGTAACTCCAAACCCCACACACAGTGCCAGCTGCTGTTCTCCCGTTTGGGGCAGATACAGCAATTCTTCTCCAGGCCTGGCACTCAAGGACATCTCACTGCCTCAGGCTCCAAGAAATTAAACAAAAGGGAGCTGGGGAGAGCAAACTTGGGGTAAATTATTTCATTACCTGAAGCTGTAATTGGAGGATTAACCCCCAATATGCAAATGAACCAAAGTTATAAAAGTGTAAAAACCCCTGACCCCGTGGTTCATTTTTGGGTTCAGCCCCTGGGGAGCTTTGTCTGCCTGAGATGTACCTGAAAGTCCTTCAATAAATACACCCACGTTTTATTCCCTTTATTTTGTCTGGCCTCTGTTTTTAGGTGGCCTGAGAAGGCATCCCAGGGAGGCTGCAAGCAGCACTTCCTAAGATAACACATACCCCTGGCCAGCTCACAGGGAGAATTCACATCCTCAGGTGTTCCAGTTGGGAGGAATTGGTGTCTTTACACTGTGTGCCTGTGGGCAAACATGGGATTGCTTGTTGGCTTCCTGCTGCTTGAGGTGGAAAAGTCCATCCTGTGAGAGTCTGGCACCAAGCCAGTTTGCAGTGAACCTGTCCCCAAGCACAGAAAACTAAAAACCAGTGAAATCCAGTTCACTATCCCAGTAGGAATTTGTGGTGTAATTTGACATCCTAGAACAGCTAAGACAGGATTGTACTTGGAAAAAAACAAGCAGTCTTTAGAGCTTTGCAGGGAAGGAGAGAGTTTCTGGCATACTTGAGTGCTGGTAGAATTTCCAGAATATTTCAGTGCCTTTGGCTGTTTCAGTGGGACTCTCTGCCCTAACAACTCAATAGCTTATATTTCCACCCCATGAGGGTACTGTGGAAAAGCTCCATTTCAGAGTGTGAGGAGTGCAGAAAGATTTAAGTGAAGTTGTATAACCTGATGCTCTCTTTTTGTCAGGGATTGATGTAGAGCAGGTGTCTGTTGTTATCAATTTTGACCTGCCTGTGGATAAGGATGGCAATCCAGACAACGAGACCTACCTGCACCGCATCGGCCGCACCGGCCGCTTCGGCAAGCGAGGGCTGGCCATTAACATGGTGGACAGCAAGCACAGCATGAACATCCTCAACAGAATCCAGGAACATTTCAGTACGTACCCTCAGCCTTTCTCCAAGCTGTTGAATCACTGCAGAATTTGACTTGCTGGATGCTGAGCAGGTCTCAGGGTGTTTGTTGAGCCTTAAACGGGTGGCAGAGGAGCACAGCGGGAGTGTTTGGTGTAGCATCACTTGGGATTGTGACCTGCTGCCTGGGACAGGAGCAGAATAAATCAGGCTGTGTTTGCTGTCTGCATGGATAGTCCTTGAAGTGGATGTTCTGGAGTACCCAAAAGGGCCTCTGATAAAAGGAAACAGTTTTAATTTGTATTTTTAAAACCTGACTGACTATTCACTGATAAACCAAAACTCAAGTCCAGCTGAGCAGCGTTCCCTTCTCTGCTCAGTGTTAAGAAATCTGACCTATTTCTCTTCTTTCCCAGACAAAAAGATAAACAAATTGGATACCGATGACTTGGATGAAATTGAGAAGATAAATAACTGAAATAGCTGCTGGAACTGGTGTGTGCCCTGCTGTGGAAGTTCTCCCACTACAATTGGATCAACGTTTGGATTGGCACAGCCTCTTGGCTCGTCCCGAAAAGGACTCTTCAAGATATGAGTACACAAAAATTACCTCATGTTCAAAATTGCAGTTGGACTTCAAATTGTGCAACTATGGGGAGGAAGAGGAAATGTTTACAGAAGCTTTTAACATTTCTTAGTTTAGCCTTAAAATGGGATGATCTTTGGAATTCTGAGAAATACACTTGCCAAAAGAGAGGCAATAGGGAATACCTAAAATTTTAAAAGGAAAAAAAAATATTATTATCTTTAATTGGGATAATGTGCAGCATTAACCTGGTCAGTTTAAATCCAACAGCTGAATATATAACGGACATAAGGAAAGGGAAAAAAATTTAAAAAAAGAAAACCTAAAAACCCCAAACAAGGCAGCTGGTTTTTGGCTAAATACTTAACTTGTACAAACTAGGATGTCACTCCCCTGAGCTCTTTAAGACTCATTTCTGGCTTTCTGATGGATTTGCTCTGCTTTTCCTTCCATAAATTGTCCTGAGGATGTCTCCAGTAGCTCCTACTCGCAAGCACAGGTGCAGTGTGGCTTTGCTGGGCAGCATTTTCTTTTCCTTTGTCCTGGATTTGTTGGGATGGCCACTCTCTGTGATGGTGGGTGACACTACACAAGTTCATCCCAAGTGTTTAACCTGGCTGTGGTGTGGGTGGGTTGGCTGGGAGGGGCAATATGAAGAGAACTGTACTAATGGATTGCCTGATTAAATTCACCTCTGTGAGTGAAATTCACCATCTGATGAAATGCACCGTGCTGTGAAGCTCAGCATGGGTAATGTGCAGAGCTGTTGGGCTTCACCCATCAGATACAGGATTACAAGAACCAACAAATCATGATAGCCTGGATTGACCAAAAACATGTACCCTTAGTACACCAAATTTACCTGTTGCAGTAGGTTTCAGTACCAGAGTTTTGAGTCAAATTGCTCAGCCAAATTGCAGGTGGGAAGTGCTCCATAGTGCAAAATAGGTTGTTGTTCCCTGCCCCGGGGTGTTCCATGGAGAAGGAAGGATTCACAGCTCCTGGAGAAGGAAGGAGATGCCTCCTGTGTGTTGGGACCACTCTTGTGCACACAGCTGGACACTGTGGGCTGTCCCCCAGCCCAGTCTCCAGGAGAAGGAGGCTCCTGAACCAGAACTTAGGGTGCACAGCTCTTTGTTGGGGGGGAAATGGGACATGCATGAGCAGCCATGGGCCTGCTACTCAGCGTGGGAATCATGTCAAAACAAGTGTATAAATTGTAAATTTAAACTGAATTGTTTTCTTTGCAATTTTGGCCATCATATTCTGTTCAAAGACAGGAATATGGATCCTTTTACCAAGTAAAAAAAGGCTCATTTAAAATGTACCTAAAATTTTAGGAAATTGTGCACCCTTTTATCAATTTGTATAAAGGCTTTAGTGAAGAAAAAAAAAAAACAGCTTAAAATTAAACTTTTTGTATTCTGGGGTGTATCTATTTTTATTCTGTTGGAATCCTATTTAAAGTGGCAGGTGCGTGAGTGCGTGTGGAGTGGAAGACTTGATTTAATCACCTACTTTCCTAGTACAGTTGAATGACCTGGTGACAGCAGAGTATTGGATTGAATTGTCATGGAAGCTGCTGCTGGTCCTGTGTGCTGTTTCTAATGTACTTTTAATTGGAATTAAAGAACACATACTGAACAATCCCTTTGCTGACTTCTTGCTTGAATACTTTGTTGGTGTTTAAAAGCCTCAGTAAGGACATTCATTCTCAGCCAAAAGTCCTGATAAGTTTTATATTTGTGACTTTAATGCTGAAATTCTTAAAAGATTCCCACTAAGAAGTTTGTTAAATGATGCCAGACAATAAATGAGGTCAGATAAATATTGTTCTTCCCTCCTGTGCTTCTTGTGCTGGACTTGGAATTGCTGCTAAAATCTCCCCAGAACAGTTCTGAAGGAAAGAGAAGAACTGAGGGAGAAAAGAGGTGTTTTCCCTGTGCTGTGCTTGCCTAGATCAAGACTTGATACTTTTTGCCCATCTTTGGAGATGCTGTAGCCTGGGTGAGGTGATTAGAACCAAACTCATCCAGCTTTACCAGGAGGAACATCCTGCAGTGTGAGAAATCCACCGTGGGCCGAGTTACTCTGAATTGTCTGATGGTTCTGTTCTTGCTCAGAGCCCCTGTGCTCTCACAGCTGCCTGCTGCTCACAGCTTGTCACTGATGGAGAGTGCTGAGCACAGGATGCAGATCCAGACTTCAGGAGGGTGCTGTGGAGGGCAGCTGACCATCCAAAGGCTGATTTGGGCAGCCCCTGAGGTATTTGCCATCTAACTGAAGGTTTCTGAAGAGCAGGTGTGATGGATAAACCTCAGCTCATGTAAATCATTTAAAGTTCAAGTTTCAGCCTAAAAGGTTTTATTTAACACAGGATGGAAATACTCTGAAATACAGGAGTAATACAGTACCCACAACAGGCAGAAATAGGGAATTAACTACCTAACTCTGAAGGAAACCTGGAAAATGGTCCCTTTTCCTGAAACCAAGTGAAATACTTGTTGAAGGCATCCATATATCCCGACATCCAGGACTGCTGCTGAGTGATTCCCATCACCAACAGCAGCAGGGACCACTGTTCCATCAGACACTGGTTTTACAAAGCTGTTGGACTCTGAACACTTGATTTAGCATCAGGTACCACACTCAGCCAGCACAGCAATCAGCTTTCTGCTCCTCTTGTGTTTGTGCTCCTGTGCAGAGTTGGTTTGGCACTTACACTGAACTTCAAAACAAATTTGGTTTGCCTCAAAACATTTAAACTCACTCATCTGTGTGGCAAGTGTCCATTGTTAAAGGAGATTAAAAATTACTGCCTTTGAAATTCCATTAGAAACTAGGAGATATTTCTCTTTTTAGCACAAGGACATTGTGTTTGCCTAAACCTGCCAAGTCACCCAACCAGCCTTTTAATGATGGTGCAGTCAAAGATGGCTTACTCCTTGAGCCAGATCCCAATCAAATCCCATTAATATCTTATTTAAAATTCCCAAAGCAGCACTTGCTCCTTGGACTAACTCACTTGAGTGCAAAGGGGTTAAATGGAATTATCTGTAACATCCCTTCTTAACTATCCACCTCTTCTTACCTATGGGTCACATGAGCCAAATAAGAGAAGAAAAACTAAGGAGAAAATCCTGTTGCTCCCCAAGACAGCCAAATTAATAATTATTTCTTCTTAAAAAGATGATTTAGTCACAGTTAGAGCTGGACTGAGGTTATCCAGAAACACCTGAGTCCTCACAGCTATTTTACAATGTCTTGCAATTTAATACTTCACAATAACTCATTCCTGTGTTACTACTGGTAACACAGGAATGGTCCTGTAGCTAAACCAGTTCTGTTTCTACCTTCCCAAAACATGGAAAAGGACAAGAGGAGAGGTCTTGGAAACCTGAGTTTTCAAAGAACATCAGGAACTTCAACAAACCAGAAAGGCTGAAGGTTGGTGGTGCTGAGGCAGAAATTTGTGATGGCACAGGTGACACAGGCTGTTCTGTATGAATCAGGTTTATCCATCTGAAATACTATTCTCTGAAATACTATTTCAAGTACTATTACATATCCATAACTCTGCTTCCTGAGGATTTTGTGGGAGACAGAAGATTAAGAAGTAGGTGCAGGAAGCATCAGACTCTCAGTATTTTGGAAGAAGCAATGCAGCTCACTGAGCAGAAGCACCACAGTGTCTCTGTGTGCCTAAAGATCTGCTGCTGCATCGTGCTGCTCGTGCTGTCGGATGCACAGCACGGACTTGGGCAGGATCCTGCACTCCTGGAGGGACTTGGTAAGGTCAGAGAAGCTCCTCCGGGGCACCTCCATGGTTTCAACGCTGCAGTGTTGGTAGTTGGCCAACAGTTTCTGTCCTGCCACAGCAAGGACGGTCTGGAGGCTGTCAGAGGGCTTGAAGTGGTGCTCAAACCTCTGCCCAGAGGGAGAGCGGACAGCGAGCAGCACCTGCGGCTCTTCCAGGCCTGCAGGGAGCACCCAGGGGCTCTCCTGCCTCCCCTGCCCTCCCCACTGCTCAGGGGCACGGAGGACACGTGAGCTCTCCTCGGTGGGAGTGCCGCTTCCTGACAGTGTGCTGGCACATCCCTGTCCTCCAGAAAAAGCCTTGGTGGCTTTTGGAGCATCCTCCTGGCCCTCGCTCACTTCCAGCCGGTTGGTGCGTTCAGCCAAGGCTTCCACGGCGCTGCTCCCCGCCCCCCTCCGGCCGATGGAGGGCAGCACCCGGTACCTGTTCAGGGAGGAGGAGGAGGGAGTCTTCAAAGGCACCTGCTGCAGGAGCTTCGGGATCTTCCCAGGAGACACCTGGGCAGGTGGGAACGCCGCTTTTGTGAGCGGCGCTCTCCGGCTCCTTCCTAATTCCCGAGGAGAAGGTGCCAGCGGGGAGCCTGGCACAGGGCATGGACAGCCTTCCGTGCCCTGACGGTGGCTCAAGCCTGGCCTCTGTCCCTTGGCAGATTTGGGCCTGGAGACGTGCATGGTGATGGTGCTGGCCCACAGCAGAGTGGCTGTGCCCAGAGGGGAGCGGAGCTGAGCTGGTGCTGAGTCCTGGAAAGCCGCTGTGGCCATGGCACCTGTGGGGGGGGAGAGAGGGAAAAGTTACAGGAACTGGGCAGGAGCCCTCAGCCTCCCTGGGGCTCCCACACTGGGCTCTGGGGCAGGTAATGCCAGATAAACCTGGGGTGCCACTGCATGGGCATCACTGGGAATCACTGGGTATCACTGGGTATCACAGGGGCATCACTGGGTATCAATCACATGGGCATCACTGGGAATCACTGGGAATCAGTGGGTATCACTGGGTATCACAGGGGCATCACTGGGTATCAATCACATTGGCATCACTGGGTATCACTGGGTATCACATGGGCATCACTGGGTATCACTGGGAATCAATGGGTAGCACCTGGGCATCACTGGGTATCACATGGGAATCACTGGGAATCAATGGGTATCACTGGGTATCACATGGGCATCACTGGGTATCAATCACATGGATATCACTGGGCATCACTGGGTATCACTGGGAATCAATGGGCATCACTGGGTATCACTGGGAATCACTGGGAATCACTGGGTATCACTGGGTATCAATCACATGGGCATCACTGGGTATCAATCACATGGGCATCACTGGGCATCACTGGGCATCACTGGGCATCACATGGGCATCAGTGGGTATCAATCACATGGGCATCACTGGGAATCAATGGGTATCACTGGGTATCATATGGGCATCACTGGATACCACATGGGCATCACTGGGCATCACATGGGCATCACTGGGTATCACTGGGAATCACTGGGTATCACATGGGCATCACTGGGTATCACTGGGTACCACTGGGCATCACTGGGCAGCACTGAGTATCACTGCATGGGCATCACTGGGAATCAATGGGCATCACTGGGTATCAATCACATGGATATCACTGGGCATCACTGGGCAGCACTGGGTATCAATCACATGGATATCACTGGGCATCACTGGGCAGCACTGGGTATCACTGGGCATCACATGGGCATCAGTGGGTATCAATCACATGGGCATCACTGGGTATCACTGGGAATCACTGGGTATCACATGGGCATCACTGGGAATCAATCACATGGATATCACTGGGCAGCACTGGGTATCACTGGGAATCAATGGGCATCACTGGGTATCACTGGGCATCACTGGGCAGCACTGGGCAGCACTGGGTATCACTGGGCATCACATGGGCATCACTGGGTACCACTGGGCAGCACTGGGTATCACTGGGAATCAGTGGGCAGCACTGAGTATCACTGCATGGGCATCAGTGGGCATCACTGGGTATCACTGGGCACCACTGCAGCCCTGCCGTGCAGTACGGGCCGGGTCCCAGAGGGGGGGAGCTGTGCTCTGTGCAGGGACTGGCTTTGGCAGGGACTGGGCAAAGCTGACCCAGAGCTTTGGGGAGTTGTGCCCTTTGCCACTGAATGCCAGTTTTGGATGGAAATAACGATTTCTTTCTTCTGAAGCTGAAAACTCAGCACACACGGGAGAGGAGTGAAGCTCAGAGCACAACACTCTGGCCTTTGCACTGTTCCTGCAGGGGCAGATCCAGTGCCCATTGTGGATTTGGGGATAAGATTGATTTCACTTCATATTGTAAAGGTATCAGAACCATTGAGATTGAAAATCCCTGATTCAAAACACAGAAACCTGTTCTGGCTCTCCAGAGACCAAAAGTGTCCAAAATTCTCTGTTTGACAGAGAATGATTTACCTGAGGGAACGGCTGGAGCTCTGCCAGGGGGGTTTGGGTTGGGTATCAGGGAAAGGTTCCTCCCCCAGAGGGGCTGGCACTGCCCAGGCTCCCCAGGGAATGGGCAATGCCAGCACACCTGGATGGGCTATGCCAGCACATCTGGGATGGGCAATGCCAGGCACAGCTGGGATGGGCAATGCCAGCACATCTGGGATGGGCAATGCCAGGCACACCTGGATGGGGCAATGCCAGGCACAGCTGGGGCAATGCCAGCACATCTGGCTGGGGCAATGCCAGCACACCTGGCTGGGGCAATGCCAGGCACAGCTGGGCTGGGCAATGCCAGTACACAGGGAATGGCTTCCCACTGACAGGGGACAGGGTAACATGCGATCTTGGGATGAAACTGTTCCCTGTGAGGGTGGGCAGGCCCTGGCACAGGGTGCCCAGAGCAGCTGTGGCTGCCCCTGGATCCCTGGCAGTGCCCAAGGCCTGGCAGGACAGGGCTGGGAGCACCTGGGACAGTGGAAGGTGTCCCTGCCATGGCAGGGGTGGCACAAGATGTTCTTTAAGTTCCCTTCCAACCCAAACCCTTCTGGGACTCCATTCTAAACCAAACAGAGAGAACAGCCCCTGTGGCACTTTGCCAGGGATGTGTTTGTTATTTAACATTTCACTTCTCCTGCAGCTCAGCACGGCCAAGGCAGAGTCCCAGCACACCCTGCCCAGCCCCAGCTGACAGACGTGTCACACTGCCAGACCCGTCCCTGCCGAGGCCCCGGGGAAGGGGACAGGGACAGGGCCCAGGTGACTCAGCCCGGCTTCCCAGGAGCCCGTGGGAGGGACAGGGGCCGCGCCTCCCGCTTGCTGCTGCTAACAAATAAACTCCACGGCAACAAGGCACAGCTCCCAGGGAGCACTGACAAACATCCCAGCAACGCTGGCACCGCCAAGAATGAACCCCCAGCCAAACAAGCTGGCAGAACCCTGGTGGGGCCCTCCTGCCCTGCCCCAGCACGGTGTGAGACAGAGGGGACAGGCTGGAAATGGGGTCTGCTGAGGGCTGGCACGGGGAACCACAACCAGGGAGGGCCGTGCCCACAGGTGCCCCCAGGGCCCGGGAGGTGGGCACTGCACACCCTGACCCACAGGATCCCAGCGGGGCCAGGCTGCAAGGGACAAGGGCAGCTCATGGGGTGCCACCTCCCTGACCCAGCAGGGCACAGGGCATAGGGCACCCGGCATGGAGCACAGGCACAGAGCACGCAGCACAGGGCATGGAGCACAGGGCACAGGGCACGGGGCACAGAGTACAGGGCACGGGGCACAGCAGGGCACAGGGCACAGAGCACAGAGCCAGGGGCACAGAGCACAGAGTACAGGGCACAGAGCACAAGGCACAGAGCACAGAGAACAGAGAACAAAGCACAGGGCACAGGACACAGGACACAGGGCATGGGGCACAGGGCATGGGGCACAGGGCACAGGGCATGGGGCACAGAGCACAGAGCACAGAGTACAGGGCACAGAGCACAGAGAACACAGAACAAAGCACAGAGCGCAGGGCACAGGGCACAAAGCACAGAGCGCAGAGCACAGAGCACAGGGCACAGAGCACAGGGCACAGGGCATGGGGCACAGGGCACAGGCCTGTGTGCGGATGGGTCTGGGATACCTCTGGCAGGGACACTCCACAGCCTCTCTGGGCAATGTGTTCCAGGTGTTTAAAGAAGTCCTTCCTCATGCTCAGCTGGAACCTCCTGGGCATCACTCCCTGCCCAGTGCCCCTGTCCTGGTGCGGGCTGGCCCAGCCCCAGGAGAGCCCTCGGTGCCACGGCCCGGCCGGGCCCACAGCTGGGCCGGGGGCTGAGCCCACGGCCGGGCCCGCGGCAGGAGCGCAGCCCCGCCGGCAGAGCCGGGCGCTGTAGCGCGGCTGCAGAGCCCCAGAAGCCGCCCCCGCTCCCTCCCCCGGTGCCGGTGCCGGTGCCGGTGCCGGTCCCGCAGCGGCCCCGCCGCCCCTCACCTGCCCCGCGCCCGCCTCACGGCGCCGTTACCGCGGCCACCGCGCGCGCGCCACGCCCCGCCCACGGCCCCGCCCCTGGCACCGCCCCCGGCACCGCCCATGGGAACGGGGAACGGGAATGGGAAATGGGGACGGGAATGGGGACGGGAATGGGGAATGGGAATGGGGACGGGGACGGGGATGGGGAATGGGAATGGGAATGGGGAACGGGAATGGGAATGGGAATGGGAATGGGAATGGGAATGGGAATGGGAATGGGAATGGGAATGGGGACAGGGATGGGGAAAGGGAATGGGAATGGGGAATGGGAATGGGAATGGGAATGGGAATGGGAATGGGAATGGGAATGGGAATGGGAATGGGGACGGGGATGGGAATGGGAATGGGAATGGAGACAGGGAATGGGAATGGGGAATGAGGAATGGGGACAGGGAATGGGAATGGGAATGGGAATGGGAATGGGGACGGGGATGGGGAATGGGAATGGGGAATGGGAATGGGAATGGGGATGGGGAATGGGAATGGGAATGGGAATGGGAATGGGAATGGGAATGGGAATGGGAATGGGAATGGGGATGGGGACGGGGATGGGGAATGGGAATGGGAATGGGGAATGGGAATGGGAATGGGGATGGGAATGGGAATGGGAATGGGGACGGGGACGGGAATGGGAATGGGAATGGGAATGGGAATGGGAATGGGGACGGGGATCGGGACGGGGATGGGGAATGGGAATGGGAATGGGGAATGGGAATGGGAACGGGGATGGGGATGGGGAATGGGGAACGGGGATGGGGAATGGGAAATGGGAATGGGAATGGGAATGGAGACAGGGAATGGGAATGGGGAATGAGGAATGGGGACAGAGAATGGGAATGGGAATGGGAATGGGAATGGGAATGGGAATGGGAATGGAGACAGGGAATGGGAATGGGGAAAGGGAATGGGAATAGGAATAGGAATAGGAATAGGAATAGGAATAGGAATAGGAATGGGAATGGGAATGGGAACGGGAACGGGAATGAGAATGGGAATGGGAACAGGAGCGGGGACCGGGAACGGCAAAGGGGAATGGGAATGGGGAATGGGAATGGTGAATGGGGACAGGGAATGGGAACAGGAACGGGGATAGGGATGGGAATGGGGACAGGGAATGGGAACGGAGACAGGTAAAGGGAATGGGAACAGGAGTGGGGACAGGGAATGAGAATGGGAAAGGGGATAGGAATGGGAATGGGGATGGGAATGGGATATGGGGAATGGGGATGGGGAATGGGAACAGGGAACGGGAATGGGAACAGGGAACAGGAATGGGAGCAGGGAATGGGAATGGAGAATGGGGATAGGGATGGGAATAGGAACAGGGACAGTGAATAGGGATAGGGATGGGAATGGAGAATGGGGAACAGGGATAGGGACGAGGAATGGGGATGAGAACGGGAACTGGGATGGGAATGGGAAGGGAATGGTGATAGGGAATGGGGATGGGAACCTGGACAGGGAATGAAAACAGGAACAGGGACAGGGAATGGGGAAGGAAATGGCAACAGAAAATGGGAATGGGAATGGGAATAGGGAATGGAAATGGGGAATGGGGATGGGAACGGGGAATGGGAACGAAGATGGGAATAGGAACGGGGAATGGGGAATGAGAATGGGGAATGGGAACCAGGATGGATGGAAACGGCGATGGGAATGGGAAAGGGTACAGGGATAGGAATGCGAGACAGAACAGGGATGGATGGGGATGGAGATGGAAACAGGCAGGAGTGGGGCAGTCGGGATGTCCCAGGACGGATCCTGGGATCGGGGGGAGAGGGGGAGGAATGGTCAGGATGTCCTGGGATGGATCCAGGGACATCCAGGGGGAAGGACAGCTGAGATGTCCCAGGGTGGCCCCAGGGCTGGGAATGGCTGGGATGTCCCAGTGTGGATACAGGGATGGGGCAACTGGGCTGCCCCGGGTGGATGGAGCCAGGGCTGTGCTGTCCCAGGGGATGTCCCAGGCTCAGGGACAGCCGTGACCCACTGTGGGCTCTGTGACACAGCCCCAGGCCTGGCGTGGCACAGGAGCAGCCCCGTGGCTTTGGGAAGGTTCTGGAAGCTTTGTCCTGCCGGACATGGAGTGGGGGGAGCAGAGGGTGCCTCGGGGCCTCTCACAAACCCCAGCCAGAGCTGACCCTGGCACTGGGGTGTCCCAGCCCTCCTGCAGGAATTCCCATTCCTCCAACTCAGCCAAAGCAAAACCACAGCGGTGTCACCCTACTCAAACACCCAAATCTTTGGGGTTTAGCACCAACAGTTTAAAACCAAGGTGCTACAGCCCCTCCTGAGCAAAGGCAGCAGGATAGCAGCACAAGACTGGCTTTAACCTCCCTGTGATTCAGTGGCCACTGAATCAAGCCAGACAAATAACCCCAAACTCATGAATTCTGAGGAAAACACCTTTCTAAAATTACACTTCACACACAAGATCACAAGGGGACCTAAAGCAACTTTTTTGGGGGAGTTTCTTTGTGCTGGGAAAGCTGCAGCTGGGAGGGAGGGGGAGTCCTCCTGATCTCCCCCGGCTACAAATGATCCCTGAGTCAGTTTTCCTTCTGGGAAACATCCCAGATTTCCTTCTGGGAACACTCCACATAGCACCAACCTTTTCCATCTCCCCCCATTAATCCCTTTCCAAACCCACTCCTCCTTAAGCAGCTGCTGCTCCCACTGACAGATGCCCATCGAAGGCAGCAAGACACAAGCAATAAATTTCCACCATAAACTTGGGGTCTCCACCCTGCAGGGTGGGAGGATCAAGGCCAACCTGAGCACTAAAAAGAAATAAAATAAGTGGGGGACTAGTTTGCTATCAGCTCACCCCAGCCCAGGATGTTTAGCAATGTTGCAGATCAAAGCATGCGGGGTATTTGCACTTCAGTAAGGGCCTGAGCAAACAGATGGGTGGGAGATACCCTGCTCTCCTTGCTCCATAGGAAGGCTGAAAAGTTCCACATTTCCAATGGGATAATAACTTCTACAGGTGGTTTTTAAGCCCTTGAGTTTGTGGGTTAGTTAAAGACAGGGTTTAGCCTCATGTGGGCACTCCCCTGAATGGGTCCTCCACAGAGAGGGAGAGCTTAAAACGAGGGGATTTGGTTAAAACCAGGTGTGGATCCCCAATCCACATGATCCCAGCTCTCTGCTCTCCATTTATGTCTCTGGACAAAGCTTTCCACGCAGATTTATCAAAACTCTACAGCAAAACCCCAGATTTCCCCCCCAAATCCAAGGGCCTGCAATGGCAAAGCAGAAGCAGCACAGACAGCAACTACCACAGTGGGGAAAACCTTCTGCAATTTTGGAAATATTTTGTGGAGGACGGGGCAAAGGCATTGATTAATTCATTATTAGGGATGCCCTGGTTTTAAAAGCCAGGTGAGGAAAGCAGGGGTTGGGGTATTTTGGAGAGGTTTCTTGTGCAGGTGAGTGGGGAGGCCGGTGAGATGTCACCCCCCATCCTTACCAGGCTGGGATGGGGTTTTATTCCACTTGCAGCAGGAAATAAAGGGTTGGAGGGAAGGAAAACCCTGGGACAGACAGCTCTGCCACCCTGGAGGGCAGCTGAGAGGTGACATCCCTTCAGGGCCAGCTTTGGTGGCTCTCAGGAATTTCAAAGGTTTCTTTTCTTAATTCCAGACCAGTCTGGAGGTCATTTCTTCACAATTCCCAGCCCCAGATTCCTTTCCCCAGGAGCGTGGTTAATCCCTGAGGGTGGGGCCCTGCCTGATACTTGCATTTGTGTCTGTGTTTGCTCTTGGCCCCACGGCTTCAAGGGAAAACAGCAGCTTTTGTTCCTTATCTTCTCTGCTTTTCTGTCTCCCCCGTGTCTCTGTATCATGTTTGGGCTGTGGTAATTAAATAAACTGCATTCCCAAAGCATCCCAAGTCGGGTTTTCATGGCTTTTCTTTTCCTTTCATGGCTTTTCCAGCCTTTGCTGCTGGTGCTACAATTTCACAGACCCCTCGCCTTGAAAACCTGAGGGCAGGACAGGAAAACTGCAGACCCAGGAACTGCAATCCTGGTGTTTGCTGTTCTCCCTTGCAATTTAGGAGATCTGGGGGGCAGTTTCAAGGAAGGAGCCAAGAGAAAGCATCTTTGGGGCTTCAGGGGGTGAGTTGGCAAAACTGGGGAAATACTGAGCCCAAAGTGCTGCCTCCACACCTGGAACAAGGATTCAATGGCCTCTGAGGTGACAAATCACTTCTGCCCCACTTCTCCAGCCACCAAATCCCATGGATTTTAAAACCACAGCCATGGCCAAGGCCTTGAGTGGCCTCATTCAGGGATGGGGATGGATTCATGCCCAGTGATGAGCAGGATGATGGAGGAAGAGTTGGTGCTCACTGCAGTGGGAAAACTCGTGGGTTTTGGGGAAGAGAAGGATGGGAATCAGCTCCCTGCTCCAGGCAAGCCTGGCTTAGGACAGCTGACACCATCAGCACAGCCAGGAGGGGGTGGGCCTGGCAGGGATATAAACCCACCCTGCCGAGCTGGCAGCGCTGCACTGCGGGTCCAGGCAGGGTGAGAGGAGGGGATTTCACTGCCCTGGTGCTCCTCAGGCTGCTCAGGGCAGGGGGGGAAGGCTGCAGCTCCTGAGCTGCTCCAGCAGCCCCAGGCAGGAGAAACCACTGTGTCCCTGCCAAGCCCCACATCCCAAACTGGGGTACAGAGCAGCCAGGATTCACCTGGGGATGCTTGCAGGGCTGTGCACCCTCAGGGACAGCAGTGTCACCTGAGGCACTGCCCGGGGGCACCCAGCTCCTCTGGAGAAGCTCCTGGATCATCACCCATCCTTGTTCCCTCCCCAGGGCAGCCCAGGATGAGGAATCTGCTCCTTGCCGTGCTCCTGGCTTGTGGTAAGTGCCCTGCTGTGCCTGGCCAGGCCAGAATCCACCCACAACCCCCGAGCCTCTGTGCACAGTTCAGGGTTTTGTTTAAATCTGGCAGTTTCTCTCTGGTGCTTCGTGCAGAGCTGCTGCAGTCCTGGAGGGCTGGGGAAGGGGAGACTTTGGGATGTCCAGATTTCTTTTGGGAGGCCCTTGGAGCCTGTTGTCACCTTTCCTGCCTGTGCCATGCCCATGGCTGATCCTGGTGATGGGGGATTGCAGTTTGCAGCATGACAGAGCTGGTCTAGGGGGCAAAATATCTTGTGTCCAGGGGGCAAAATATCATTCACAGAGGCTGTGAGTGCCAGACTGCAAAAGCCATTCTCCCTGAGAGGAGGCTGTGGCTGAGAGGAGGCTGTGGCCCAATCCTGGCAGTGCCCAAGGCCAGGCTGGATGAGGCTTGGAGCAACCTGGGACAGTGGAAGGTGTCCCTGCCCATGGCAGGGGATGGAACAAAGCCAGATGGGCTTTGAGGTTCCTTCCAGGCCAAACCATTCCATGATTCCACAATTCTGGAGGAGAGGATAGAGCCTCTCATGGTTCCACTCCCGTTTGGGCAGTGCCAGCGCAGGGCGATGCCCGTGCCCGGTGCAGGGATGCCCGCGGGCCCCTGCCCTGCCCTGCCCAGCCCCGCTGTGCCCCCAGGGCTGCTCCGGGCCGGCGGCTCCGTGCTGGAGCTGGAGCGGATGATCCGGGCGGCCACGGGCAGGAGCGCGCTGCTCTCCTACAGCTGGTACGGCTGCTTCTGCGGCATCGGCGGCTCCGGGAGCCCCGTGGATGCCACGGACCGGTGAGTACCGGGCGGCCCCACCGCCCCCAGCCCCCGAGGCTGCGCTAGCTGGCTGCCCCCCAGCGCCGGGGGGTTTGCACCGCTTCCCCGCCACCTCCTCTCGCTGGGCGCCTTCAGTCTGAGGCTGGACCTTCCCCCGGCCTCCAGCTGTGCCGGGGGCTCTGGGGCCGCGCTTTGACCTGGTGTCCCCGCAGGTGCTGCCAAGCCCACGACTGCTGCTACAGGAGGCTGAGGGAGGGCAGCTGCAGCCCCTTGATCACCCCGTACAGCTTCACCTCCAGCGACGGGAACATCACCTGCAGTGAGTACGGAGTGGGCAGCGGGCAGCAGCACCGCCCCCAGACCCATCCCAATCCCATCCCAGTCCCCATCCCCATCCCCATCCCAGCCTCATCCCCATCCCATCCCCATTCCTATCCCAAACCCAATCCCAATCCCAATCCCATCCCCATCCCCATTCCAGTTCCCATCCCATCCCCATCCCAATCCCCAGCCCCATCCCCATGCCAATCCCCAGCCTCATCCCCATTCCATTCCCCATCCCCATCCAAGCCCCATCCCCAGCCCCAGCCCCAGCCCAATCCCCATCCCAATCCCATCCCAATCCCAGTCCCCATCCCCATCCCCTCCCCCATCCCATCCCTATCCCCATCCAAGCTCCATCCCCATTCCAGTCCCCATCCCCTCCCCATCCCCATTCCATCCCCATCTCCATCCCAGTCCCATCCCCATCGCCATCCCCATCCAAGCCCCATCCCCATCCTAATCCCATCCCATCCCCATCCCAATCCCCATCCCAGTCCCCATCCCCATTCCAGTTTCCATCCCAGTTCCCATCTCCATCCCAGTCCCCCATCCCCAACCCATCCCCATCCCCATCCAAGCCCCATCCCTATCCCATTCCCAATCCCATCCCAATCCCCATCCCAGTCCCCATCCCCATTCCAGTTTCCATCCCAGTTCCCATCTCCATCCCAGTCTCCCATCCCCATCTCCATCCCCATCCCCATCCCCATCCCCATCTCCATCCCAATCCTATTCCCAGCCCAATCCCATCCCATCCCCATCTCCAGCCCCATCCCCATCCCAATCCCATCCCCATCCCAGAACAGGGCACACTCGGGAGCATCCCCGGTTGAATCCAGCCCCGTTCCCCCTGGTTGAATCCATCCCCGTTCCCCCCCGGGCTGAATCCATCCCCGTTCCCGCCCGGCTGAATCCATCCCCGTTCCCGCCCGGGCTGAATCCATCCCCGTTCCCGCCCGGCTGAATCCATCCCAGTTCCCCACGGCTGAATCCATCCCCGTTCCCCCCCGGCTGAATCCATCCCCGGTTGAATCCATCCCCGTCCCGCCCGGCCGTGCTGATTAAACGGGCACTGAGGGTGTGTGCAGGGCGAGTCCCGGCACACGCTGCTCTCTCCCCTTGCCCCGGGGGGATAAAGGCACCGCAGGGCCCCGTGCTGCCCCCGCAGGTACCGAGCAGAGCTGGTGCCAGAGGGAGACCTGCCTGTGCGACACCGCCGTGGCCTCGTGCTTCGCCAGCTCCCTGCCCTCCTACAACCACTCCTACCGCTTCTACTTCAAGCTCAAGTGCCAAGGCAGCAAGCTCCAGTGCTGAGGAGGGCGAATCTGCACACAGAGCTCCAGGTTTTGCTTTTCCCCAGCAAGAAAAGCTTGGGCTGGGGGCTCACTAAAGGCAGAGCCCCTGTGAGTGCAGCTCAGGGTGAGAAGAGCGCACACACCATGGATGGAGAGCCACCAGTTCCTGGAAAGTCACACCAGCTTCCTCTTTTGTGTCCCTTCCTCCTCTCTTGATTTCATTTCCCAGCAAAGATAACAGATACAATAAAAGGGATGCAAACCGGTTCTCCATGGTGTTTTTCTGTAAGGGCTGCTGAGATTGAGGCACTGCAATGGTGGCTGCTGAGTTTGGGGAGCAGTTCTGCATCCCTCAGCCACACCATCTCCTGACACCCCAAAACTGCCAACAGGGGTGTAATTCACACACCTATCCCAATGTGGAGCTAGAAGTTTGGGGAACAGAGTGCCCACAGCAGCTGTGGCTGCCCCTGGATCCCTGACAGTGCCCAAGGCCAGGCTGGACAGGGCTGGGAGCACCCTGGGACAGTGGGAGGTGTCCCTGCTCATCCCACTGGATGAGTTTTAAGGTCCCTTCCAGCCCAAACCAATCTGGGATTCGATGAATCTCCAGTTCCCAGCTCAGAGGGCACATCCCAACAGCTTTGTGAGGAACGCTAACAGAACAGTCCCAGGAATGCAAGAAGAGGCTTCACATCACAGCGATTTCTAAGCTGGATGTCATTTTTCTGTTCCTCTTGTCCACCTGAAGCACAGCTCAGCACAGGGAGAAGCTCACGGGAGTATCCCCAGGATCTTCTGGGATGTTTGGCGTGTGGCACGTGAGGATTTTACTGGCAATGACACAACTGCTCTTTTATATCTATTTCCTGCTATAAACAATTCCATATAAAGCATTTCATAGAAACACATTTTGTTATGCAAACACACTAAAAGCAGGAAAACAGCACGAGTACATAAATTAATTGCAAATTATTAATGCTGCAGTAATTAGCCAGAGGAGCATTAATGGGCTGTGAGCAATTCAGATAAGCACAAGGCACATGCCAACAAGGGAGCATCACTTGTGACACCAAAGTGGAGCCAGAATCAGGGCTTGGCTGAAAACTTTGTCAGTGGAGGACAACAAAAAACTGTTTTTCTAGCACAAAAGACACAGACAAGTCACCTTCCTTCCTTAAGTCACCTCCCAAACCAAATCAGTCTGGGATTCCATAACTCTTGGAAATAAGGGTTAAAGAATAATCATCCACAGAGGAAGGAAGATTGCAAAGCCTTGACCACATACATTAGACAAGTGCTAATTTAGGAGGGCAGTTGATGACTGAATGGTTTCTGCAGGAGGGTGTAATGAGGGGGCGGGAAAACCTCAAGGAGAGAAATAAAGGGAAGTTGGGCTTTCTCACCTCAGAAGATTAATTTTGCTTCTGTTTTCTCATGGTGAGTGAGAATCATCCGGTGTCTGCCCAGCCCCGTGACTCTGGGAACTGCACATTTAGAGATGGTTTCAGTATTGCCCACAGACTTTGCCCAAAGAAGTGACAACTCTCCTTGAGCCACCTTACACCTCCTTGGAAGCCCCAAACTTGCTGTGTCCATGCCCAGCTTGAACCAGAGCTGTTCTTTTCCCCCTGCTGTGGCTCCCTGGTGCTGGGCAGGGCAGAGGATGAGGCATCTCTGGCTGAGGTGCAGAGTGTGTTTGCTTCCTCCTCGGGCTGGAAGTGACGCTGCTTTTCCACCTCATCCCACCCAGCACCCACCCGTGCGTGGGGTCCGGGGCTGGGGCCTCGGGGGATTTCTGGCATTCCTCAAAAGGGGAAGGATGGCACCTTCTCCTCTGCAGGGAAGCCCAGTCAGCCAGTTTTGGCTCAGGCAGAGGGGAGCAAGCTATATAAAGCAAGCAGAGCTGGCTGCAGGGCACTGCAAGCCAGCAGGGCTTTCCCAGGGTAAGTGGGGATGGAGGATTGCTTTCCCTCTTCTCCTCCTTTCACCAGGAGCTGTGCAAGTGCCATGCTGGGAAGCAGGATTGAAGGAGATGCTGCTGAGATGCCAGTCCAGAAGAGGAACAGTAGGTGCAGCCCTTGAGGGCTGAACATCCCTCCAATTTTTCTCCCTTTCTCCTGATTCTGCTTCTTCCCACCTCTCCCCCATCTGATTCCCATCGCTTCCCATCCCTGATGCTTTGTGCTGAAACAAGAGCATCTTTACCCCCTTGTTGCTCCTACTCCCCAGAGAGAGGGAGAACCTCTGCTTCTGGATGATGAGGAAAGAAAGAAGGGGTTGGTGTAACAGAGAATGGTTTGGTTTCCTCTCCCAGAGCCGTCAGAAGGATGAACTCTCTCCTCGGCCTCTCCATGCTCTTTGTGTGGGGTAAGTGTCTTCTCTCAGTACCAAGGCTCTCTGCGCAGTTACAACCATTTAAATTAGGATCAGGCTGGTGATTTCTCCACCTCTCCCCATCACCAGCTCTCCAGACCTGCCACAACTCTCCCATGCCAAGCTGGGAGCACATTTCCCCTTTGTTGGGTTATAATTCCTAAGACATCTCCACCCTGGCGCCAGTGTGGGGGCTGGAGGGATGGAGCTGCTGTTGGGGGGCAGGGAATCAGTGTGGTCTCCCTGATTTCCCACCTCCAGGCTTGTCCCCAGCCCACGGGAGCCTCTTGCAGCTGCACCAGATGATCTCACAGGCGACAGGGAAAAACGCTTTTGTGTACTACGGCTTCTACGGCTGCTACTGCGGGCTGGGGGGCAGGGGGCAGCCCAAGGATGCCACAGACAGGTGAGAACCCACTTAAAAACCCCTGCACGGACACCTTCTTGAATATTTTTAAATTTGTGGCGTGAGGGGGGGAGAAAATGCCACTCCCTAAAGCTTCAATCTCCAGATGTTGCCAGCTGCACGATGCGTGCTACGGCAGCCTCCTGAGGCACGACTGTGATGCCAAGGCACGTCCCTACTACTACAGCTGGCACCACGGCAGGCTCTCCTGCGGTGAGTACGGCCCTGCAAGAGGGGGTGCCATCCCCCCAAGGCCGGGGCTGACCCTGGGCTCCCCCTGTCCCGCAGGTCAGGGCTCCCGGTGCGACTTCTTGTCCTGCGAGTGCGACCGCAGCCTGGCGCTGTGCCTGAGGAGAAACGCCTGGAGCTACCAGAGACGCTACAGGTTCTACCCCAACTGGCTGTGCCGGTGATGGGAGCTGGGATGCGGCCCCGAAACGCCAGGAGCCACCAGAAACGCTACCGATTCTGTCCCAACAATCTGTGCCCGTGATGGGAGCTGGGATCGCCCTCCATCCCTCCGCCTGTGCTGGCCACACCAGAGCCGCTGTAAATTAAACCAGCGCGGAAATAAACAGTGCTCTTGTTCAACATCCCCGGTCCTCTGAGAGCTGCTGCTGGGCAGGGAGAGAAATCCCCGTAAATAATCAACATCTTCCCAAAACTTTCCAAGAACTCGGGCTCGGCCCCTGCGTCACCCGCGGCAGAGGGGGCTGGCCGGGGAAGGGGCGTAGCACTCCCGGCTTGGGACAGACGAGTCCTCCTGGAGCTTCCAGCTGGGCTGCGCACGGAGGGCAGGCTCTGCCCGGCAGGACAGACGGACAGCGAGCAAGCGGTGAGCAACCCGCTCCCCAGCTCCGCTGCTGTGGGGAGAAAAATCCGGGGGGGATGTTGGGAGGAGGCAGAGAGCGGCCCGTGCCGGTGGGAAAAGTGAAATCGCTTCCAAAGGGAAACGGTGCGGGGCTGCGGTGAGCGGGGAGAGCTGCGCTGGGTGCCAAAAGCGATGGGACGGGAGCTGAGAGGTGCTGAGGGGTGGGACAGGAGGTGAGAGGTGCTGGAGGGGTGGCACAGGAGGTGAGAGGTGCTGGAGGGGTGGGACAGGAGCTGGAGGATGCTGAGGGGTGGCACAGGAGGTGAGAGGTGCTGAGGGGTGGGACAGGAGCTGAGAGGTGCTGGAGGGGTGGGACAGGAGCTGAGAGGTGCTGAGGGGTGGGACAGGAGCTGAGAGGTGCTGAGGGGTGGGACAGGAGCTGAGAGGTGCTGGAGGGGTGGGACAGGAGCTGGGGATGCTCAGCAGGTGACACCACTCGCTCTCGGCCAAGAGGCAGCAACGCTGGTGCGAGGGGGCGCAGCTGCTTTCCTCCCTCCAGATTTTAGGGTTGATCCGATTTCAGAGGAAGCTTCGCACGGCTGCTCCTATCAAACTCCACGCTGCCTGGCTGAGCCTGTGCCCTGTTTCTCCTCCCAGGCCCAGGTGAGAGGAAGATGAAGGTCCTGCTGGTGCTGATGATGCTGTTTGCCTGCAGTAAGTGCATCCCCGACCCACAGACCGGAGCCAGGCTCATCCCCAAACTCCTGTGCACTCCTCAGGGGGACTCCCATCAAAGCCTCCTTCCCTCCCCAGCTCCCTAGGCCTCACAGCAGGCACATAACTCACAAAAAACAAATCACATTTTACGGTCACTCTAGGTGTGTTCACAGCGCACGGGAAGCACCCACGCCCGTTCACACCGGGACTCGAGGGAAGCACCGTAGGAAACCTGACTGCCCACGGATGCTACAGGGGATGGGGCACCTCGAGGGCTTCGGTGGATCGGTACAGGCAACGCTGCCCCACAGGGATAACGCTGCCCCAGAGGGCTAACACTGCCCCAGAGGGCTAACACTGCCCCAGAGGGATAACACTTGCCCCACAGGGCTCAGGCTGGTCCCAGAGGGATAACGCTGGGTAACCCCGGGGTTCTGCATCACCCCAGCAGCCCCCGCTGAAGCTTTGCAAAATGCAGACCGGATGCTTGGCAGCAGCAGCAGGAAGGCATCAGGTTTTCGGGAAGCAGGAAAGGTGATGCAGGGCTCACCCCTAACTCCATCCCGGAGAGGGCAGGGCGGTGCCAGGGACAGCGCCCGGTCCGTGGGATGGCACCAGAGCAGGGGGACGTTCCTGGAGCCGGGATGCGGGGCAGGGCTTGCAGGGGGAGGCAGAGGCAGGGAACGGGCAGGACAGAGGAGGCTCTGGGCGATGCAGAGCAGGAGGAGGCAGAGCTGGCAGAGCCTGTGCCAGCAGCCGGTGCCGCACGCAGGAAATGGATTTCTCGGCTGTCCGGGTGCCAGGCTCCCGACGAGCCCGGGCTCTGCTCCTCCCGCAGGTGCTGCCTGCTCCGAGCCTGCTGCTATGCCAGGCTGGCAGCGCGGCGCTGCCCAGCGGGACCGGCCCAGCCGCTGTCTGCGCCCCGGGCAGGGATCCCCGCCTGCAGTGAGTGCTCGGGACGCCCCTTCCCGCACCATCCCCCGTCCGCGGCCCCTGTCCCGGGCTGCTCCGAGCTCCCAGCCCGCTGTCGGTGCCCGCAGGTTCGGGGACGCGCTGCCAGCGAGGCGCCTGCAGGTGCGAGAGGGCGATGCTGCTGTGCCGGGCTCGGCTGGGCCGCGCTCGGCTGGGCCGGGCTCAGCTCCGCCGCCGCGCCGGGTGCCGGGGACGAGCCGGGCGCTGCTGAACCGAGTGCGGAACCATCTCCGGGCTGATCGGCGAGGGGCGGCCCCGGCGAGTCTCCCCCTCGGGGCCTTTGGGCTTCCAGGCGAGGACAGGAGCCCTCAGGGGCGGCGGCGCTCCCCGAGGTGCAGCACAGCAAAACAAGGGAGGAGGGGACCCCTGGCCCTGCCCCGGGATGGGGAGCGTCCCCCGGGCAGCCCGTCCGCTCCCTCCGCTTCTGCTTCTCAGCAAATTCCCTCCTGTCGCTCCAAAATAAAACCAGAGAGCCCAAAGCAGCGTTTGGCAGCGTGCAGTGACTCGGCTGAGCCCAGCGAGCACCCCTCGCTCTCAGACAGGTTTCCTGTTGAGGTATCCCGCAAAAACGACACTTGGGAGGTGACGCATTCACCCCTGAACTGCCTCAGCTCAGCTCTAAACCTTGGGGCTCTGAAAATGCCCAGTTTTCCTGAGAGAGGGAGAATGGGGCTGGTGGGAGGGCTGGGGGCAGGCACGGTGCCGTGGGAGGGCCGGGCTTGGACCGGGGGGATCCTTGTGGGTCCCTTCCAGCCCGAGACATTCTGTGAGCCCCCAAATCTCTGCTGTGACACCACGGCCGGGAGCTCGCGTCACACCCAGCGCTGAGCAAAACAGAGTTCTCACCAGAAAAGAATGTTTTGGCCCGATTCTGCAACAACCCTGAGCACATTCCTTAGAAAAAAGGCAGCTCAGGCAGCGGCTGCTTCCCCCCACTTCAGCATCCCCAGGATTTGTGCCTCGGGGTGCTGACCCCGGCAGGCCTCTGGCTCCAAACCGCCTTAGGGGGGCTCAGCAAGGAAATAAAGCCACAGAAACAGCAACAAAACACTTTCTCCAGGGGCTGATGCCCAGCTGGAATTGCCACCCTGGGTTGCCCCATAGCTGCAGTCAATGGCACCAGGAAATAGCCCTGAAATCAGCGATGCTGACAGGGAATCTCCTGTGCAATCCCGGGGGAGAGGAGGAAGGAGCTCTCTGCCCAGCAGCTGATAATTGCAGGCCATAAATCAAGGATCAAACCCTCACCGAGAGCATGGATAGCCCAGACAGATTGCAGGCTGGGACAAACTGCATCCCCCTCTCCCTTTGTAAATTCTGGGTGAATTTTAACCATCCCTGAATTTTCCTGCTTGGACATCTGGCTGTACAAACCCATTCATACAAATCCTCCAGATGCTGATGGTTTGGCTCAGATGCTGCAGCCCCTCAGAGCATTGCAATACACTGGGCTGCAAGAGTTGTGGTTTTCATACTATGAAACAAAATCCACATGTTCCCAGGAGGCATTTGGCTTGGGGGGGCTTATTTCCCTTTTGGAAAAGGGATTCTGCAAACCTCCCACAGGTAGAGGGAGTGGGGTGCAGAGGCTCTCAGTGGAGCTCAGCCAGTTTAATGGACAAGAATATCCCTTATTCCCTGTGATAAAACAGCTTGTGGACTTGGAAAATCCTGAATTACAGCAAATCCTGGTTTAGCCAATTAACTCAACACCACCCCAGGGGACAACTTAAATTAGCCCAGAGAGGTGATGAGGTAAAGGGCCCATGGCAGAGGGGGGGAAGAGATTTTGCTGAGTTCCCTTCTCTCAGCATCTCTCTGATTCCCACACAAGTTGCATCCTTGTTCCCTGCCTCAGTTTCCCTACCAGCCCTGGGGGGATTTCCTCCCCTGCCTCAGGGCCAGCCCATGCTGGGGTTCCCCAAAAAGCACCACAGAGCAGCTGCAATCTCTGCCAGCAGGTATCTGCTAACTGATTGCTCAGTACCACAAATTTAATCAGATTCTCTCCAAGCAAAAGACACAAGCAGCCTGTTTTCCCTCACCTTCCATCATACATCATCACTTGCATTTTTTCTTCTCTGCCACTTGCCTTATTTTGCTTCTAAATAAAGGTGAACCACACACCTCATGCCATGAGATGTTTGAGAGTAAAACAGTGCCCAGCACACATGGGGAGAGGGATGGAGCATCCCCACATGCAGGGAGCATCTGGGCACTCAGAAAGCCCCACTAGCAAGAAAGCCACCAACCATGGCCTCTGCTCAGCTCTGTCTCCAGCCACAGCCATTCTGGAGACCATGGGACCTTCCTCCCCTCAAAATGCTGCATCTCAGCCACTCTGGTAAGTTGGAAGGGGAGGAATCTTTGCTCTGGCTGCATTTTCCCCCTGCCCAGCTAAGTCAGGATGGAAACAGTAAGACACAGAATGGTGTTTTCTAGCCAAGGCATTAAAAAACCTGTCACCCAGGAAGAAGGTGGATCATGGAATCACAGACTCTTCAGACAACCTCATTCCACCCCCTACCATGGGCAAGGACACCTCATGCTAAGTGGTTCCTGTTCTCCCTCAAGTTCTCTCATTTCACTCAGGGAAGCACCGGGAATGCTGAGACACCCACAGACTCAGCCCCAGGCTGCTCCACACATCCCAAACCTCCTGCCAAGACCTCTCCCACACAAGGCACCCCACAGCCTCCAGCAGTGCCAGGACACCTGCACAGCAGCGGGACCAGCGTGGCGAGCATTGTCAATATTTGCCCACTCTGGGCTCCCCAGAGGAGGGGCCCTGCTGAGGGTGCACAGCCATAAAAGGTGGGACCAGCAGCACCTTGGGCTCACCAAACCCCAGAGCTGCCTCTGCCAGGATGAAGCTCCTCTCGCTGCTCCTCTTCTGTGAGTATCCCCCAGGAAAGCTCCCAGGCCCTGCCCACGGCCAGGTGGGCACGGTGAGATGCCCATTTTTGCTGTGGAGATGTGGGACGGGAGGTTGCTTTTCCTGGTGCTCTTAACCCACCCTCTGCAGTCCTAGGACTGGCCCTTGCCAGCTGCAACCTGGCCCAGTTTGCAGCGATGATTAAGCAGAAGACGGGGAAATCGGCGCTGGCGTACAACGGGTACGGCTGCTACTGCGGCTGGGGCGGCTCCAAGCAGCCCCTGGATGCCACTGACAGGTACTGGGACCAGGCAGAGCCCCCAGCCCTCCTCCCCACCCTGGGTGCAGCGCTGCAATCTCCTTCCTGCTCTTGAGGGTGGAAGCAGCAATGAGAAAATTGTTGCTCGTCCTTAAAGTCTCTGTAGAAGTGGCACAGCAGCAGAGAGGCAGCCACTTGCTGTGTCTGTGGGCTTTTTTTTTTTTTTCTCTGGAGCTCTTAAGATTTACTGGTTGGCTGCTAGAAAGCCACTTCTGATCATTTTAAAAGAAAAAATGTATGCAGGAAGGAACATTTCTTCAAAAAAATCAGCCCTCAATGTCCATGCTGTTACCTACCCCTTCCACCACTGATTCCCAAAACACAACACTGGCCACAATTTTGAAACATATCTTTATTTGCAGGCTTTACCTGATTTTTATGAGTTAGGCAACCATGAGAAGCAGGATTTCCTTGTGCTAAGGCTCTGGGGAAGGGCACTGGACAATTCTTCAGTGCCACAGGGAAGGCAGAACCCGCCAGTTCTGATGGTTCCTGATGGGTTTGGAGCTGGGGCATGGCAGAACCTGCCAGTTCTGATGGTTCCTGATGGGTTTGGAGCTGGGGCATGGCAGAACCCGCCGGTTCTGATGGTTCCTGCCAGGTTTGGAGCAGGAACATGGCAGAACCTGCCAGTTCTGATGGTTCCTGATGGGTTTGGAGCTGGGGCATGGCAGAACCTGCCAGTTCTGATGGTTCCTGATGGGTTTGAAGCTAGGGCATGGCAGAACCCATCAGTTCTGATGGCTCCTGGCAGGTTTGGAGCTGGGGCATGGCAGAACCCATCAGTTCTGATGGTTCCTGCCACCTGTCCCTGACCTCTTCTGCCCCCAGGTGCTGCCACGCCCATGACTGCTGCTACAAGAAACTGGTGGCCGCCGGCTGCAGCCCCAAGACGACCACCTACAAATACAGCTTCAGAAAAAACCAGATCACCTGCGGTGAGAGCGGGGAGCCACCCACACCCGGGGAGCCTGGCTTCCAACATCCCCTTTAGATCATCCTGGCCTGGAAATCACACACAGGGAAGTGGGTGGAAATAGAGGAAAAGTGCCAGGAATAAGGCAAATAAGTATCTGCTGGATTATGGTGAAGTTTCAGAGCTTGGAGACTTCCCAAGAGGCCAAATACCAAGGGTTTGAGAGGAGCCTCCCATGCTGGATGGGGACCTGGCACAGCTGCCCTGAGTGCTCATTGTTACAAAGCACATCCCAGAGATGCAGGCAAACACCCACAGACACATCAGACACAAAGTGATGTGAATGCTCCACACCCCAGACACGACACCACCTGAGACACCCCAAACTCAACACAGGGGCTGTGGGGACGGTCAGAAAACACCCCCTGACCCTCACACCCTTCCCCTGCCTCCATCCCCCAAAATTTTTTTCCAGGAAACGGGAAGCCGTGCCAGAGGCGGGCGTGTGAGTGCGACAAGAGGGCTGTGGAGTGCTTCCAGAGGGCAGCCAGCTCCTACCGCAAATCCTACAGCAACTACCCCAACTCCAAGTGCAGGGGCAGGACACCCTCCTGCTGAGCATTCCTGCTCCAAACCTGCCAGGAACCATCAGAACCAGCGGGTTCTGCCATGCCCCAGCTCCAAACCTGGCAGGAACCATCAGAACTGGGGGTTCTGCCATGCCCCAGCTCCAAACCTGCCAGGAACCATCACAACTGGCGGGTTCTGCCTTCCCCGTGGCACGGAAGAATTGTCCAGTGCCCTTCCCCAGAGCCTTAGCACAGGGAAATCCTGCTTCTCATGGTTGCCTAACTCATAAAAATCAGGTAAAGCCTGCAAATAAAGATATGTTTCAAAATTGTGGCCAGTGTTGTGTTTTGGGAATCAGTGGTGGAGGGGGTAGGTAACAGCATGGACATTGAGGGCTGATTTTTTTGAAGAAATGTTCCTTCCTGCATACATTTTTTCTTTTAAAATTATCAGAAGTGACTTTCTAGCAGCCAACCAGTAAATCTTAAGAGCTCCAGAGAAAAAAAAAAAAAGCCCACAGACACAGCAAGTGGCTGCTGCACCCTAACCCCAAAGCAGGCTCCAAGGCCAGCTTCTCTCCAGGAGCTCAGCCTCAATCCACAGTCCAGCCCCATCCCACCTCTAATGACTGTTACAGCAATTAATGCTCACTGAAGGCACAGAGCAGCCCAGTGGTGGGGTCTCAGAGGATTGCGTGGCCCTTTCTTGCACACAGATGTCTCCTCATGCTCCATGCAGCCACCTTGTCCCACATCACAGCTGCACATGATCCCAAATTAGCCCTAATTAAGTCTAACCAGCCAGGGCTGGCTGCACCCTGGGCCTTGATGGAGGCACCTCCAGCTGTAATGCTGCCTCTGAGATGTGATCTGCCTAAAATAAAGGAGTCTAAGAGTAATTTATTTGATTTCCACATCAATGCTGAGGGCTCCTGCCTTGGTTAAGTGTTTCACTACAAGCAACAGCATCCCTGCCTCAAGCTCCTACAGTAAATGTGGTACCTTTATAACTCCAAACCACCCATTTCTTCTCATTTTCTACAGGCAATGAGGATTCTAGAAGCTGAGACAGAGCCAATGCTGCCTTCTAAGGCTGGTGATTGCACCCAGGAAGCTCCAAAGAACCACCCCACAGCTCAACACCAGCACAAACCACCTTCTGTTATCCCACACTGGATTATGGATCATTCTTCATGCTCAATTTCTCTCCCTTTCTCTCCCTTTTCTGTTCTTTAACCCCACACTGGATTATGGAGCATTCTTCATCCCCAATTTCTCTCCCTTTCTCTCCCTTTCCTGTTCTTTTACCCCACACTGGATTATGGAGCATTCTTCATCCCCAATTTCTCTCCCTTTTCTGTTCTTTTACCCCACACTGGATTATGGATCATTCTTCATGCCCAATTTCTCTGCCTTTCCTGTTCTTTTACCCCATGCTGGATTGTGGATCATTCTTCATGCCCAATTTCTCTCCCTTTCCTGTTCTTTTACCCCACACTGGATTGTGGATCATTCTTCATCCCCAATTTCTCTCCCTTTCCTGTTCTTTTATCCCACACTGGATTGTGGATCATTCTTCATGCCTAATTTCTCTCCCTTTCTGCAGCTCCCAAAGCTCTGCAGGCATGGAGGCCATGGGTGATGGGGCAGAGCTGTGAGATAAACCACAAGGCAGCTCCTAAGCAGGAACAAGGGAAAGGAGACACGGAGCAGCACAGGCAGAAACCCTTCCCATCCACAGCCATGCTTGTGGAGCTCAGCCAGAACCTGCTTAAAACTTTCAGGTCAACTGAATTCCTGACCTGCAGGGGCAGGATTTGGGAAAATAACTCCAGGGAAGATGATGGAGGGAGACAGGAGGCAGGGACAGTGGTTTTCTACATCTTCCTGCTGTGTATTTGCCCTTGAGAGGCTCACAGTGACCCTGCTGCAGCAACAGCCAGAACACCCTGCTATGTGTCAGCCAGCTGCTAAGAACAAACAGTCATGCTCCTCAGAGCCCAGGGGAACATCCAGGGCTCATTGTCCACCCCTGGCCCGTGGATTACGGAGCACTCAGCTCCACCAAGGAGTAAACACACACCATGCATGAATCACAGTGTTGTCCTGCTCTGCTCTCTTGCCTCCCTTCCTCCTCCCAGGAAAACCCACCATCAGTTTGCAGAGCAAATTCACTGCATAAACTGGGTTTTGTGAAGAATGTTGCACAAAGATTCCCTAGGGAAAAAAACATACATTGGGAAGGTGGAGATTTCAACAGGAAAAATGTGAAAGAGACAAAATCAGCTTTAACATCTTTGGATATGGAATGGGTGTGCAGGCACAAAGCTACCCTGGCAAGATAAAGGGAATTTGACTGGTTTGTCAAGATTTGTGAGCCCAGCACATTAAGAGTTTATTTTAATCACGTTACACTTGGAAATGAAAGCATTTTCAGCCCCAGATTTTGTTCATGTATCCGAGGCCATGAGCTGTGGGGCACTCTCTCCCTCTGCTGGTGGTGCTGCTGTTGCAGACCCTCCTTTCCTCCTGCACACCATGGGGTGAGGTTTGGGTTCCCTCCTCACCCTCCACACCAACTCCCTTCACAGCTCTCAGGCTCCAGGCAACAACGAATGCCTTGTCAGCTCTGGCTCCACAGGACAAAACCCAAACCACTGAGATCAAACCTCTTACTCACAGTGCACAACTGCAATTTCTTATCTCTTCAAACCTCAGAACACACCTGCCTTTCAGACCAAAACACAGGACAGGGCAGGACACGGGTGACACAGTCACCTGCACTGCCTTGCCAAACCTGCTGTCACAATTTATCACCCCCTGAAAGAATTTGCACTTTCTCCCCACTAAGCTGTGACTCACCTCCCTTCCCACTACTGTAAAAATTACTGTCTTGGAGAAAAAGGAATTCCTACACCACCAGTTCTTACAGGAGAGTCCTTCCTTCTTATTCTTCAAGTACCAGCCCAGTTCTTGGCAGTTCAGTAAAAAACCCATTAATATTTCCATGCTGATTTATAAACTTTTAAGCACAGACAAGTGTTTCAAATGCAACACTCCCTACTTTAAAAAAATCCCTCTCACCTCTGCCCTGGCTGATGAGGTGTCTCAGTGTGTAAGAGCACATGTGCTTTCCTCAAGCTTAGTGCTTGTTACAAGCCCAAAACCCAAAAAGTGGAGCTGAAACACTGGGAGCTATAAATCAAAGGCTGATCAATCCCACAGTCCTTTCACCTAAAATCCAAATTCTCAGTCCTGCAGTGGAAAACATCACAGGAGTCAAGCTGTGCAATCCTATTTGGTGACCTCACTAAAATGGAATTTAGGAAGGAAAAAAAAACCTACCCTGGAAAAAAAGCTTGATCTATGAAGTGAAATAGGCAGGTTTTCCTGGGATCAATGCTGCTTGGGAGCTTCTTCCCAGGACTCTTGGTTGTTTGGCTATACTAATTTCATTTGGAGACTGACACCTCCTGACTTGGACTAAAGCCCTGGAGTAGCCCAAAAGCTCTGGCACAGGGCAAAGGGGACAAGATTCCAGGTGTCCAAGTAACACCACTCATCAGAAACTTGAAGCCTGTTCCTGTCACATTTTACCAGATCAGAAGAATCAGCTCTGCATTCTCATGAGTCAACTGGGATTATTGTTTTGGGGGTTTTTTTTCCCTCCTACAGGTCTCATCATAAAGGAGCTGATCCCAAACCTCAGCAAGCATGGATGCAGCAATTCCCACCTCCCTCCATGTATTCATCACTTCTGAATCTGCTCAGTGCACTGCCAGCAGTTCCAGTGAGATTAAAACTTGTCACTGTGTTCCTGCATGGCAAACAAAACAGGAATGTCATGTTTGAGACAGCAGTGCTGGCTGACACACTTTGCTTTGGAAAGGATTCTGGGACTCTGTTTTCTTACTTTATTTGAATTTAAATAGAAAAAGATCCACTAGAGATATTCCTGAGTTGAGATTTGTTAAGAGATTGTCTGACACCCTGACAGTGAGGTAAAATAAAGCTCCTCCAGGCATAACCAAATAAAAGAAAAAAACCAAAACAAAATCAGGCACATCAAGAGATGTCAAAATAAATCTGACACCGTTGTGTGAAGAAAAGGTCCTGACCTTCATGTAACTCCAAGATTACAGACCCAAGTCTCTACTTCCTGTTAAGTTTAAACAGCTCTTCTGACCACAGGTTGATGCAGAATCAATGGGCATTTGTCCTCCCCACAAGCAAAGGAAGAGGAAGCTCTCTTGTGTTTGGAAATCCCAGCAGAGATGGATTTCAAGATAAACACGGGTGCCTGGAAATTCTCCTGGGGGAATTTTGTCTTCATCAGTTTTATTTGCTTTTCTCATCAGAGCACTGAGTCATATGTTCAGGGCAGCCATGGCCTTGACCAGGGTGACATGGCTGGCTGGCTCTGTCTCTGTGCTGGTGTCTGCACTGTCCCCCTTGGTGGCCAGGACCTTCTGCCTGTGCCTCTCCTCCTGCCGCTTCTTCTTCTCCAGCCGCTGCTGCTCCTTCCTTTGCCTCTTGGCCCCCTGCAGGGGAAGGACGAAAACACAAAGTTCAAACCACACGTGCTCTGCTCAGCCAGGGAAAAGTAATAAAGGAGACAAGCAGATAGCAAGGCAGCTGCCAGAGGACATTCCTGACTATTTATCAGGACTTTATTCCGAGCTGCATGTCACCAGGAAATGTTTGTGGCAGAGCACCCACAGCTGCAGTGTCGCAGACATTTCTCCACAGAAATCCTTTCTTTTGGATTTCTGCATCTTCTGGAGGCCAGAGGCCTCAGAAGACAAGGTAAACAATTATTATCAGCTGCTGGGGAATGCAACAGGGGCACCTATTTTGATTGGTGATTGGTTCATGTTCCCATGTTTATAATTAAGGGCCAATCACAAAGTGTAAGCCAGGGACTCAGTCCTTGGGCACAACTTTGTTGTAGATTCTTTCTATCTGTTCTTAGCTGGCCTAGCCTAGCTGCTCTGCAAAACCTCTCTTTATTCCTATTAGTATAGTTATAATGTATTATATATAATATCTTAATAAATCAAGCCTTCTGATTCAAGAAACAAGATTCACCGTCCCTCTCTCACCAGCCAGCGCCCACTCAGGCGCGGTAATACTGCAGCAGTGACAAACTGCAGCAAGCAGGAGCTCTTTTAAACTGAAAGGAGAAGAGAGCTGCTGGGTAAGCAGTGCTAAGGCATCCCCCAATCATTGAGGGGTGCCCACATTGCTGCCAAACCCCTCACACACCTTTGGGTTCCTGCTGGCTCGGGTCTCTTCCCTGGATCCACCTTGTCCCTTGTTGTTCTCTGCTTCACCTTGATGCAAGCTCTGATTTCCAAAGACTCTTGAACCAGTTCCATTCTCTTCCCACAGTGTGCTGCTGCAGGGTTTCTGCTCCCTGCCTGGGGGCTCCTGCTGCTCCTCAGCACCTGCCAACAGCAGAGGTTTCCTCAGACATGCTCTACCCAGGAGCTGTTGCACTGTCAGCCAATTCTTTTCCCCAGAAATCCTGGGGCTTTTTGGAAGCTGGATCAAAGCTTCCCTCACTAACAACCTTCCTGAGCACAGGAGGCTGAAATGGCAGCACACAAACCCCACCTCTCCTGCTCCTGTCCCCAACACCAACATCATGGTCACCCAAAGCCCCAGGGGACAAACTGTGCACTCACCTATTCCTTCCATTTCCTTCATCTGCAAGATGACAAATATTGCAGACTCCACGTTGTAGTCCTCCACCTCAAGAATGTGGCTCACTAAATCCATGTCCTGTCCACAAGAGGGGAAGGAGAACACTGAAGAAGTTCAAATCTGTGACCCACATACACTTAACAACACCTGCACCATTGAGAGGGGGCTGCTGCTTTTATGATCATTCAGTTGGTCTGTGCTTCATTTCTGAAAGGGTGAGGGGGAAAACCTTAAATTCCTGAAGCTATCAGGAAAGAGGAATATGCTGTTTTCAGTGTAAGCTTCCCTCTTGGCCCTTTCTGTTCTGTGCATCTGCACAGTGCCAACAGCCAAAAGTCACAGATTATCCAATTATCTGGAATCTTCAATACCCCCAAAGGATTTCAGAACTTACAGGATTTGTTTCCAAGTGGATTTTTAGGAGAGCCTCAAAACAAACTTTCTAAAATTATCAGGCATCCACAAAAAAGCTGGCATTTCACCTGCATTAAAGGGCTGACTCTAGGATGAGATGCACCCTGACTGATGGCCATGGTACTCAAGTTTGTACAAGATGAGAGTTTAGAACTTTTCCCAGGACTACTTCCATGTATCAAGGTTTGAACATTAAGCCCAGAAAGGCTCCTTGATACTTACTGAACACCCAGTTGCACTGCACACTTTTTGTACAGCATCTTCTATCTCCACCTCAGTCTCATCTTCAGAGTTGCCCTTCTGTGGCTTCACTTCCTCTGCCTTATTGGAATCGTCCTTGCAAAGCATCTGAAGAAGAGCAAAGCCCAGCAGATCACACACCCAGCAGATCACACAAGCATGCAATCCAACAAAGTCTGACATCCTAACAGCAGTAATTATCAAGGCACACTTTTCTTGGGAACATCCGTGTCAAACCCTCTTGGAAACTGTAACTTCCACCATGGCTGAGAGCTTCCCACATCTCCTGCACTGCTGAACAAACTCCAGTGCACTACAACATGAATCACAATAAATGAGCTTTTAAATTGAGTATTTTTAATACAATACTGAGACATACACTTTAAAGAATTTAGGGATTTTAGAGGAGCTGAGGTTTAAGTTAGAGATAAGCTTTATTGGAGTTAATTAAAATAAATGGGTAGGCCTTGACGAAGTTAAGAGTTAGTAGTTAACTAAGAATTGATTGCTTGTCAGCACAATGTTTGGTTAGCTGGGTTTATAATGAAGAATATAGAAACTGATAAATAGCTTTTAGGAACAAAGACAATTGTGGCCTCCTCTGTTCTGAAAGCAACTGAAGACAGGGAGCAGTTCTACCAAGGGCTCATTTGTCATATTTGCATTGAAAAGGCAGAAAGGTCAGAACGAGGAAGACTTCACTTACTTCCTCATTTTGGGACCCCTCCCCATGAAAGGGACCACCGACTCATTTTGAGGAACAAACTATGAATGCTTAATAGCTTTGGAACTAATTACCATGAGAAGTGGGGAATGGGATGTACCAAAGTTATGAATATGCATTTGTATTTTGGGTATTCAATATTTGTATAGATAAAAGGACTCTGTAATCACCTGTAAGTCACAGGGTGTATTTGGGAGCTATCCCACAATAAACACACACTTCCTAACTTTAAACTGTTAGAGAGTCTTTGTCCATCACAGCTGGATATCAGTACTAGATCAATATCCATATTTTTAATAAATCAATACCACACCTCAGCTGTGTGCAGAGAAACTCAAGCACAGCACAATTACTCCTCAGCATCAAAAAAGGAGGAAGACAACTACATCCAGCTGTTGCATTTCCAGCTCTTTCCTCCCTCCCCTCTGTTTTTCCATTTGAGGTGCATGATTACACCATTTAGATGAGGCTGCTTCCAGACAGCCCACATCAGAGCATCAGCTTTGAATTCATTTCCAGCCCAGAGGCTGAATCCTTCACAGCCCCTCCGAGAGAGCCAGCAGCATGAGCTACACCCTCAGGGCTTTGCTCTCCCAGCATAACACAACCCAGCTCCTCCCTCCCTCCCAAATGTGAGATGCAAAGTTGTGTTTTGTGTCAGGTACAAACAGGCGACGTGTGTACTTGCGAATGTGAAATGTGTGGACACTGACAATGGGATAGTTGCAAATTCTAATAATAACTGAAGATAATAAAGCATAGAAAAAGGCCTTTGAACCTATCTTTTGTTTGCAATTAACCCTGGTTGGTTTAGGAGCATTGGAATTAAGGTGTTAAAGATGCTGCTTTTTGCTTGCATTTAATCCATAAAGAGCAGTGGAATTAAGGTGTTAAAGATGCTGTTTTTTGCTTGCATTTAATCCATAAAGAGCTCTGCAATAATAACCTTTTGAAGTATAATTTTAGAATATTACTTGTATCCTTGAAACTATAGCTTTGGAATATATATAAAGGAAATATGCTTATCTCACGCCTTATTGAAGCAGAGAAAAACAGCTTGAGAAAGGAAGGTGAACATCACCTCAAGGGTTTATGGTTTCGACCAAAGGGAAGCTGGACATCACTGTTATGAGATTTAGAGTCTCTGCAATTAAAAGGTGGACCCACATCAGGGGAGCTGGACCCCACCAGATGGGATTGGTCTTCCTTCTTTCCAAAACTGGACCATCACCATCTGGGGATATTCCTTTGAGATACATCCTGAGAAATTAAAATCACAATAGTGTATAGAATTGTGATGTAAAAATTTGGAATAAAAATTGCTGATGAGTAAAAGATTGGAAATAGAAACTGCTGAAAAAAGCTGATGAGTACCTCTATAAATACCTGTAACCATCAATTACTGGTGTGCAGCTGGAGGGAAAAACTTCCCCCACTGTACCCAGCGCTGTATTGCTCATACTTTACCACA
Organism: Melospiza georgiana; assembly: GCF_028018845.1. Classification (NCBI taxonomy): domain Eukaryota; kingdom Metazoa; phylum Chordata; class Aves; order Passeriformes; family Passerellidae; genus Melospiza; species Melospiza georgiana. The sequence goes on from NC_080451.1 coordinate 4,993,482, forward strand.
TTAAACAATAAATTGCTTGCTGCTTGAATATTGGCCGAGTCAAGCTTCTTATTCATAACACAAAGGATGGAAACGAAGAGGCAGCACTGCCCAGCGCTGTGTGCCACCCCAGCTGGCCCATGCCACCAGAACCCACCTCCATCCGAAGGTGTGCAGGCGCCTCCGAGTCGTCGCTGAGCCTGCGGACGCTGTCGTAGTGCTCGCCGTGCCTGTAGGCGATGTGCAGCTCCCTGGCGCCGCCCCTGTCCGTGCCCCGGATCTCAACAAAAGAAACAAACCGCAAATGAGCATCTGCAATCGGCTCCAGCACCTGATTTCTCAGGGTATTCGTTTTTTTGCAGCGATGGGAAGAAGGTAAGTATGTGGCTGCTGAGCATTTGAAAGAGGAAGAGAAGAAGTATGAAAGCCAGATGTAAAACATTGGGCAGTTACATCAGAACAAACAAAATGTGGAATGAAAATATTTTTGTGGAAAGCTCAGAACTATTTCCTGAACTTTCCACTGGAGCTATCTGTTATCTGATCATCTTCCCAGAACCAGCTCCAGCAAGAGGTCCCAAGGAATGTACCAAGTCATTTTACTCTCAAACACGAATGGACCATGTTATTTTACTCTCAAACACGAATGGACCATGTCATTTTACCCTCAAACACGAATGGACCATGTCATTTTACTCTCAAACACGAATAGACCATGTCATTTTACCCTCAAACACGAATGGACCATGTCATTTTGCTCTCAAACACGAATGGACCATGTCATTTTACCCTCAAACACGAATGGACCATGTCATTTTGCTCTCAAACATGAATGGACCATGTCATTTTACTCTCAAACACAAACGGACCATGTCATTTTACTCTCAAACACGAGGGAAGAGAGGCCATGGCCATTCAAGTGACAGCAACAGTGGAAACAGAGTAAATTTTGATTTGCAGCTGGGACAAGATGCTGTTTGAACAGCATTCCAAGCAGCTGTGTATTGTTTTTAAAAGAAAGCAAACCCATGAAAATGTATTAACTCCATTCAGGAGCACTGTTAACAACCAAATGTTGCTTTGCTTCGTCAGCACCAAGTTACAGCAATTTCCACAGAAAATTCTTGCTCTGAGTATTATCTGTACTGATGTGAGAATAGTTCCTACCCTGATTATCAGTGTCTTGAACTATTAGATAAGAGCTACACAGCATTCCAGCTCCTGCCAGGAATGCAGAAAGTCCCACTGCACTTGCAGACCAGCTTGGCCTGACCTGCCAGCCCAAGTTCACCCAAAGCTCTCCAGACGTCAGCAAGCAAAGGACCAGAACTCCTTGCTTAGTGCTCCAGAGTTTCCCAACCCTTTTACGTCTGTGAACTGCCTTATCTCAGCTCCCAGACCACACACCAAGGCACCTTTCAGCCCTGCCTGCAGTCTGTGCTGCACTAATGACATCAGGTTTTCCAACAAGTAATTCCCCATTCATCTATTTTATATTTTACACTTGCTCACCTTCAGGTTCCAACTCAACAACTGGTTACACTTAACTCCTGCTTTCTATTCTATGAAATTATTGCACTGTAGAAACTTGGTAAGATTTATTTTAAACATTTCTCCTCTGCCAGAGCTTGAATAGGTATCTAACAAATCCCAAAGCTCTTGAAAGATCTGAAAATGAGCCAATTTAGCTCTCATTAGGGAAGCCTCTTTCCACTCTGGAGTGGGCCCAGAGGAGGTCACCATATTGATTTAGAGGGATGGAGCAGCTCTCCTGTGAGGAAAGGCTGGGAGAATTGGGATTGTTCAGTATGGAGAAGGCTCCAGGGTGACCTAAGTGTGACCTTCCAGTGTCTGAAGGAGCTGACAAGAAAGATGGAGAGAGACTATGGGCAAGGGCCTGGAGTGCCAGGACAAGGGGGAATGGCTCCCACTGCCAGAGGGCAGGGCTGGATGGGGTATTGGGCAGGAATTCCTGGCTGTGAGGCTGGGCAGGCCCTGGCACAGGGTGCCCAGAGCAGCTGTGGCTGCCCCTGGATCCCTGGCAGTGCCCAAGGCCAGGCTGGATGGGCATTGGAGCAACCTGGGACAGTGGGAGGTGTCCCTGCCATGGCAAGGGTGGCACTGAATGAGCTTTAAGGTCCCTCCCAACCCAAACCAACCCAGGATTCTCTCATTCTATGAATACACTGAAACTGGTAAGTAAATTAGAGCTGCTGATTAAAAAATGAGAGAAAAAAAAAAGCCAGCCTGCTATCCAAAAAGCCAACAAATAACCTACAAATCTCAGTTAACTTGAGTACACAGTTGGACTCCATGATTTAAAAGGTCTTTTCCAACTTTAACAATTCTATAATTTACAGTCACTATAAAAAAGGGGTGTTCAAAGACCAAAAAATTCCATGCAGAGATGTCCACCTGCAAAGAGCTTTTCATGATGGTACAACTACTCACAGTTCTCCTAACCCACACCATTCCCAAGGGCCTGAGACAACCCTTCACTAACAGCACTGCTCAGGCAGGACAGAACCTCATCACAAACTCTGTACTGACACCCTGACATGGTCACTGAGAGGAGATAAAAGAATCCAGGACATCAAAATTGCACTGAGGAACAACACATGAAAAGCACCCCTGTGACCTCCCCTGCAGGTACTTCACCCACCTGTGCCTCTGCCCATGGCTGCCCATAAATGAGAGTTTAAACTTGCTTGATTTCAGGAATCCACGTGAGGCTGTTTTAAATGCAGTTAAGAAGTCACTGACAGCTTTCATCTGGTTTTTTATCTTTATTGCCCTGTTTAATCTATACACTTCATTGGTTCTGTCAGTAAATAGAGGCCAGGAACAATCCTGGCTTGAATACAGGTTCTCACGTGCTCAACGAGCAGGGTGACTGAGCATGGACCTGTTCCATCTGCCATGGAAAACAACAACAAAGAGAAAACCAGGGACCTGATGGATTACTTGTTTCAGTGTCCCTGTCAGAGGAAACCACACCACACAGTTCTTTTCATGAGCTGACTAAACAACACTTTAAGGTTTTAAAAATTATTTTAAAGTCTTGTTTCTCTATCTGTCACAAACCTTGGCATTCCACATCCCACACAGAATTGATGGAGCTTCACTCCAACACAGTGAGTGAACACAACACCCTGCTATACCTTCATTTCCACCTTCCTGAGTCTTATTGCACAGGATTCCTTAAGCCTAGCTGAAACTCCAGGGGCTGTGCTGCCCTTCAGAAGGACTCACCAGGTTGGAGATGGGCAGGGAAGAACCACCTGAAGTTCAACAAGGGCAATGCAGGTCCTGCCCCTGGGGAGGAACAGCCCCAAGCACCAGCACAGGCAGGGGTGACCTGCTGGAGCATCTCTGCAAGGAGGACCTGGGGGTCCCACGGTCACTGAGCTGTCCTGGAGCCAGCAGAGTGTCCTGGGGGCCCTGGGGTGCACTGGGAGGAGCACTGGCAGCAGGTCAGGGAGTGACCCTGCCCCTGTGTCCCTCTGCCCAGCCCTGGGGGGCACAGCTGAGTGCTGTGTCCAGGCCTGGGCTCCTGGGGCAGGGCCAGGGGAGGCTGCAGAGATGAGGAAGGGCCTGGAGCATCTCTCTGCCCAGGAGAGGCTGAGGAAGCTGGGCCTGGGAGACAGGACAAGATGATCCAGTGTGGTCCCCTCCAACCTGACCCATTCTGGGATTCCTGGCAGAAAACTCAGCTCAAATGCACTCTGAGCTTCAGGAGACAGAGCATGGCACTGAAGGTCACAGCTTAAAACCCAACACATTGCTCTGCCCCCACATACCCATCTCTCATGCACTCACTGTTTTCTTTCTTTCCCTCTCCCCCTAACCAAAATCTCAAGTGTTCCCCCTCTTCAAAGACCAAGCATAGCTCTGCACCATGCCCAGATCATTGCAGCTAATGCTCTTTTTTAATAAATCAGGAATTTTCCACAGTATTTATAGCCCTCAGGTAAAAATTAGGCAAAAATGTAGAAGCTTTGTGTCTCACCTGCCACAGTGGAGTGTCGAGCTGATGAATAACCACATTCATTTGATTGTTCCTTGCAAAGGCCACAATAGCATCATTGCCAGCAAAAGTACCAGGCTTGGCCAAATTGGCAACTAAAGGAAAAAACATTCACAAGAGTTGGAACCTGATTTCTGATACTTCCAAAAGCAGTGGAGGGATAAAAAGGGGTGAGATTTGAACATGAGCCCAAGAAATTCTGGAAGGGAAATCCCACTTGTGAAACAAGAACTTGGCTGCAACATGAGGGGATGCATTTAGAGGACCACAGAAATCTCTAAAAAAGGCACTCCACCCTTAGACAAAGTAAGGCCTCAGAAGGAGGAGTGCCATGTACTGCATGACCAAACTACCTTTGTGCATCACCTCCATGGTTCCTGATACATCAAAAGCTGTATTTGTCTCTGGTTTGGATCCTCCCCTCGCTTCCCAGGAGGAAATACTGAGTGCCAAGGAGAAAGAAACCCAAAGAAATCAGCCACTCACCAAAACAGCCAAATACCCATCAATATTCAAGGAAAACTAGACAATTTTTCTTAAGTTCCTTTTGCAAACACCTAATTTTTACTCCTTGCCTTTTTGGTCTCTCTTTCCTTCTCCAAGTTTCTCCTAAATTTAAATCATGTCCAGGACAAATTCAATGAGGATTAACACAATTTTTACTCCTCGCCTTTTCAGTCTCTCCTTCCTCCTCCAAGTTTCTCCTAAATTTAAATAATGTCCAGGACAAATTCAATGGGGATTAACACAATTTTTACTCCTCGCCTTTTTAGTCTCTCCTTCCTCCTCCAAGTTTCTCCTAAATTTAAATAATGTCCAGGACAAATTCAATGGGGATTAACACAATTTTTACTCCTCGCCTTTTTAGTCTCTCCTTCCTCCTCCAACTTCCTCCTAAATTTAAATAATGTCCAGGACAAATTCAATGAGGATTCCCACAGCACCACAACACCCCTAAACATAAAGCCCCTGTTTCTAAAAACTAGAGAGGAGCCCTAAGGTAGTTCTGGGAGGGGGAACAGCTTAGTAAGGAGCTGCAGGACACAAGGATGCCTCCCAGGGAGCCCATACCGTGCTTGTCAAAGGGCACATCATCCTCCACGAAGGGCTCGAAGTCGGCGCGCTGCCGCACCATGAACTGCACGGTCTCCTGGCGGTGGCGCAGGTGGTTGCGGGAGTGCCCCTCCAGCTGATCCCCCAGCGCCCGGAACAAGCAGTTCCTGCAGGGAGGGAATGAGGGGAGGGAGTGCCGGGGGCAGCAGAAGGAATGCAGGGCACAGGGAAAGGGGCTGTGCTCATTCTGCCCCGTTTAGTGAGGCTGTGAATGCAGAGGAGCGCTCGCTCCCCCTGTGCTTTGAATTTCCTGCTCATTCCCTGTGCCCTGAATGATCGTGTCATGGTAAAACTGCTGGGCCCAACTGTCCCACACTGACACTACACAAGGGACATAAAGCACCAAAGGACAAACAAATGCCCCACTGAGCAACTACTCAGCAGGAACGTTTGCTACCTTTTCACCTTCTAGAAAAGAAGGGGGTGAAAGTATTCTATAAGAGCATTTATGGCCTGTGACCGCGTTCACAGGGGTCTGAGGATGAGGGAAGAGATGAGGATCTGACTCCATTTTTCAGAAGGCTTGATTTATTATTTTATGATATATATTATATTAAAACTATACTAAAAGAATAGAAGAAAGGATTTCATCAGAAGGCTAGCTAAAAATAGAAAAACAAGGAATGATAACAGAGAGTCCAAGCCAGCTGACTGTGATTGGCCATTAATTAGAAACAACTACATGAGACCAATCCCAGATGCACCTGTTGCATTCCACAGCAGCAGATAACCATTGTTTACATTTTGTCCCTGAGGCCTCTCAGCTTCTCAGGAGGAAAAATCCTAAGGAAAGGCTTTTTCATAAAAGATGTCTGTGACAATGGCCCTTCTTAGGGCCATTGTTGGAACTGACCCGGGGGCTCAGTTCCGCTGGACACTGGTCCCTGGGCACCAAGGCTGGCACTGGCCGAGCCGTCGTGCCCTGCAGAACCGCAGAGAACAGCAGAGATCCCTGAGGGGCACAGCGGGGAAATCCCCACCCCTGTGGAGCGCAGGGCCCACTTCAACCGGAAGGGGAAAATCCTCGGCCCCGGGGACACGGGCTCCCACCCCGGGATCCATGAAAGCCCTCGGCCCCGGGGACACGGGCTCCCACCCCGGGATCCATGAAAGCCCTCGGCCCCGGGGACACGGGCTCCCACCCCGGGATCCATGAAAGCCCTCGGCCCCCGGGACACGGGCTCCCACCCCGGGATCCATGAAAGCCCTCGGCCCCGGGGACACGGGCTCCCACCCCGGGATCCATGAAAGCCCTCGGCCCCGGGGACAAGGGCTCCCACCCCGGTAGCAATGAAAGCCCTCGGCCCCGGGGACACGGGCTCCCACCCCGGGATCCATGAAAGCCCTCGGCCCCGGGGACACGGGCTCCCACCCCGGTAGCAATGAAAGCCCTCGGCCCCGGGGACACGGGTTCCCACCCCGGTAGCAATGAAAGCCCTCGGCCCCGGGGACACGGGCTCCCACCCCGGGATCCATGAAAGCCCTCGGCCCCGGGGACACGGGCTCACATCGCCCTGGGAGGAGGAAGCCCTCAGCCTTCAGGGCTGGATGTCGGGAGAGTCCCCGGGGTGGCGGGGGACACCCGTCGCGGCGCTCACCCATCTCCCGGCACCTCCCGCAGCTTGAGGCCGAGGGCCCGGAGCTGCCTGGCGAGGCCGCCGCCGCCGCCCGCAGCAGGGCCCGGGGCCGCTCCGGCGGGGGCCTGCCGGGGCCGGCGGCCCTTCTTGTTGGCGGGAACGGCGGGCCTGGCCTTGCCCGCCTGCTTGCGGGACATCCCCGCCGGGGCCGCCGCACCGGACACCGGCCGCGCCACGTGACCAAAACCGGGCGCGGCTCACGTGACCGCGGCGCCGGGACTCGGTCACGTGAGCGCCGGGGAGCCTCGGGGAGGAGGAGGAGGAGGATGGGGAGGAAGGAGAGAGGGCACTGAGAGGTCCCGGGGGGAAATTGAGGCTGCGGATGGAAAAGCAGGAGCGGCGAAGGGAAGGATGGCGCAGCCAAGCGCCGGGAGCGGCGTGTGCGTGGGGAAGGGCTGGGGAGGCGCCACAGTCGCCGATGTTGTACCAAAAGCTGCCGGATTCCCCCTAATTGGCCTCTGCTGCTAATTGCACTGCCCCCGCCCGAAAGCATTTCCCTGCTGCCCAGCACAGCTCCCGGCCCTGACCTCACGGGTGGGCGCTCTGCACTGGACACGCCACCGCGTCTGCTCGGCCCCAGATCACCGTTCTTCAACCCCAGTCCCACTGCTCAGCCCCAAATCACCGCTGCTCACCCCAAATCACACCTGTTTAGCCCCAAATCACCACTGCTCACCCCAGATCACCGCTGCTCAGCCCCAAATCACCGCTGCTCAACCCCAAATCACCGCTGCTCAGCCCCAAATCACCGCTGCTCACCCCAAATCACCGCTGTTCAACCCCAATCACCGCTGTTCAACCCCAATCACCGCTGCTCACCCCAAATCACCGCTGCTCGGCTCTAATCCCGCTGCTCAACCTCAAATCACCGCTGCTCAACCCCAAATCACCGCTGCTCAACCCCAAATCACCGCTGTTCAGCCCCAAATCACCACTGCTCGGCTCTAATCCCACTGCTCAACCCCAAATCACCGCTGTTCAACCCCAATCACCGCTGCTCACCCCAAATCACCGCTGCTGGGCTCTAATCCCGCTGCTCAACCTCAAATCACCGCTGTTCAACCCCAATCACCGCTGCTCAGCCCCAATCACCGCTGCTCACCCCAAATCACCGCTGCTCAACCCCAATCACCGCTGCTCACCCCAAATCACCCCTGCTTAGCCCCAAATCACACCTGCTTAGCCCCAAATCACCGCTGCTCAGCCCCAAATCACCGCTGCTCAACCCCAATCCCGCTGTTCAACCCCAATCCCGCTGCTCAGCCCCAAATCACCCCTGCTCAGCCCCAAATCACCACTGCTCAGTCCCAGATCACCCCTGCCCAGCCCCAAATCACCACTGCTCAGCCCAGATCACCGCTGCTCAACCCCAATCCCGCTGCTCAGCCCCAAATCACCACTGCTCAACCCCAATCCCACTGCTCAACCCCAATCCCGCTGCTCAGCCCCAAATCACTGCTGCTCAACCCCAATCCCGCTGCTCAGCCCCAAATCACTGCTGCTCAACCCCAATCCCGCTGCTCAGCCCCAATCCCGCTGTTCAATCCCAGATCACCTCTGCTCAGCCCCAGTCCCGCTGTTGAATCCCAAATCATTGCTGCTCAGCCCCAGAAATGCACCCCCAGCAAACGGGGAGCTGAGCAGAAGGAGTACCCGCGAGGTGGCACCAGGAGAGCAGGGCTGACAGCAGCGGCAGGGCAGGAGCCGAGACAGCGATGATGAATTAAATGTGATAAGTGTAATAAAACTGAGGCTCCGCGCCTTGCTTCCTCTAGCACTGAGGCAGACGCCTCACAGGATGCTGGAAATGGGTGATTTATCTGGAGCAGGGCTCTTGGGGAGGATTCCCTGCCAGCCTCCTGCTCTTTGGCTTTCCCACGTGTCCCACAGGACCCGGTTAAAGGAATCACCCAGCAGCAGCAGCAGCCACCAGGGCATCGCTGTGCCCGTGACTCTGGTTTATCTGCTGGCATCGTGACAGAAACTGCCTGGTTCTGTCAGAGCTGCTGCACGTGGAGTCCGCAAGAGGCCCAGATGAGCAGAGGGATGGAGAACCTCTCCCATGAGGGAAGGCTGGGAGAATTGGGATTGTTCAGTTTGGAGAAAAGAAGGCTCCAGGGTGACCTAATTGCAGCTTTTCAGTACATTTCTCGTCAGGGAGCTGACAAGAAAGATGGAGAGAGACTGTGGAAAAAAAGCCTGGAGTGTCAGGACAAGGGGGAATGGCTTCCACTGCCAGAGAGCAGAGATGGACGGGATATTAGGAAGGAATCCTTCCCTGTGAGGGTGGGCAGGCCCTGGCACAGGGTGCCCAGAGCAGCTGGGGCTGCCCCTGGATCCCTGGCAGTGCCCAAGGCCAGGCTGGACAGGGCTGGGAGCACCCTGGGACAGTGGAAGGTGTCCCTGCTCATCCCACTGGATGAGTTTTAAGGTCCCTTCCAGCCCAAACCAATCTGGGATTCGATGAATCTCCAATTCCCAGCTCAGAGGGCACATCCCAACAGCTTTGTGAGGAACGCTAACAGAACAGTCCCAGGAATGCAAGAAGAGGCTTCACATCACAGCGATTTCTAAGCTGGATGTCATTTTTCTGTTCCTCTTGTCCACCTGAAGCACAGCTCAGCACAGGGTGAAGCTCACGGGAGTATCCCCAGGATCTTCTGGGATGTTTGGCTTGTGGCACGTGAGGATTTTACTGGCAATGACACAACTGCTCTTTTATATCTATTTCCTGCTATAAACAATTCCATATAAAGCATTTCATAGAAACACATTTTGTTATGCAAACACACTAAAAGAGGGGAAAACAATGTGAGTACATAAACTGACTGCAAATGATTAATGAGACAGTAATTAGCCAGAGGAGCATTAATGGGCTGTGAGCAATTCAGATAAGCACAAGGCACATGCCAGCCAGGGAGCATCACTCGTGACACCAGAGACAAAGCGGAGCCAGAATCAGGGCTTGGCTGAAAACTTGGTCAGTGGAGGACAACAAAAAACTGTTTTTCCAGCACAAAAGACAGCCAAGTCACCCTCACCCACTGGTAGAACACAGAGCAGATAGACATGGAGCATAGATTCATCCCAACCAGTTCTAAACTTTTTATATTGGGAGTGTATTTGTCCCTCTTGGTGTCTGTTCCAACTTCCAACATCTGCAAGGTGTTTTTATAATTTTCTAGCAATTACAAATCAGGAGATTTTAAGACATTTCCATTTTTGGCATGGGAAAATCTGAAGTTTCTAAACTATTGTAATAATGGTAAGTCTGTTTTCTGCTTTCCCAGATCTTTTTAACACCATGAACTTGCTGACAAAGAGTTATTTGAAATGCAAAAGAAAATTTTCTTTTTAAAGATAAGTGAGTCTTGCAGTTCACCAGCCTACTTCCAGACATTCCTGCACTTTGATACCAGCTTCTGCAACTGAGAGATACTCAGGCTCCTAAAATTTGGGGCAATCCAAAAGTCCATCAAGCACCACCATATGCCACATCAGCAGAAACACAGAAGGGCTCAGGCACTTTGACGAAGTTTGCTTACGACAAACCTTCTATTTCTCAGCAAATAAGAACAAGTTCTTCTCACCTCATCCCCCTCCAGCGAGTTCATGAGATTAGAGCCTTCCTGAACTCCTTGCCCTCCTCATCTGTAGTGTTTCATTTCTTTCTGCTGCTCCTCTCTGGGAGGGAGGGGCTGGGACTTGGGGGCACGGGCAGTGTGAGCATTCAGGTGCACTTGAGGCTGCCAGTGTGGTACTGTGTGTCTTCTGCTGCTAACACTGACCTCATCTGGCTTTTTGGGATTAGGGATCCTTCCCTTCCTTCTTTCATTCCTTCCATGAGATTCTTGCCGAGAAACCATCTGTATTTTACTGCTCAAATTAAAAGGCAGAAAGAAATTAGAGACTGAGGGATTTTGTTCAGGCTTTTTTTTTCAGATGAGATGAATATCCACAAAATCACTCAAGAAGGGCATTCCCAAGTGCACGAGGTTGTTTGGTGAACACCACAGGAAAGAAGATGGTCCCACCCTCTAGGACACTGCTCTTGCTTTTAGTTTTCTGATCTCTTTCATGGACTCTGAGAGATCCTTGTGGACCTCAGTCATGCTTCAGTTTGTACTGGAAACCTTCTGATTACTAAAACAAACAGGACAAACGAGTTATCCTAGGCTGAAAAAAGAGATACCCTAGGATAAAAGAGCTAATAACAATTGGACATTCAACAGTCAATTTAGTCATTTCAATCTCATTCTTCACTTGGTGCTTTCAGGTAGTGTTTTTAAACCAAGAGCAAACTTCCTACCCAGAGAGCCCAAAGCTGTTGATACATATGCTTTAATCAAAGCACTGCATTCAGCACACCAATGTCAGAAACAGGTAATTCCCCCAGGCCTGTCACTGTTTGGAGAACAATGAAATTGCTTTCATCTAAGAGAGTTCTAATTTAATAATCATGGTCGTGTCTGGTTGTCAGAGTGGTCTGCTAATGCCATGGAGTCTGCTTCCGGACAGGAATTGCCCACTGATATTATCAGTCATTGTAAACTGTCTTGGCTGGGAAGTCAATCATTAACTCTGCTCCCCATGTCATAAAAACATCATATTGTAAGAGCATGACTGGCTTAAGGCTCACACTAATCAATCAGGCATACAGCAGGAATACAGCAACACATAAAAGGAGCCAGAGACTCGGGAAATCCTTCAGCTAAGGGGAGACAAGCTGCACCAAGGTTTATCTCCATGGAGAAATCCACTGACAAGCCAAACAAGGAAAACAGATTGTCAGCTCCTGGAGCACTGCAGGCTGAGGCAGACCGTCCAGCGCCCGTGGCAGGAGGTGCTGCAGAAATGAGCAGAGCAGGATCCGTAACACAAAACTCAAAACATGAAAAGAGAGTGGGATTCACTGAAGAGTGTACTGAAGAAATGGAGAGACCTTCAGGAACAGAGAGAGACAGTCCTGCTGCCTTTAAAGCAGCAGGTTTGGAACAAGACTCTCCAAACTCACGGCCGCTTGCTGTGCTAACGGACACAAACTCTCCTGAAATGAGCACGTTGGACCTGAACCTGCGGTGCTCGGACACAGCCACCCCAGACATGGACTGCATGATCTGCTTCAACAAGTACAGCATCTACAGAGTCCCAAAGCTCCTGGACTGCCAGCACAACTTCTGCGCCGTCTGCCTCAAGCTGATCCTCAGGAAAGAGGGGAGCGCCTGGACAATCACCTGCCCTCTCTGCAGAAAAGCCACCTGCGTGTCAGGAGGGCTCATCCGCACGCTCCGGAACAAAGAAGACATCCTGGAGCGCTTGGAGAGCCTGGACTCAAACCCTGAGGTGTACATCTGTGCCGTGGGGCTGGATGGCAACAACAGCTGGACTCAGAGCAGCCAGGACGTGTTGAACGCAGAGGAAAGCAGCCCAGCACACAGCAGCCTGGCTGTGCAGAGACTCCTGCTGCTCCTGCTGCTCGGGGTGATCCTCGCCCTGCTCATCCTCCCCTTCATGTACTCGGGGAGGGTGAAGTGGGTAATTTGTCTCCTGCTTGCTTTGGGCTTGCTCATGTCTATGGTGCTTTGCTGCACTCCTAAATTCCACTGCAGGTGCAGGAAGGACTCCCCTGCCTCCTGTGACAAGGAGATCCACATTGTTACTGTGGCCTGAGACAATTAACCTGCCTGTCCCACAGATCAGGGACTGGGCCAGGGTGCACGCTGGGCACACCAGGGAGGTTTGGACCTAAAAACAATCTCTCAGAGAATAAATTCAACAGTTGGCTGAGCTGGCTCAATGCCAGTGCACACTGTTGTTAAATCTCATTACTGCAAACAAAATGAACTATTTATATGTTGATATTTATATTTTCACACTTTTTTTTTTTTTTTTTTGTAATTGTGTTGGTTTGCTTTTGCTATTTTGTTCATGTCTGTGTCCCCTCCTGATCAGCCCTGCAGGATGTTATCTGGGACACCTGGGAGGCGATGTCCTGCAAAACCCTGGGGTTGCTGCTCCCACTCTGAAAACAAGGACACCTTTCTTTGGGACAGAGTGGGAAATAAGGCTGCTAAATCAGGGAGTGGGTGTTTGGAAAAGAGTTTTTTCAACCCAGATTATCACCTCAGTCCCTGGCAGGGATGGGGAAAGGGGATGTCATTTGATGTCATTTGAAGTTACATACAAAATTGGAGAGGAAGAGGCAAAATCAACACTCCTGATCTTGGTTTGTGGCTTGCAAAGGGCAAGGCTCAAAAACCTCATGACCCTCCAAATTCCCCACATTATTTAGCACTGAAATAGTTCCTCTCACCTGAATTCCTTTATCTGGCAACCTGCAGGACCTCTCTTCTTTCCCCCTTTACATTGCCCTTGAAGATGCTCACAGAGGTAAACAGAAATCCCGTGACTGCTGCGCCACACCATGTGTGATATTTTTAAATGGAATGTCTCCATTAAATTTAAATAATATGAATTGCTCATTGACTTCTTGGTTTCAATTCCTCATTGACTATGTCAAAACAATTCCTAGTTTCCTTATTGACAGTATTAGAGAGTCTGCAGAGCTGAGCTGGTGAGTAAAGCAAAGCAGTAAAGTGTTGGAGTGTTCCTTCATTTAAAAAATACTTAGTTGCTAAGAAAATACCCTGAAACCCAACTAAAATTAAACTGAGGGAAAAAATAGATTTCTCTAGTTAAACTGCATGTTTAAGAGTGTTAAGGATCTCAGGAGACCTTGGATCAGGTAAATATTTGTGTTTGATAAGAATGGAAACTGATGTCCTGCAGTTGCTCAGTATATAAATACACAGAGTGTCTCACAGCAGATAAAACAGATTAGACTAAGAGGGTAGGAGCTCTTGTGCAGCTAAAGTCTTGGAAAACACAGCTTTGTTTTCTGCCAGGAACAGGAGCCTTCAGGGGATACAAATCCTTAGGATTTTCTCATCTCTTTGGACAGCAACAAGCTTACTGCAGAATATATATGACATTTGCTAATAACCAACCAGAAAAAAAGCAGGTAGTTTTAAACCCAAATACTGTATTATTCCAAATATAAAGACTGGATCGGATATTTAGCTGCACTGAAAATAATTTTAGAAACCCTGGGCAAGTCTTAAAGCTCACAGAGAATATTCTTGTCGAGTTCCTTTCACCAACACCAGTGGGTGACTGGTACTGTAAGGGTCTGTAACAAATTGATTTATATTGGCCTGAACAGATCAGCCACAAGGGATCCTGCAAGCCCATGTATGTTTTCAGCACATGGGTGTGAAGAAATGAAAACAGAATGAACATGCCCAGTGAAATCTCTTTATTATTCTTCACCCTGCACTTCCAAAAGAATTGTTTTATTACACTACTTTCTACAGAGCCAAAAAAAAAAGGTCAACAGGAAAGGGCAGCATGCAGAAATGTGACTTCCAGGATGAGACTGGCCCTCTGAAGGAATCCTTATGGATCCACAGAGTTCTAGTGCAGCACCTTCCAAGTTTTCCTTCAGCAGTTCCACTGAAATGTTTTTCAGCCTGAGAGCCATTAACACCAGGTGATTCAGAGTTCACCCGTGCTGGTGGCAGTCATGAGGCTCTGGAACCTGCTATCTTTTGAACACATTCCCATCGGACAAGATAATTAGGCTCAATAACCATGCAAGACTCTGAGCGGCAATTACATTTATAGAGAAAAGGCTAATGGGAATATGATCCTATTCCAAAATGTAAAGGATTTGCCTGCACTCAAGTTTAATTCATGCTGGTCATTTTGTTAAGAAAATTTCAGCTCTGAAGTCCCATGCCCTGCTTACCTTACCCAGCTAGCTCCTGATTTCGGACAGTGACTGGGTAATACAGTGTGCCCTGACAGAGAGGGAATTATAAAGATAAATGGGGCTGGGCAGCATCACCTTATCCCTCGCCATGCCCTCAGGCGATCCTGGGATCAGCTCGCTTGGTTGGAGCATGGTACTGACAACACCGAGATAGTGGGTTTGATCCCTTCTGTGGCCCATTCACTTCAGGAGTTGGGCTTCACTGCGGGTCCCTTCCAGTTCAGAATATTCCCCGATCCCTTCAGTGCCCTCCATGCCCTCAGCCCGGCGCAGCTCCCGCCCTCCCCAGGCCGATGGCGCAGCGCCGGCGGCCATGCCGGGCCGGGCCGGGCCGGGCCGGGCAGGAAGGGGCGGGCGCTGGCGGCGGTAGTCGGTGCTCGGTTCCCGGTTCGCGGTGCTCGGTTCCCGGTTCGCGGTGCTTGGCCGGGCCGGCGGCAGGTCGGGACCGGGCAGGTGGGAGAGGGGCTGTGCGGGGGCAGCGGCGCGGGTTGAGGTGCGAGCGGGCGGGACCGTTCCCTCAGGCCGCTCCCTTGCTGTGGCTGCTGCTTCCCTCCCCTCAGCGTAGCCTGAAGCGCCGCTTTCCGTAAATAAGTGGAGCCGCAGAGACTTCAGACGTGAAGGACTTGTGGTAAATGTGAGCACAGGCATGGCTGTGGCGGTGTCCGCCCTCACAGCTTCCCCAGCTGAGGTGCTGCCTTCTCGCTTCTCAATGTGCTGTTCCCTCTCCGCAGCTTTGCTCACTTCACTGTGAGGACATCGCTTCTCAGCGGCTGCTGTGCCAGCCTTAGGATTAACTGAATTAAACACGCTCACTTTTCCAACTACTTAAGCTTTGGGCTTCTCCATGTCCCTGTCCCCTCGGGCTCTGATCCTGTGGCCCATCCATAACGCATTCATGTGTTCTTGCATTGAGACAGAACTGAATTAACGGCATTCCGTGTTTATACCTCGTATCTACAGATTGAAAGCAGAGGCTGTGGTGCTCCCAGCACCTCTGGAGCCGTGTGCAGGTCACCAAAAAATCTCATTTGGCCAAATGTTTCCACAGTCACAGCGTTGTGTGTGATGTGTAACCACAGCTGGGCTGTGCTGTCCCCACTGTGTCTTACACAGAACTCTTTGGCCAGCCCCGTCTGAATAATTACCTACAACCGCTCCTCTGGAGTTAATGAGATGCCTCATTAACTTTGGGAGGTTGTGGAGATGATGGCTTGGTTGCCTTTGTCACAGTTTAGTACAAACACGATGCCAGCCTGTCTCTATTTCCTCTTTCAGCTGCAGGGAACACGTGTATCGTAAAGCTTTAGATCTCCAAAGGAATTCTCTTTCAGCTTTCCAAACAGGATTGTGTTATTTGCTGTATAAAATACACAATTTCTCAAGAAAACAAAGGGCTTTGTTTGAAAAATGAGAGCTGAAAGTGATAGAAAATTCTCTTTCAAGTGACAGATTATGGCAATGCTGTTGATTGCTGAACAACATTGTTTGAGGCAGAAATCAGAATTCCAGTGCCATGAGACTTAAAAACTTTTGGAATAAATAACTTTTGGAATATGTTTCTAACTCTCAATTCCCTCATCTTGGATTTGTGGCAAAACTTCTTGGCCCAAGTTTTCTTTAGTAAATCACACACTGCCCTTTTTTTTATGTTGTATGTCTGAAAATCCCAAGGCCATTTTTTCCTACCTGTTTATAAGGAAAAAGATACCTGTGTAGAGGGAAGTACATTGATCAGAACAACTTCAGAGCAAAGCCTTCCAGAAACTTTCTCTGGGTATTTTAGCTACTCAGCACTCTGAATTATTTGTTGCATGCCAGGAGCCACTGTGGTGTTGCTCCATTATTGCTCCATATTTGATGTTATTAGGAAATTAGGTTAAACAGTTGTACTGCTCACAGATCTTTTTTAGCTGCTTCACTTTTCGAGCCCAAGTTAAGAGATCAATAAATCTGTCAGGGAAGGGGGTTTTATTTTCAGTGCTGTCTCCTATAATGTGACCAGAGGTGAGCACACATGACAAATAATTGTAAAATTATTGAAACTTTAGTGTTAGATTATTCCTGGGAAAATTGGTCTGGAAGTCTGGATGTTTAGGGTTTCTGAGTGTGAAGGCAGGACAGACACCTTTCCTAAAGGACCATGACAGATGGCAGGCAGATAATAAATTCTCTTTAAAAAGAGCAGCTCCTGTTGAAGTTTTTTTCTTTTAGGGCTCTAAAATGATCCATCGGCATCCCCTGGGAGTCACTTGTAGTGTCACGGGCTCCTAATTCCTATTTAGCCAGGGTCTGCAAGAAAGGAAACATTTTAATTTGAACTATAAAATGAAATGGGTGATTTGGGCCTCTTAGAAACTGATTGGATCTTAAGGTAATCAGTAGAAATTTCAGGTGATGGAAGTGAGCCCCGGACCAGGTTGTTACCCAGGTTGAATTTGAAATGAGCTAAGTGTTGTCACCTCTGTCTGAGGTCTCAGTTTGCTGCTGGCACCATCAGGGGAGCAGCTGGGAGCCCATCACTTGGAAGTGTGTGCACATCTACGGTCTCAAAAATAATCCCTTGGCCCAGCTTACAGTCCGTGTGGTGCAGGGATCTTATTTTTAGGGAAAGAGCAGTGGTAGGTTGTATAGAGGAGGAATATTACAAACAAAGCTCAGCAATGACTGTGGGACACATCCAAGTCCTTCTCAGAGGCTGCAGCTGGACTCAACTTTCCCAATGCTGTCAGCAAAACAAACAGGAGCAGGACTGAGGATGAGAAAAAGAAAATTATTTCCCAGGCAGCTGTACTGGTCCCTGCACCAGGGGCAGAACTTTTATTTTCATGTTATTTTTGCAGTAAGTGTGGGACTGGTAGGCCTGAATGGAGCCCAGTCCTTTTGCATCCCAAAGGGAACTTGTCCTTTTGCAGGCTGAGATATTTCTTGTCAGCTAATTTTGTGCAAAGTTTGAGAATTGATGAACAATTGGATGAATTGTTCATCTGTGTCCTGTTCCTGTGTCTTCTTTGGTCCCAGCAGTGTGTTGGGGACAACAGACAGGCTGGATCTGGTGTTCCAGCAGCAAGTGTGGCAGTGAAAACAACGGCAATTTGTCTGCTCACTTCCTGGTTTCTAACTGTTTGTTGTTGGTTTTTTTTCTGCTGCCTTTTCCTCCTTGACCTTGCCGGTGAAGATGGCTGCGGAGGAGAAGGGGAGGCGGCGGGAGGAGCCCGAGCCCGGCGGGCAGAGGGAGCCGGGCGCTGTCCTGGGCCGGGGGCTGCCCGAGGCCGGCAGGTTCGCGTACGCCGCCCTCTGCGGGATTTCCCTGGCCTGGCTGTTCCCTGAAAACGAGCAAAGGTACAGCTGGAGGCAGGCCTGGGCAGGCCAGGGGGAGTTTGGGTGGTGGCTCAGCCAGAGCTGGTGTCACACTCTGTGCGGGGAGTGGAAGAGCCTTTCTCTCTGGCACCTGTAAGGCTTTTACAGTTCAGCACAGAACAGATCTGTTAACACTGCAGACATCAAAGCATGTTCTGAAGCAAGGTCTAGTCCCACTCAGATTATTTCCTTGTTTATTTAGCCAGTTGGTTTAGCAGTTCACCTTCATCTGACTCCTGATGCTTTGATTTGACTGCTCAAAACTTCCAAAAATACCCAGTTGTAAAGCCTTGAAATACCCAATTGTGAAGCCTTAACTGCTTCTGTTGCCTTACAGCTCCTTCAGGACAGAATTCATCAAGGGATTTGTGAAGTGGCTGGACCTGCCTGATGCTGTCTTACCTGCCATGACAGCCTTTGCTGATGGCTTGGGAGGTGAGGGCACAGAAACTTTCACTGAAATTTTGCTGAAGGATCCCATCTTGAAAGAAAATCCACTTCTCATTACCCAGGTAAGTCCATGTGCTCCCCTCGCCCTTGTTTGCTTTGCAAAAGAGGTTTGTCATATCTGTCTGTTTGCAGCTGAAGATGTTTATGCAGTCAGGGAAATAAAACCAATATTTCTGATAGGCATTTATTTATAAGCAGCTGTAGGGAGAACTGGCAGTCTATCCATAAAGACTTCATGGAAATTATGAACATGAAGCGTGATCACTGTCTGCTGAGTTGTGTCTTTGATGGTTTCACTTTACAGAACAGAGAACTGAGAAAGTTTTTACTTTGACTGTGTTACTGCAGTGGTCTCCATCCATACACGTGTTGTACAGATTTTAGTGACACCCTGAACACAGTAGACACGATTCTCACTTTTCTGAAAGCCCCTTCACTCTATATGTATCACAAACCACCTCCACACACATGCTCCAAGAGCACAATTTCCAAAGTCTTTTTCCCAGAGTACTTTTTGACCAGAAGGAAATTATTGTGACTTTATTTTCTTTTACTGAGGAAGTGAAACTGGGACTGCTCCATAATGTTCTGCTGTAAAAGCTGGTGGAAAGGTAAAAGAGGTGAAGCATTTTGGCAGCATTTGCTTTTGCTGGGGAAGATCTCTCCTCATCCAACCTCATGTTATGCCATGCAGGGTGAAGAGAGCATTAGGCTGCTGCTGGTGTCACATGGAACGTGGGCACTGTCACCCTGGGCCAGACACCCCAAGGGCACCCAGTGCTCTGATATTGGCTGAGTAAGGCTATCACACACTCACCTTGAGCAATGGCCTGGCAGAACAGCAGATGTGAGAACTCGGCTGTGCATGGGGAGATAAGAGAGCAGTGAACAGCTCTGGTCACCTTGACTGGCTCCCATTTCCTCAGCCACCTTTTTCTCTCTCCTGTCAGTCCATGAAATGCCTCAGAGGATCTGCTCCTGGTCCAAATGTTCCAGTGCCCAAAGTCCTACAATAGTACAAGGACAGCAACAGAGTTCTTAATAATTTAGAGCAGATCTTCTGAAATAAAAGTGCTTCTTTGGATGCTGTTTCCTCAAATTCAATACATCCACACTCATTCTTTCTGCCTTGATGTGCTTCCTGCAGTTTCCCTCATTCTCTCTGCCTCAGGATGGATTCCCTGCATTGAGGCAGGTTTTCCTGCTTTGCTGCTGAGTTTATTAAGGATGGAATTTAGCTTGTGCTTGCTCTGAGCTTGTGCTGCATGAGGGCTCCATGTGCTTGTACAAATGTGGCTCTGGATCAGCAGGAGCACACAGGAGTTTGCCCTGACAGGAAACTGAGGATATCCCCTGGATTTTGGTGGAATACAGAAACCATAGACAACTTTGATCAGTTGAAAGCAAAGATAAGGAATAACTATCAGTTTAATGCCACAGCAGCAATGCCTAACACAGTCATCTGCATGTGGGCAAGATGATTGATTTTGTAAGAGGAGAGGCAGAATGAAAGACTTCAGTAGAGCAAGGCAGCAGAGGTGTGTCTGGAAAAAACCCTGGTGTGTGGCAAACATCAACGATAAGCTGAGATCAGCTTTCTCCTTCTTACCTGCAAATAAACAAGCTAGGGGACAAAACTTTATGAATTATTGATCTTTTGCTTTATGGTTCTAGTGCTCCTTTGTATTCAGCAGCTGCTGATGCAATATTTACTGTTTATTAAGTATCTGCTTTAATTGCTCAGCATGTTCAGTGCAGGGCCTTGCTGGCACTAATGCTGCATTTTTTGAAAGCTCTTCATGTCAAAGGAGCTGAAGAGATGATCCATGAAGTCAGGGGATTAGATGTGAGCTCACCATTGATTCAGTGAATATCTGAGGATTATGGATTGTTATCTTTGTGTCTTTTGTGTCATTGCAGATGACTAACACACAGGCAGATGGTGGGAACTGAATCCTTTCAAGATAGTAGTCATAGCAGGCTATGGGTGTTGTATGGGAAGGCAATGTAATAAAAGAGGTGTAGAAGCTGTGATAGGTGATTACATGTTGAAAATTCTTATTATAAATATGTTTTTTCTCTCAGCATACTTGGAATGCCCATAATCCAGTGGTTTCCTACCCACATTCACTGTAATGTGGATTTGGGCCTCTCTGTTGTTAAGGAAGTGGGTTTTGAACTTGCATCAGCTCAGAAAAAGCTGGCAAAGACTGAATAAAGACTCCCTTCTTTTGTAAGGCTTCTCAGTCATATGGGTGGTTGTCTTGTCATGGAGTTTTCATGGAGATTCAAAACACTGACTTCACAGTAAGGCTGCAATATAACAACTGCTGCTTAGGGAGGAAAACAAACCAGTTGTGAACTAACCTAATCACTGCTGGTAGGATTCCAGCTGCCTGCATGTGCAATACGAGCACAGCCTAAACTGCAGCCTAAATTTGAGTTTGCTAACTGGCACAGGTGCCATAAAAACAGTTGTTGCTGTTTATCACCTGTTTACTTACGTGCCTCCCTGACCTTTTGAAAGGCACATGTGTACATGCTTAGGCCAGATTTACGTGGGCTGGTGTGATATGAGGTGCCACAGGTGATACTGGGCAGGCAGGACCTCAGTCACAGCCTCACTCAGGGAGAGTTTATTGCCCACAAGCCATCACTTCTATTGGAATAAGGCTCCCAATATTACCAGTTAGATTGTGCCTGGGCCAGTCTGACCCTCGCTGCTGGGCCAAAGGCAGCAGCTGCGGTGTATCACCCCAGAGATACCTTGGCTTGCTGGAGATTGCAGCTGGGCCCTGAACAAGTCCAGGCTTGTTAGGAACCCCGTTTAACTCAGGAGGAATAGCTTCAGGCGATGGTGAAGAGAAAAAGGAGATGGATTCTGCTGGAGGGTTTAATGTCCAGAGGTTTATTCCATGGTTACAGAGCTCTGAACGTGAGCAACTGCTCCAACAGAACCTGGCCGCATGGTCTGATCACCTTTTAAGCTCAGGGACAGGGGGAGGGGAGGTACAGGTGAGCCACCAACCAGGTGAGAGGGGCAGGGTCTCAGGGGAAGATGACACCCAGACAGGCCAATGACCTCTGGGCCTGAGGGGCATCCTTTGAACTTGACCAACCACACGACGCCTTGCTGGAATGTTCAGCCTGATTGACAGGACTCACTCAGCATGGGGGCAAGGGGGAAGGGAGAGAGGTATAGGCACACCTGGGGGAATGACCTGGAAGTCCAAAATGGGACATTACAGCACCCCACAATAACTTCTTCCAGAGGCTGCTTATGGCAGTCCATGGAAAATTATGGCAACAAGGTCACAAGCTTCACCTTATTCCAGACTCAAGGCTCTTTGCTTGGTCAGCTTTTTGCTCAAGGCTCCCAGCCCTGCACCTTCTGCTGGGCTTTGAAACCTCTGTGCCAACCCTTCCCCCAGGAGGAGGTGATGGTGCCCACATAGTTGATCCCTGGGCATTCCCAGTATTCAGGCTTTGGGAAACCAGTTACATCCCTCCCTCTGTACTGGTGCCTCCAATTCCCACACCCCACCAGCCAGCCTGGGGAGCAGCCTGCAGTTTGTCCCTCTTCTGGTTGGCTCAGGATGGTTTGTTCTGCATTCTGCACTCCTCATGTGTAGGACTCTCAGGTTAGAGACGTTTTTACTATACAAACTGTGCTTGGGAGCTTACAGGACTAATAATCATAAACTCTTTGGCAGCCTCCTACATCTTTGGCTGCATTTTTTGTGTTCCCAGAGGGCTGAAAGGATTCTGTGTAAAATTCAGCTGTGCTGTGTTTGTGTGTAGGAGAGGGAAGCAGCTCAACTGAGCTGGTGCTTAATGTAATCACATAAAGAGCTTAGAATTTGTCCAGTGGCAATAAAAGAGGAGAACACAGTTGTAAAAATACTGGCCTCTTTTTCATGGATTTATCCATAGAAACCATCTATTGAATTGATTTGTTTTTCCATTTTTTTATGGTAAAGAGCCAACACAGGAGTCAAGTCCCTCAATCTTGACAGATGTCCATAAATTCTGAGTTTTTTAACTTACTTAATCCAGAAGAACTTCATGCCAGTTCAGCCTTACTGCCTAAGGCTGTGAGTTCCCAGAATGCCAAAGAAAATAGGGGCCATTAGAGGAACATTCAAACCTGTTAGTGATGCATATGTGGCTGTAGGGAGCAGAAGGCATTAGAGTGGGAGGATTAGAGCCCTGCTCCTCCAAACTTTAAAGTCTGGTGTAAGATCAGGATCATAACAAAATAAAAATAATGTAGGATGCCTTAGCATATACCAAGCACTGTCTGCTTCTGTCCAGCCCTTTGTACTGGCCTTCAGAGAATTTTGGACTGCTTTTGCTCTGTGCTGCCTCACTGAATTGGAACTTTCTGCTTCCCTCTTATGAACTGAGCTGCTGCAGTAATTCAGTCAGTGTGATGGGTTTTATGCCTCAATTTTGATCCCTCCAGACCTACATCATCAATTTAAAATTGAACATTATTTGTTTTTTCTCTCTCTTTAGGACCTTTTGTCGTTCTCTCTTCAAGATGGTAAGCTTACTTTTTCTTTGTAAAAATAATATAGTTGAGTTTACATCTGATACTTTGAAGTGCTCAAAAAGGTGCTATCCTATTTCATCTCAGCTTCCTCTCTGGCAAAAGCTGCACACTCCTTCCCTGCATCCCCTTCAGGAAAAACAACTCTTCTTTTAGGAATGGTTCATAATAGCCACTGAAAATTGAACAGCTCTTCACCTCCTTACCTTCACCCACCATCCATTGCCAAGCAGATGTAAATGATGGTGGAGTGGGGTGGTTTTTCTCCAGTGTTTCCAGGGAATCAGGTGATCTCTTCCTTTAGGAAGGCAGTAAAGCTGTTATGAAAATCTCAGCCTAAAATAGTTTCTGCTGGTTGCCTAAAAGAACAAAAAAAAAAAATATCAGGGTATAAATTCCAGAGTGTCCTGTGAAGCCCATTATAAATAAATGTGATTTTCCTCATATATTATATTACACATAAAACAATTCTCTGGCTTGCAATCCATTACATGGATTAGTCTGATAAAATTAATGAAATAAAGACTGTCTGCTGAACAGAATGTTCATTTCTAAAAGAAGCCTGGATTCTATCACTACTTGCATTTTTTAAATCTCAGTGTTTTAACATGTCCTCACAGGAAAGAACTCACTGGTTGCTGATAGCCTGTTGCACTGCAGAACAAAACAAGTTTTGTTCTTGCTTTATTTTTAATGGAAAATTGACAAGTCAGTTATTGCAAAACTGCTTATTTTGTGAAGCTGGAATTTAGGAGCAACCTCTTCCCAAGCCTTGCTGCCTTCCCACCAGGCTGGTGAGGAAGAACCCAGCAGTGTCAGCAGACAGAAAAAAGAAGGGGGCTCGTTCCCCCTGCCTGGCCTTGCGGGACGTGCCGCATGTCGGGAAGGAGTGAAGATAAATCCTGTCCTCGTTTCTCAACTACGCACAAACCTGACCAAGGGTGTCATTTAAAGCTATGGAATTGATTTGGTATCTTGGTAATGATGGTAATAAATAAACAACTCTAATAGATTGCCCAATGCCCTGTTTGATCTACGTGCAGCGGGTATCACAGACACTCTTTGTAATTGCGTCTTGCTGGTATCTTCACCCACCTTGAGAAAAATTTCCATCCCAGTGTGCACCAAGAACTCTTTATAAAAGCCAAACATCAGGAAGTAGTAGATGCTGCTGAGAGAAACACATTAAAAAAGCAAGAGTTGGCACAAATAATTTAAAATCTATAGCATTTAAGATATTTTTTTCTTCTAAGATGTCTTTTCTTGAAGAACACCTGCTTACAAAACCAGGAGTATTGAGTATAACAGATAACAACAGTTATCTGCTGTTGTCTGAGTGCACTCCTGCATCTCCAGCAGGGAGTGTAAAAGCAAACATTTGTCCGTGGTGCTGCTGGGGGAGCTAGTGTGCAGCTTTACACTCCTGAGTGCTTCTTGCTGCCACCAAAGGAGAAGACAAAGCTTTTGCATGGATTTTTTTGCATTTTTACAAAATGCCAGTTGAGGTGGGCTGTACCCAGTTACCCACACAGACATGTTTCATATTTCCAGTTCGCAGTGGTCCTGCTGCAGCATTTCCCTGTTGCAAAATTGCCAGCAGGCCTCTACCCCAGAGGATGGAGACCAAAGGATCTGAGATCCTTTTTGTGCCACAGAGGCATTACCTGGTGTGGTGGCTCTGTTTGCAGGGAAGAAGGATTTTCCATTTATCAGTCTCTTCTCATGTTCCTGGAATAAAAGGAGGACCTGGGGGAAGCAGCTGCTCTGTGACACATTCCTTGAGTACTCTGCTCCTTAACTAAACTGTGGCATCAGACTGATCAGGCTGATTTCCTGGGCTTTTCTCTCCTCAAGGATCCTATGATGCTCGAGCCAGGGTGTTGATCTGCCGAGTCAGCTGGCTGCTGAGAATTCCCTTGGAAGATCTGGAAGTCCTGGAGGAATCTCTGCTTGAGAGCCTGAAGGAACAAAAAGAGGAAGAGTCAGAGTAAGAACGTTTGGGTTGATAGGGGATCAAAAAACACTGCCAAGTGCTCAAAAACTTAGCAGTAATTACTTGTGCCTAAGTCCAGTCTCTGATTATTCCCCACATGGCTTTTGCTGTAATCATTTATGGCTTGATTAGGGTTGCAGAGCCCTCACAGCACTGACAAGAAGAAAAGCTCAGCATTCTTAAAATCAGAGCTGAGATCTGGCCTTGCACACTGGTAAAGGCTGTTCTGCTCTGGGCTGCCTCCTTTCCTTTTTCCAGTTGCTTCTCAGAGACTGTAGATTTTGTATAAATACCTCACACAGATCTTGTTGTCTCTTGGCCCAATATCCTTCAGCTAGAACTGCCTCTTACAGAATGAAGTTCCTGCAGATAATCAGGGTTAGATCCTCAGCTGTTCATTGTCTCTGGATCTCTCTTTAAGCATCTTTAAGAGACAGCTGGGTAACTCCTATTGAAGGGAGATTTCTGAGGGCAACAGGCTGAATCTTCAGATATGTACAGACCTGGCTCATGATTCTATGTTATTAACATAGAATTAGTATTTATAATTCTTGGTATCTATAAGAAATGTAGTATCTTTATATTCCTCTCATCAGGCAGGAATTGTATGACAGTTTAGCAATACTTAAGGCAGTAAACATGTCTGTAGTGGACTTTCAAGGGAAATATTTTCATCTGTCAACTCAGCAAACAGGTTATGAGATTACCCTGAATGCTAATAAAGTTTTTAATCAACACCCTTGCCATGGTCAGATGATTGCCATGGGGTCCAGCATGTGATGGGTATCTTCCAGTAAGAGCTGTGTTTAAATAATGCTTAACTTTATAGCACACTGTAAAAAGGAAAAGTCAGAATAATCTCAAAGATCGTGGACTTCTAAACATTTGGTGTGCAGGAGCAAGGGTTGGTATTAATGGGGACTGTTTTGCTGTAGTGTGTGCAAGCAGACTCAGTGCTGGGCCTTTAAGCTGTGTCTGATAACAGTGAAAGAACAGTGTGGGTTTCAAACCCTGCTGCCAGCCCTGTGGGCTTCCTGTGTGTCTGCCGTGGGGTTCCTGGCTTGTCCTCTGCACAAATTGCAGCCATGGGAGTAAATATCTACTGGATAAAAAGAAAAGAAAAATCCTTTTGGTAAGAGGGGCCCAAGACCACAGTGTGAACACAGTTTTGTTGCTCTGCTTAAACAAGGCTGAGATTTGTGGGGAACTGATGACCCTTTCTTTGGTTTGAAATCAGGAGTCAATGGGGAAAGGAAGTAAAATATAAACCTGTCACCACCTTGACCTCACAGTTTTTGGGGCTAGGAATACCATTATGTGCTTGGGATGCTTCCAGCTTTGACCAGCAAGAGGTTTTGAACAAGGAATAACCAACCAGGGGTTTGGCAGCTCCTGTACAGGTGTTTTTACTGATATTTGTTAACAGGAGGTTTGCTCCTGCCTTTGCTGATGTGGATTTGTTGGATTGAGGCCCAGAACCTATGAGATTAAATGTACAATACTCTAAAGAATAATGCTCAAAATACTTAAACTGTGTTAGTTAAACCAAGTGTGCTCTGACCTGCAGGTGAGAAACCTTTCTTTTGTACACAGTTCTGTAAGAAACTGGAAAACATCACAACATTCACTTGCTGATGTGTGCTCCTGCACCTTTCCTTATTGGAAAATCACCTGAAATTCCCCATAACAATCTCTCTGAATATAATTTTGATTCAGGCAAGAAGCTGCACATCTGAGCTCAGTGAGGGTAGAGAAATACCAGAAGCAGCAGTTAATTACCACAGTGGATAAAAGCAGCCTGGTAATCCAGTGATAATGGTAATGGAGGAGCCATTAGGGAGCAGTGACAGGCAGAACTTCTCCTTTTATTTACTGCATCAGCAGGCAGGATTTAGCTGCCACTCTCTTTGTCCCCACATAACTCTAACTGCTCATTATTCCAACTGACTCCAAGTTAGGCATGTTCCAGCTCTCTTGTCATTATTGTCAGCCTGAGACACACTGCAGTGACTGTGAAAGCTGATGAAGCTCATGTAGAACAGAAATTGCTGGGTATTGCCAGCTTAGGTATGAACAGCCTGGCTGCAGCACTCGTATAAAGAACTCCAGGAGCAATTTTAACCAAAGCCAAGCATTCAGACTGGTGACTAAGGCACAAAGTAGAGCATTTGGAAAAGATGAGAGGAAATGGCCTCAGGCTGTGCCAGAGGAGGTTCAGGTTAAATCAGGAGGGATTTCTTCATGGAAAGGGCTGTCAGGCATTGAAGGGGCTTCCCATGGAGGTGGTGGAGCCCCCATCCCTGTAGGTGTCCAAGGAACAACTGGACATAGCACTCAGTGCTCTGGGCTGGGTGACAGGGTGGGCATTGGACACAGCTTGGACTTGATGGTCCTGGAGATCTTTTCCAACCTCAGTGATTCCATGATTCTCTGATAGCCTAATCCTGCTTTGTCTGTGGGGCTGTAGAAGTAGCTGTGGCTGTGCAGAAATTGGAGAGGTGTTGCTGTCAGTACTTGGCAAGATAATAGAGCAATTTATACTGAGTGTCATCATGTAGCATCTACAGGATGGCCAGGGTATCAGAGCCAGCCAGCAGGGGTTTAGGAGGGGTAGGTCATGTTTGACCAGCCTAGTCTCCTTTTATGACCAGGTGACCACCTAGTGAATGCAGGAAAGGCTGTGGATGTGTCTGTCTGGACTCCAGCAAGGCCTTTGGCACTGTCTCCCACAGCACACTCCCAGAAAAGCTGCAGCCCAGGGCTGGGACAGGAGCACTCTGTGCTGAGCTCAGAACTGGATGGCCAACCCAGAGAGTGGTGGGGATTGTGCTGTATCCAGCTGGCAGCCAGGCACCAGTGCTGTCCCTCAGGGCTCTGTGCTGGGGCCAGCCCTGTTCAATGTTTTTATTGATGACATGAATGAGGGGATTGAGTCTTTCATTAGTAAATCTGCAGATGACACTAAGCTGGGAGTGTGTGTCCATCGATTGGAAGGTATGAGGGCTCTGCAGGGAGACCTGGAATGATTAGCCTGAGTCTTAACAGGATGAAGTTTAATAAATCCAAGTGCTGAGTTCTGCATTTTGGCCACAATAACCCCCAGCAACATTATAGGCTGGGGATGGTGTGGCTGAACAGTGCTCAGGCAGAAAGGGACCTGGGGGTACTGCTTTGTAGCCATGATATTTTCTGAAAAATCCTTTCCTTAGGATTTTCCCTCCTGAGAGGCCTCAGGAACAAAATGTAAACAATGATTATCTGCTGCTGTGGAATGCAACAGGTGCATCTGGGATTGGTCTCATGTGGTTGTTTCTAATTAATGGCCAATCACAGTCAGCTGGCTCGGACTCTCTGTCCGAGACAGAAGCTTTTGTTATCATTCTTTCTTTTTCTATTCTTAGCTGGCCTTCTGATGAAATCCTTTCTTCTATTCTTTTAGTATAGTTTTAATATAATATACATCATAAAACAATAAATCAAGCCTTCTGAAACATGGAGTCAGATCCTCATCTCTTCCCTCATCCTCAGACCCCTGTGACAGGGTCACACTGCTTGACAGCCAGCTGAGCATGAGCCAGCAGTGTGCCCTGGTGGCCAGGAAGGCCACTGGCATCCTGGGCTGCATCAGGAACGGTGTGGCCAGCAGGAGCAGGGAGCTCATTCTGCCCCTGTACTCAGCACTGGTGAGGGCACACCTTGAGTGCTGTGTCCAACTCTGGCCCCTCAGTTTGGGAAGGACGTTGAGACACGTCCAGAGGAGGCAACGAGGCTGGAGAGGGGCTTGGAACACAAACCCCTGAGGAACCACTGAGGGAGCTGGGGGTGTTCAGCCTGGAGAAAAGGAGACTCAGGAGTGACCTTATCACTCTCTATAACTCCCTGAAAGGTGGTTGTAGTCTGGTGGGGTTGGGCTCTTTCTCCAGGCAGCACTGACAGAACCAGAGGACACAGCCTCAAGCTGTATCAGGGAGATATAGGTGGGATATTAGGAGAAAGTTTTTCATGCAAAGAGTGATAAAGTTGTGGAATAGTCTGCCCGGGGAGGTGGTGGAGTCACCATCCCTGGATGTGTTTAAAAGAAGCCTGGATGTGGCACTGGGTGCCAGGGTTTAGTTGAGGTGTCAGGGAATGGGTTGGCCTTGATGATCTTGAAGGTCTCTTCCAACCTTGTGATTCTCTCTGCAGACACCACGTTTGCAGCTGCACAAGGTAATGAGCAATGGTTTTTTGGAGGGGCTCTGTGGAGACAAAGTCTCCATGACGTGCAGGTCCATAGGAGTTCTGCCAGTGAGTGCAGTGACTCAGGGATTTCACCCACTGAGCTCCATTCCCCTCCTGCTGCGCCTCACAAAGCTGCATATTGTTTGGGACTCGTGTAAAATTGTGTTAATCAAAATTACAGTGTGCTTAGGGGGTTCCAGGAAAGATTAGGCAATTATATGGATCATGAAAATCCAAAATTAGGCTAGGATTAACAGGGAAAATATCCAAGTTTGGAAGCAAGATAAATGTTACATTTCAAGGCCTGGATTAACTGCTGTGTAAACAGGCCAGAAGGAACCTTCCTCTTGAAACAACTTACTCCAGTATCCTCTGTTTCTCCCACTTTCCTCTGAAATGGAGTCACTTCTTGTAAGAGAGAAAGACGCTGGAGAGAAATCAAAAGTAGTGGCTAATAACTGGTATTTGTTCCTTTTTGGTTTATTTACCTCTTTCTGATAAGCTTGTTAAAATACAGCTTAAATGCACACTGATGACTGTGTTTAATTCCTATTATATTATTATGTTGTGATGTGCAATTAGAAAGCAGCTTGTAGTAAACACTGCTTTTGCAAAACAGTTTAATTGCATCTTTGTTAGTACAAATCACCCTTACTCCCTTTTATTTCAAACACTTTTCCCTGTTTCTTCTTAGCTTTCTTGTGGTTTTTTAGACACTTAGGCAGCATATAGTTAATGAAATGCTTTTGACTTTTTGTTTCTTTCTTTTTTTTTTTTTTTCACAAGCTTCAGCCCTATTAGGAAGGGTTTTCTGAGTAAGTAATATCTGTTGGCTTTTGTCAGCAATTAAATTGTTTCAATTTAAATCTGTGGTCCATTTAATCCATTCAATTTAAATCTCTAAATCCATGCTCATAAATCTCACTGTGCTGTCACAGTCCACACCTGCATGTTCCTTTTTACTGCTCCTGGGAGGGAAGTTACACTGAAGAGAATAAAAGCAGATTTTGATGCAGCATTGGAATTTTCCCTTTGTTTTTGTACTTTTAATCCCCCCACAGAACTGCAGAAGTCTCAAGAAAAAAGAAGGAAAAAAGGAAAAAGCTGAAAAGATACCTGCTGATCGGTCTGGCAACTGTTGGGGGTGGAACAGTGATTGGTGAGGCTGCCCTTGGCATTCTGGGGACACAGCCCAGGGACAGAGAGGGGTCTGACTCCAAGAAAAGTATTTTCAGCCCCACAAAAATAAACATGAAAGAGTTAGCTGGAAAAGTTATCCCAGTGTAGCTTTACTAGCTAGGGGAAGTATTAAACTGAGGTTGTCACCCCTTAAAAATGTTTTCTCCTTTTTTGCTCTCATGTTATAAGAGGATCAGATCTTCAACTCTGAAATCAAGAGTGTGAGATTAGATCAATGTTTCCTGAGCAAACAGAGCACAGCTCACCCCAAAATCTTCCTTTGACTTTGAAATTATTCTTCCTTTATCTGAAGTCAGTCAAAGAATTTGGGCAGGGAATCAGGGCCTGGGGAGGGTCTCAGAAAGCCTCTTTATTGAACATGCAAAGAGTTCTTCCAGCAGCAGCAGCAGCAGCACTCTCCCAGCACAGGGGAATGCCTGCCTGGGGTTTTTAAGGGATGATAGTTTGGTGATATCTCTTACTGCATCCTCAGGTCTGACAGGGGGCCTGGCTGCCCCTCTGGTTGCTGCGGGAGCTGGCGCGATCATCGGGAGTGCTGGAGCAGCTGCTTTGGGATCCACTGCTGGGATTGCTGTCATGGCATCCCTTTTTGGAGCAGCAGGAGCTGGTCTTACTGGTAAGAGAGTGACCACACCATTCTCAGCCACTGGGGCACAGGATCACATCTGTAAATACAGTTAATGACCCCACTGAGCTCTCTGCAGAGTGAGGGAAGCGATTTGAGGTGGAATCCATGAGATTTTTGTCTCAGTGCTGATTAAGGTACTGTGTAGCCCCTGGTGACCAAATAGGGAAGGAATATTTGGTGTGTGGTTAATGAAGGAAATGAAAACTTCCTGCTTTGGGTTCGAAAGATGCTGCCATGGAGAAAAACAGCTGTTACAGCAAAAAAAACCCTTCTGCTGGATTCTCTCAGATCACATAAGCTCAGAAAGATCATGTTGGCTCCTTACTATGCTATAAGTAATGCATGGGCTGACTGAGGGTTTTGGAAAGGAAAAAAACCCTCTCCAGATTACCCAATTAATTTCTTAACGAACTCCTGCTGTTAGCAGAGGGTGTCCTTTCTGTGCCTTCTCTGAGCTGTGTGTTTCTTCCTGGCTCTGTGTAGGATACAAAATGAAGAAACGTGTGGGAGCCATAGAAGAGTTTGAATTCCTCCCACTTACGGAAGGGAAGCAGCTCCACATCACCATAGCAATCACTGGATGGCTGTGCACTGGCAAATATGGTAAGAGCATGATGAGAAGCTGAGAGGAGCTCCAAGAGCTGTGGCTGTATCCTGCTCCAGGCTGTGTTTGTGCTCACAAAGCACCATATCTACCCCACATTTCCATGGCATGGTAACTGAGCCACATCAATTCTCACCATAAGACTTTGCAACTCAATCTGCAATCCCAAGCAAAGAGAGGAAAAAAAAAGAGGGCATTATGTTGGTGGTGGTAGCAGGACTGGGAGCAGCCATAGCAGGATTGTTTCTGGTAGGAACTGTTGCATGGTTTTGCCAGAAAAGATCTGTCTGGAAGATGATTGCCAGCACTAGTACAAAGTATCTCTGAGACCTTATGTTTATCCACCAGGAATTAACAGAAAATAGTGTGGTTTTGTTCTCTCCATGTCTGCCAGCTAATGAGGTTTATTGGCAAGAAAGTTCTGTCAAGTAAATCCTGTTAAGCACAGCACTCTGGAGGTGACTTACAGGGGAAACCTTGAAAGGTCTGTAGTGCTTTGTTTTCCAGTGCAGCTTGTCATATAAAATATGTCACCTGTCTGCTAATGTGCTCAGCTTCAGCTGACTGAACAGCTGCCAGTTTATTGAGAAGCACCATAATTAACTCTGGATATCATTAATGCAGAAGGGTGCCTCACCCTGTCACTTCCCAGGCTGCAGCTTGCTGTCACAGGGAAGTTCTCATTTTGCAGTGCTGTGCTTTGGCTTCTCTCTTCACTTGCCAGAGGTCCAAATGCTCAGAGCTGGAGGCTCCCAGGCAGGGTTAGAGAGGCAAGTGTGTCCCTCCAGGAACATTTTGTGTCTGTTTGCCCGTAAAAGGGAGTTCCAGATGACACACATTCTTCTTCCATAACTAGCAATCTGCTAGAATGTTTTAAAGAACAAAACTAGGGTTGTCATCCATTTTCCTCCTTACAGCAGGAGGAAAAAGACATCTGTCTGTGCACCCACTCCTTCAGACAGAGGGACTGAGGACTGAGGACAGGAGTTTTATGGAATTTGCCACCTTGTGGTTTTGGAGCTGCAAGTAGTTGCAAATCAATGTGTCCTCAAATAAGACAGACCATGATGGGGATCTTGTGACACTTGGCTCAGCAGCTGCCTCAACCTGACCTGAATTGTTTGGGGAAGAAACACTGTGGGAAGGCTTTTAATTAATTAAGATGACAGTTCTGCTCTGCCCTTCAGTGTTGATCTGTCATTCATGGCATTGCTAGAATATTCCAGTGTCCTGCAGGTTTTGTTCTGATCCTCTGTTGGGCTCCTCTTGCCATTGTGTTCTCTCCCAACATGAATTCCATCTTTGCAACCTTTCCCAGGGAGCTTCACAGCCCCGTGGAGCAGCATGCTGCACTCGAGTGAGCAGTACTGCCTGGCCTGGGAATCCAAGTACTTGATGGAGCTTGGCAATGCCTTGGATTCCCTGCTGAATGGCTTTGTCAACATGATGGCTCAAGAAGCCCTAAAATTCACTGTCTTGTCAGGTAAGAAACTAAATCCTTTTAGATCTGCTTGAGTAGCTCTTGTGCAGTTTCAGTGTTAAAGGAGCTTTCCCAAAGAGGGAATGTTTTGGAGGGGGGAGTGCTGGCATTGCCCAGAAGTGACCTGAGAACCTCCTCTACCACACCTGTAATTTAGCTGTGCTTTCCTGGACTGCTGAGCCACCATAACATTGCATCATTCTGTTAAAGTTACAGCTGGAAACACCTTCCTTCACCTGGGACTCTTCATTTCCCTCTATTATTACACATTTACTGCTCTACAGAAACAGCCCAACACGTGGGTTGCATGCATTCCCCCTGTGGCAGAACATCAAATTCTTTCTTATCTTTAGTCCAGCAAAGCATTTCTCAGCACAGCTATTAAGAAAGAAGAGCTGGAAATGACATAAGCTCCTAGGCTTAGCCTTTAATTTCAGTGAACTCTCTTGCTTTTGATGTTTTCTAAGGAACCTCTGTGTGTTGCAGGGATTGTGACAGCCTTGACTTGGCCAGCATCCCTCCTGACTGTGTCCAGTGTCATTGACAACCCCTGGGGAGTGTGCCTGCATCGCTCTGCTGAGGTGGGCAAGCACCTTGCACACATCCTGCTCAGCAGACAGCAGGTGAGTGGCCACAATTATCCAGGAGTAACAGCAGGAAGGGACTGGCCCAGGGAGGTGAAGTTCTATAGTCATGCTGGTGAAATGGCATCTTTCTAAGGGGGCAAAAATTAATAAAACAAAAACACAGAGAGTGCTGCATGAAGGTGACCAGCAGATATTTGGCTTACTGGGGAAAAGGAGGAGGTCCCAAGTGGATCAGAGAAATCCTGCTGAGATTTGTTCCATTTAAGCTAAAGCTTTTCTCAATGAGGAAGAGGAGATCCAGGTCATAAATGACCTATGGCCAAACCATGTCACAACACAGCCAGGCCCACTCACCTAGTGGAAGTCAGAGAGCAGGAGGTGAGGATGGGTGAAAAGGAAAGCAGAATACAAAGTGTTAAAAATATTTATGGATCATTCAGAGGCACCTGCAAAACTACCTGAGAGAAAGGTGGTTGGCAGCCAATGCCCAGTGGCTCTGTGGCTTTGCCTGCAGAGAAGGGGAACAGGCTAGTACTTGACAGAAGTAACAGAAGTCTCTCTGAAAAGGCTCAAAAAAAGGCATTTCTGCCCCCCAGGAGCCTGCCATCATTTGCTGGGCCAGAGCTGGTGTTTTCTGCCCATGTGTTTGTCTCACACCAGTCACTGCTGATCACAGAGGAGCCCAAGGGGAGCTGTGGCCCCAGAGCTGTGTGTCCCAGCAAGGTGGAACAGCAGAGGAGGGACAAACTTGATTTCTCATAAAAACCCAATCCTAGAAAATTCAATAAACTTTATTTCATACAAGCCCTTTCTTTTGCTATGGGGCATTTGTTCCTGCCTGTTAAGCATTTGCTGTTGTGAAAACACACATTCCAGTATGCTGGAGAGTCTAAAACCAGTTAATGAGATGTCTGGGGTGTCCATTGCACACCTGCTCCCTGGATATTACAAAGACCATTTTTCATTGATGTTGGGATTAGGCTCCCTTTAATCTTACAGAAAATCTTATTAGGCTGTTCAAAATAAAAGCTTAAAGCTTAAAAGCCACCTCATCTTTTATAACCATCACATGCTGCTGTCACTCAGCCTGAAATCTGGAAGTGGTCAGTATTTTTGTATTGCAGCTTCTTCTTCTGTGTACTGAAAACATTTCTAGGAAAATTTTGTTCCTTGAATAAGGTTTTCATTTGGAAATTTCAAACCAAGGGCAGTGTCTGTTTTGGTTCTGTTTGAAACATCCCCTTTGTTGTAACTTCTGATCACTAGATTGTTTTCAGTTGATTTTCTAAAGATGAAAAATACAAAATACAAATATGTAGCATTCTCCATACTGAATTGGGCATAACTTTGAGGAGACCTGATCCCTTTGAAACCAACTAAATTGCTCCACTATTTCAAAGGTGATGCACAAGCAGGTGCTCTGTGTCTCAGGCTCTCAGGGATCTCCAGCCTGATCTCCTTCTGGAGAAAACACCATTTGGTGGCATTTTTTCCTCTCCTTCTTTCTCAGGGCCAGAGACCTGTCACACTGATTGGCTTCAGCCTGGGTGCCAGAGTCATTTACTTCTGCCTGCAGGAAATGGCTCAGGAAAAAGGTAACATTCACCTTCTAACCATTTTTCTTTTATTTTCCTTACTCCTGGTGGAGAAATTTTTGTTCCAAGAGGAAGAATACAGCTTGGCTCTTTTAGGATAAGAATAAAACAAAACAAAACAAAACAAAACAAACAAAAAAAAAACAACAACAAAAAAAACCCCAAGGTTTAAATGCCTTTGGAGCCAAATTCTTCTGTCATTTCCCCCAGTCCAGCAGAAAAAATCCACTGTATTCACTTGAGGGGTTTCAGTGGGGCATTTTGGTCTGTGAACAACAATGTGACATTTGTGATCAGTCTGGAGCTGCCCCTGCACTGCCTGATCCCAGCAGAGGATGCTTTGCCTTTCTTGGGAGCTCTCTGCAGCTCTTGCATCTGATTCCCTGAGTCCTGCCTTCCATTTAAGTCTCTGAAATGCCACTGTCATCTGCTATTTTCATGGTGATTTTCCCCCAAAGTCAAGTATAAAACCATCTGCCAATTTATTACCCATTGTGGTTCTGTTTATTAATAGATTTCTATTTTTAATTTAGAAAAAAAAATAAAAAGAGTAAAATCATTATGATCAGTTGATGAAAATTGTATCTTGGAGTTGAGTCAGCAGTGAGTGTGTGCAGCCTGCCTTCCCACCACGTTGCAATTTAACTCATTAACCACTTACTTCACAATAAATCATAACTAGGGAATTTTATAAAGGAAAATGTCCAGTAAAATCCAAGAAGGTGGGAACAGAGTCAAGTGAGGATGGAGAAGGTCAGGACTGACAGCTGTGTGCCAGAACTTCACTTCTGATTTAAGATAAAAGTCTTCAAATACAGGAATTCTGTTCTCAAAATAAATATAATCAAATCCAGAATAATCCTTGGTGAGTTACACCGGAGCCAGAACCCAGATCCTAATCTGGCCCTAGATCTACACATTTTGTGTCCTGAGAATGCCAAGGGCTGAGGAATTTCCAGGTTTTTATTGCAGTCTGCAGGCTCTGGAATGACACGAGCCCATAGCTTAGGGAGCAAATCCTTAGGGGTCTGCAAGGTTGGCTGCCACTGCAAAGAAATCCAAGTACTGTGGTGATGTATCAGAGCAGCTCCCACCATACACTGATTTTTCAGCTCCTTAATTGAATTCTGCAAGCTGAGCTGTTTGTGTGATGAAAAGCAGCATGTTTAGCACAGATTGCCAAGGCGTTCTCACAGGCACATTCCAGAGCAAGCCACAGAAGGAGCAGAGCTGGGACCTGGGACAGCTGAGACTGATTTGGGTTTGGACTTGGATGCCTCACATGAAAGGAACACACGGCCTCGTCATGCAGGCTCTGCATCCAGATGGCACTGGCATTTCTGAGGACAGAGAGCTAATGATGGATTGGCCAGTGGAACACCATGGCAGGAACACAGATTCTGTTCAAATGCTTCTCTGCAAAGCAATCCAACAACCTTGGGGTACTTCAGCACGGATCACTCCGGCAGCCAGAGCTCAGCAGGTTTCCAGAAAATGCCATTATGGCAGGAGCTGGAGTCAATGAGCCATCAGAGACACGTGGGAGGATCATTGCTCTGATTTCTTCATCGTCATTCCCATGCCTTTCAGTAAATACTCAGCAATTAGCAAACTAATGCAAATTGATAATAGCTGTTACCACCAGAGACCAAACCTTGAGACCCAGCTGTGTGTGACAGGGGTGAGGTGTCACACACTGGGTGTTTGGGACTGATCACAGCTCCTGTGACCATTATCCCACTGGGCTGTGATCCCTGCTGTGCTCAGCCCTGGGAATGGAACATCTGTACACAGCCAGGGCTGCATTCAGTGCTGTTCTCCCTGCAGTCAGGACTGATGTGCTGAGATGCTTTCCCTTTCCCAGTGAGTTCCATCCCTAGGGCACAGCAAAGCCCAGCTCCCAGGACTGGTTATGGTGTCTGGGACAGCTTCTTTCTTCCACACCTTTTCTGGAGAAGTCATCTTAATCAGGTTTGAATTTTGGCCTCTCATTCTCACTCCATTCTCACCTGCTTGGACTTAACTGGAAATTTTCCTTTATAAAACTCCTTATTCATTAGCCACTCTCTATGAGGGTAAATGGTTAATTAAGTAATTTTTTTCCACTGCTTTTACAGACTTTATTGTTCATCATCATCTAAAAGATTTACAAACTGTGAAATAGATTTCATTTATCATAAGCCTCAGCTGCTCTGCAGGCCAGTGATCTGTTCCCAGGTTTCTATCCTGTCAACATTCAAAGAAAATGAACATTTTTCAGCCAAGGCTAATTTTTTTTTTTTTTTGTTCTAAGCAAGCAATAAACTGGACAAAGGACTGGACAAACAAAAGCTTCCAACACTTTGCCCAAATATTCAGGATCCTGATGAATTAGCTGCTTGTTTATTCACTTGGCTCACACCACAGACATGGAATTTAGAACCTTGGTTGGGACAAGCTTCCTGCAAGACTCTGTGCTTCCTTTTCATTGCCCATAATTATGGGAACAGGACTTTATTGCTCACAGATTACACTCACAAAATTGAATTGCTCTTTGCTCTTTTTGATTGGTGCAAAAATTGCTCTGCAATAAGAAATAATTCCAGGAGAGCTCATTTGGATTTGTCAGGCACGGGATTTACACGGCAGAAAAGGAGGCAGGCACTGCAGGCAGCTCCAATCCTTTACTGCTATCAGGGAAAGGAAGCTAAGGGATTTAGATTTGAAAAGTGCCCAGGCAGAACCTCTCCCTCAAATGTTGGGTTTGGCTCAGGTCTGTGGAGCCTGGTCTGCCACAGGTGCTGAGGATGGATTTGGAATGTTCTGCTCATGAGTCTTCCATTTAACTGCTGTGGCATCAGAGCCTTCATCTCTCTTTACAAAGATTTATGGAAGATACTGATATATTGTTCAGGAGTTTAGGAAAGTAGCAGGGCTGCCCAATATTTCTCATTCAATCATTATTCCTCCTGAAATTGCCCAGCTGCAGCTCTTTGGTAAGTGAGGAGGATTTATTATGCTTAAAAAGTTAACATGCTGTTCAGCAAATCAGGCCCTGGGCTTTCATGTTACAGGAGAAGGAAATCAAAGAAGTTTGATGGATCTTCACTGGGTATTGGCAAGTTGTTGCTACTTCCGAATCAATATTAACAAATTGGGATTTCCCCTTGCATGTTCAGGTCATGTTTTTCATAGAATCAGCTGTGGGAAGAGCTCCTCATGCTTCACGTAGAACAACATTTGCTCACTCTGTGGGATCTCAGACCCCTTCACCTGTTTCAAAGCTCTGTGCAAACCCACATCAGGGAGTCTGCAGAAAGACCTTTCTAGGGGTTTCCAGCACCTTTTTGGGCAGAGGCCAGCCCACTTCTCCTTCCCAGTGCTTGGTCCTTTGCACTGTCTGAGAATCTCAGTTTTTCACATTTACTAACTCCAGGTGAATTGTGGACACTTGAGATGTATGCAAAGTTTTATTTATGATCCTCCTTTCCATTGTTTCTGTCTTTCAAGCAAATTGATTTTCACCTAAATTGTGATTTTTGTGCACATCTGAACACACTTCACATGAGAATATTTTCTGATCCATCTTCTGAATCTGAACTGTTGTGCTTTCACCTTGACAGACTCACAAGGGATCATTGAAGACGTTGTCTTACTGGGAGCTCCAGTGGAAGGAGAAGCCAAGCACTGGAGAGCTCTCACCAGAGTGGTGTCAGGCAGGATCATAAATGGCTTCTGCAGGTCAGTGTGAGCTCAGTGCCCAGCCTTGTTAGCCTGGAAGTGGTTTGGGGCATTTATCCCTTTCAAGCACTTTGTGAATGCTGGTGAGGACATTGAGCAGTGTCAGAGCCTCGTCCCTCCAGGCCTCTGCCTCAGATCCATTTGAGATGGCAGCTTCAGGAGGCAGCTGGAGCTGTTTGACAGAGCTCTTTGGCTCTTTGTGCCACTGGAAACCTGTGTTCATAGAGGGACAGAGTTCTACCACTCACAGCCTAAAGTGCCTGGGTTTGTGTGTGTAATCTGATGTATTCTGAAGGCCCTTTAAATCTCAGCTTTGTGTGAAGGACTGTAAATACAGCAGTTAAGTTTGCTGACTTAAAGATTGGGAATTAGAATCTATAAAAGCTTTAAGATGCAGTTCACTTGGGGCTGCTTATGGGGAAAAATATGTGAAAATCACAATGGAAGGAGCTCAAGCAAATTGAAGGGTTTTATATCTGGAGTGAGTTTCTGGTCAAGATAGTCCACATGAACGAGACATTTAACTTGCAAAGGAAGAATAATTGGAATAGCTGTATTAAATTTAGTAAGGATATGAAAGAATACAAAGATTGCCTTCAAAACAAATACCAGCCCTTTAAAACCACATTGAAAAACATTTTAGAAATAAAAGCAGACAACTGTTGGGCAGAGTTATGGGAGCTGCTGAGTGAGAGGAGGGAGGTTCAGAGGCCTGAAACAGCTGAAGGAATCTCAGAAAAGCTATTAAGTAATCAAGTGACAGCTTCAAACCTAATGACTGTGTCTTGGAAGATAATTGTGGCAGGAACACTGCTTACCAGCACAATTAGATAAGGGGAAATTAAAACCAAGGAATAAGCGGGGAAGACTAAAAACATGGGGAAATAAATTGAGAAATAACCAGGCAAGAAAATTAACAAAGAATCTTCAAGTCAAGACAGTTTATAAAGCTGTGAGCCCTCACGTCAAGGACAGGTGAAAATGCTGCTGGTGTTTTCCATGCATGCATCCATATGGATGCCTACACACATACATGGAACGTGGGGAAGTGCTGTGTTACTGTGATTCTAACAGAGTGTTTTAACTTAGAATGAATAATTAAATAAATTAATTTAAAGTCTTCAAGGTTAAAACAACAAATTATCAGTCCTATCTCTCAGCTAGGCTGGGAATTGTTGCTTTTGTCCTCTTTGGATCCCAGGATTTTCAGGGATGCCAGATGTAAACACCTCTTGCAGTGTTTCTTCCTGTGCCATAAGGAAAAGCTGCTTGCCTGGGAGTGCTGTGAGTTCCTCCAAGAAATCATAAATCATAGAAATCATTGCATATAACTGAGTTTACCCAGAAAATATTGTTCCTGTCTGTGTTCTACAAAAATAAATTTCACTGTATCACTGCTCAGTGTATCCATTTCCTGTAACACACACACACACACACACAGACACAAAAAAGATTTTTACAGTTTCTAAGCCTGCCTGTGCTGTTGGAATAAAATACAGTGTGGGTGTGTCCAGAGGGTTATTCAGGCAACCTGAGGGGCAGCTAGAGGAGGGAATTGAGAGATTTGGGGAATTTCTGTGAGGATTGAGGTAGAGAGAAAGATTCTACAAACATTTTGTGGTAAGGCCTCACCTGATTCTGATTTCTCTGGTCTCTTGCTTGCACAAAGGGTGGCCTCATTCTGTCACTTCAGAAGTAACTCTATTTAGGTTGGATGAATTACACTGAATAGAATTCCTGTGAGATCAGATTTGAGCCCAGCTGCTGAGCTTCAGTCCTTGTTCTCCTTTGGCTTTGCAATATGAGGGGACAGGGTGAGTGAGAGCCCTGTCAGCCCTTGGAGCTGTCCCCTTCCACTTAAACAG
The DNA here is from genome assembly GCF_028018845.1 of Melospiza georgiana. Lineage (NCBI taxonomy): Eukaryota > Metazoa > Chordata > Aves > Passeriformes > Passerellidae > Melospiza > Melospiza georgiana. The sequence continues at coordinate 5,034,321 of NC_080451.1, forward strand.
CAGGGCTGCAAATTCCCAGTGGGAAACCTCACCCAAATCAGTTGGACTGGCTCAGCTTTTGAAAGAACCAACACCTGAGCAGTGTGAATGTGTTATAAGGTTTTGCAGGGCTCTGCATAGACTTACAACTCCCAGTATGGAGTATTTGGGAGTAGTCAGGAATGGGCACCTTTGCCAGGAGCACTTCACCTGCTGCCATCACAGAGCACAAATCTCACTCATGTCCCACTTAAATCTGCTCTGTAGAGTACAGTGGCATTTTGGTACCCAGATTTTATGTTGTTGTTCAGCTCAGAAGAGTTTTGTGTTTCCTTCTCTCCTCATGCTACAGTCTACCCTGAAACTGTCACAGTGACTTATGGCACTGCTTTAGAGTGGGAACAAACCCTTCCTAGTTCTGTCACCGAAGCCATGTATTTCTACAGCACCTATAAATCAGGAGCACTCCCAGGAGCTTCACAGTTAATATTTATGTCCCAACATCAGTGTTGGAGGTCTCATTACTTTTACAGCTTTATGGCCTGGAGAACATAGCAGTACGTTAAAAAGATGAAATATGTCAATGTGCAAACCCTGAGCAAACATAGAAATAAACAGAAGGGTCAGATTTTTAAACTCCCTGCAGGTAAAGACACAACAGCCATGGATCAGGATTCAGTTCAGACTTACAGCCCTGTGTCCCAGGGGTCTGCCCTGGATCCAGCAAGTCATTCCTGTGTGGTTGCTGCATCACACAGACCTGCAGCAGGTCTTGGTCCAGACATCACTGTGCTTCCCAGCACTTCCACTCTCCTCATGGTCTGAGCAGTAACCCACTGGAAGTGTTCCAGGTCAGGGTGGGCAGGGCTTGGAGCAACCTGACCTAGTGGAAGGTGCTCCTGCCCATGGTGGGGGGTGGAACAGGATAAGCTTTAAGGTCCCTTCCTACTCAGACTGTTCTGGAATTCTTTGATTCCACATGGCATTGCTTGGACAACAAGATTATTCCCACTCTTCTCTGCTTCCAGGGGGGACTGGCTGCTGAGCTTTGTTTACAGAACCTCCTCTGTCCAGCTCAACGTTGCAGGCCTCCAGCCAGTCGACCTGGATGACAGGAGGATGGTGAACATGGACCTTTCCTCTGTGGTAAGTTCTCATATTCTCATTTTTTCTCCATCATTCTTTGCCTGCAGCACTGTAACCCCACAGTGACTGCCCTGGAGAAGCTGGGGACTGAAGAGAGCCCCTCTAGGTACATTGTCCCTCTTTCCTGGGTTTGAGAGAACTCTTTTCTACACTTCCCTCTGGATTTTGTTGGCCCAACTAGCGCTCAACACTGAGCAAAACAATGAGAATCTGCCTCTCCTCTTGGATATGTTTGGGGTTTTTTGGTTCTGACATATCTCATAGTGGAGATAGAAAATGCTGTCACTCCTCAAGAAGGGCCTTGCTGTCAGAGAATCATGGAAAGGTTTGGATTGGAAGGAGCTGAGTGCCAGGCCCTGTGAGTGTGGGTCCTGGGGAGGTGGGATCAGCAGCTGGAAAACGTGGATCTCAAACACGCACATGGCAGGTGCCAGCCACTATCTTATCTTGGTGGAGCCTCCACAGTGCTCAGGTTCAGGCTGGTACAGGCTCCTGGCCCTTGTACCTTGGTCCCCAGGGCTGCAGGAGCCGGAACTGCTCGGGAATTACAGAAGCTCTGTGACAGCAATGGTTGGTTTGCCAGGTCCTGCTGCCTTTTCAGAGTGTGTCTCCAGGAAACAGGGAGAGATTCACTGCTATATCTGGGAAACATTTAACTTCCTCAAAGCTGGCTGGTGTCATTAGTGATAAGCCACTGTTAGAACATCTGGCAATATATCTAAGCAATATTCAACTCAGTTATCTTACACTCATCACCACGTTGTTGGCTCTTCCACAGAAAACCAGGCAGGGCTTATCTTGTGCATCCATTTCCACAGAAATCTTGGCCATGCCATTGTGTTTTTTCATATCTTAATGTTTTAATTATTGTTTACTCTCTGCAAACTGGAAGATGCCCAACACAAAGCTTGGGATATTTCCATGGTGATCTCTTCTTCCCAAGTGTCCCCACAAGCTGGCAGGGACCATCAGTGCTGCTCTGGAGCTAAAGGCACTTGGAAGAGCTTTTAGATTTTCTGGAGCACCAGCTTGCTAAGCCTATAAATACCCAACTGTTCTCAGCTCATTTCATTCATGGTAACTGAGCTCTGCACAGCCCCTGGCAGCACACGCAGGGCTTGGTGCTGAGCAGAGAGAACAGAGCCTTGGAGGAACAAAACAGGGGCTTCCCAGGAGGAGGGGGTTCAGTGGAGGCTGTTACACATGGCCCATGCATCTTTGCATCTCTCTGGGCTGTCAGCATTTCCACACTCCCACATCCATTTTCTCACCATCCCAGAGCTGCCAGTACTCATTTGCTCTCTGGCATCTGTTGCTGGCATGAAAATGGCCCAAGATGCCAAGTGGTGGCACAGGGGTGACATTTCCTGTCAGTCAGTCCATGCCACCCCTCTCTTTTTGAGTTCTCTTCAGAGACCCTCCTTCTCATGCCCCTCTGCCTCCTGAAGAATGAAACCCCCTGAAGCCCTGCACACTTTATCCTGCCTGGATCACAGCAGCTTCTCCACTCCCCTCAGAGGAGCAGGATTTACATTTCACTGAATGAAAAAGGTTTGCAGAGCTGCTCTCTGCTCATCTCCCAGGGCTCTGTGTCTGCATCCTGGCTGCCTGCTGCCAGCAGTCAGTCCCAGTGCTGCTCTCCTTCAGAAGGAATTGACACTTCCTTCATCTCACTGCAAAGCTTTGGGGAGGAAAAATGTATGTTAAGTAGGTGTCATTGCCTTGATCCATTTTCCAGAGCAGGGGAAGAAATACAGTGCATTCTGGTGAACATTTTAGAAATAAAAGGAGCAAGAATGGGGAAGGAAATATCCACAGGCAATATTTTTTTAAAGTGGCAAGAAAGCAAAGATGGATTTTGCTGCAAGTACAGTGCATTAGCAGAACAGAAAAATACAAAGTGATATTCAGAGATATGTAGAGATACAGGTATTTTCTTTATGGGGACCAGCTCCACCCCTGCAGTTGCCCTTGTTGGAGGTCCCTGTGAGTGCCCTGCCAGGAGAAGGACAAGCTGTGAAAGAACAATAAAGTATTGATGCAAAGGTGCTCAGCATGAAAATATTATGAAGCACCAGCAGTGTTTTTGGCATCTCCTGGTCCATCCATAATGAAAACTGGTCTGTATCCAACCAGCTTGGTTCTCATTGCTGCAGCACCAGAATCCTCAAAAGAGGGGAGGATTAGGAGCCCTCAGTATAAACAGCAATTCACCTCCAAGGCCTCCATCTCATGTCTCTCTTGATTAGTGTGATTTTATCTGACTGTCAGTAAAAAAGCAGAGAGAAAAATATCCTCCCACTCAGCAAATGCAGTTAGAAAATCCTTCCTCGTGGTTACAAAGGGGCTGATTTATTCTGTGGATTTATTTGACAGCACCTGTTAGAGACCAAGGAAGTTGTGGAGCTGCAGGGGATTATCCTGATTGCTGTTTGTTCCCAGAGGAGTTTGTTCAGTGCAATCTGAATTAATATTTGAATATTGCAGAACTGCTCAAGGAGCACCTTCAGGGAGGCTCAGGAGTCAGCAACAAGTTAGGAATGGGCAGTTCCACAGCAGCAGCAGCAGTTGGGGATGAACTTTCAGGTTTAGAAGCAATGAGAATGCATGGCTGCAAGTCCAGTGGAGAGCAGGGCTGGATCTTAGAATTGTGGAATTGGTGAGGGGGAAAAAGCTCTCAAGAGACCCTTGAGGCCATTTGTTCCCCCAGCACTGCCAAGGCCACCACTGACCCATGTCCCCAAGTGCTGCATCCACACAGCTGTTAAATCCCTCCAGGGAAGGGAATGCCATCCTTGCCCTGGGCCAGGGCTGAACAGCCCTTCCCATGGAGAAATGTTCCCTGATATCCCTGATATCCAATCTCAATGTCCTCTGGCACAGACTGAGGCTGTTTCCTCTTGTCCTCTCACTTGTCAGCTGGGAGAAGAGACCAACCCCCCCTGGATCCCCCCTCCTGTCAGCTCTCAGAAAAGGGACCAAAATTCCCATTATGAGGGAAGACAGCTTCAAGGCAGTCAGGTACATCAATACCACTAGCAGATGGAAAGTCTGAATTTCATGAAATCCAATTGATTTGGCACTTCTGTGAGTCAGGCTTTTTTTTCTCCAAACACATTAAATTGTGGCTTTTCCCACTGTATTCCCAAGACTTGCAGCAAAGAAATAATTGTGGTTACAAAATATGGATTAATTAAGAACCCTGGGGAGTTGGAAAGGCAAAAAGAGGTTGCCAGTGTGTCACTGCTCCTTTGTTTGAGTTGTGAGCAGTGAGCAGTGCCACCTCCCCAAGGGCAGGATCAGAGCAACAAGAGCTTGGAGCAGAGCTTGGCTTCAGGGAGCTGCCTGGAGGAGCTGGGAGAGCCCCTCTCCCCTCAGGGCAACATGCAGGGCCTTGTGGAAACAATTCCATCTGCCTGTTGGGCTGTGAGGTCACAGGGATGGCTTCCACAGCCCTGGAATCATCAGTGGCTTCATCTTCTGTGCTCCTCGCTGCTGATGATTTGGGAGCTCCAAGAATCCCACATTAAATACATATTCAATATGGTTTTTTCCCTTTGGGACACAAGCAGAGAGTGCTGGCAGTGTCACTGTGTTAGAACAGAGGAAGAAACTGAAAAAGCTTTTCCAAAAGAAAAGTGCAAAGGAGGCCATTAATAACTTGCAGTTTGTTTTTGCTTTGTGGCTGACAAACCTCAGAGGCTGCTGTCCCTCCTCACTCCTCACACAGACTGCTCGAGCTGGATGTGCTTTGTGGGAGCCTGGGGGTGCTCAGCTGCTTCTAAAGGCAGAGAGAACCATTTTACAGGACTCACATTTCATAAGGTTGGTGCCCAAATGAATTCCCACAACCAGGAACAAGCAGAGAGCCACAGTTTCCTGCAGATCTACAGGAGGGATTTTCCCATTCCCCCTTGGTGCCTGGAACAGGTGTGTATCCTTCCACAGGGGATTCCCACATCATCTGTGGGGTGTGTGGAGAGTGTTCACAGCCCCCAGCCACCCTGGGCAGGGCTGAATTCCTGGCACTGCAGCTTCTCCTCCAGCTCCAGAAGAGCTGAGGGCACCAGCGCCACCTTTGAGTGGCTCACAGATGGTCTGTATTGCCCTCAAACCCAGCCCAGCAGAGGAAATTCACTGCTCCTTTGCAGAGCCAGCAAAGTGGTGATGCCAGCACATCTTCCTCTTTTGGAACATAAGAACTGGCATCACAAATCACCTTTGGCAGATTTTCTGTTCCCCCTTAGAGCACTTTGCATGTGGAAATGGGACAGTTTGCACTGCATCCCTGTTCTTTCCTGGTTTGCAGTGGGCAGGTCTGTAGCTGTTGGCTTTGCAGGCAGCTTTCCCCATCCCAGCCCTTGGTGGAGCAAAGCTGTGGGAGTTGTCCCAAAGTGCTGCTCAGCTGGAATCTTCAGGAATGGCCACACAGAGCCCAGACAGGTGAATTAAGGATAGAAAATTAAGGATAGAAAATTCAGCTTTTCATTTCCTGTCTTCTGCTGGAACACAACACTGATTCTGTTTTATTTCTCTGCTCCCTTTGAGCTCCCATTCTGACCTTCTCAGCTAACATGGAAACAAAATCCCAGGGCAGCAGGCAATTAGAAGTGTTAATCAGGGGGAAGGCTGACTCTGCTGACTCCTTGTGCACATCAAGGGTTTGAGATGCTGCAATTAGAGCAGCTGAATTATTGATAGGAGCTGAATGTCACTGAAATGCCACGAAGGTGTCACTGCCCTGGTGACACTGGGGGAAGGGGAGGGTTTAAACCTCCTGCAAAACCCCATGAGGTGGATTTATAGGACATCACATTGCTGAGGAGAGACATGGCACTGCTCCACAGCTCTTGGAATTTCCAAATGCCCAAGACTTCTTGCCCAGACACATGATTGCCATCAGCTTATGAGGGATGAGTCAGAACAGGTCACTGTCCCCAAAATCAGCAAAAGTTCCTTTAGTTAATCTCAGGTGGTCTTGTTTTGTGGAGTTGGGCTGAGAACTCGTTTGAAAGCAGCAGAGATGGTGATGTTTGAGCTGCCAAATCTTGTGTATTCCTGGAGCAAGATGGGGAGAGGAAGGGTGACAGCCCCTTTGGGTGTTGCAGGAGCCATCCTCTGCTTCAGGCTGGTCCTCATACTTCCCTCTGGTTATGGACACCAAACCTCATCTCATGTTCTTGTGTGGAATCCTGAAGAATTTTCCATAATCTTCCATATTTTCCATAATTTTCCATAAAAATACTGATCAATATGTCCAGTATTTTGGGTCACTAATGGCCTGCTGTGGCTTCTAGTGGCAGACACCAGGATCCCCAAAGCTCTTTTTTAGGATCACTCCAATTCAGTGTATCAATCCAGTCTTTATTTTTGGGATCTCTTGTCCTCCGTGGCCCAAGACATTATGTCCAAATTGTTTCCCAGTGATAATTATATGCACAGTTTATACTGGGTCTTTTAAAACACTCTTTAAACCATTGAATTGAAATAATTTCCACTTGGATTAGCACCAAAAAACGAGTATTTAATTGTTGCTACCTTATAAATGAATGGCAGTAGTTGGGAAGAGCATCAACAAAAAACAGCCAACAGCAGCTCCACAAACAGCTGAAAAATCAATGGAAGAGCTGTTTCCTTTAGGGGGATGGCTTGGAGTGCATTTCTGGCTACAGAGGGACATTTCTGAAGGCACATTTCCCTTGAAATTCTTTCAAGGACTCCTTTACTAATTCAGAATATTAATTCCCACTTTTGTGCTGCCTGTTGTCACTAATGTACAGCTGCTCTCCATTTGTCCCTTAGACCTTCAGAACTTGATTCCTCCATTTGCTCCCTGGGTTTTCTTGTGATATTCTGTATTTTACTCTTCTCCATCTTCCTCTTGGAATTGCTGAAAGTAAATTGAGCATAAAGCTGGCAGAGATTTTCAGCAATGGATGAATCCAGCAAAAGCCAATGATTACTCAGAATTTTCAACATTGATCACAAAACATATCAAAGTTTGGTGGGAAAAAACTCTTGGAAAAAACTCTTGCCTTGGTGTAGAATTGCCTGAGGGTGTCTGAGGGAAGCATCCCTCAATTACCAGCCCAGAAGTGACAATGACTGGATCAATCTGTTGTGGCTGAAAGATGATTGCAGGAAAAATTACAGTCTGGCTCAAAAAATATCACTGCAATGAAAGGAGAACTTTTACCAGTCGAGTGAGTTTTGAAATGAGAAGAAAAATAAGAATTGAGTGACTTATTCTGTCCACAAGGACTGTGATTGTGCAAAGGGATGATGTGAAAGCGAAGCCTCTGAGCCTCAGCAGAATAATTCTTTATTCCCTCAATTTGGCAGAGCAGAAATAGAAACATTAAAGAGGAATAATGTAAATGACATTGTCAGGATTTCCAAAATAAATTCAGCTCTATCAATTTTTCTTCAAATATATTTTTGATTAGTTTCTCAAGGACTGCTGGTGCCCAGGATGCACCATTGCTGCAGGTGCCAAATTGAATCAATTTTTTAATAAATCCATTTAAATTGTAGCTTCTGAATTATTGGATGCATTCACTGTCCTCACTTTGACATTGTTTCCTGAGGATGCAAACAGAAGAATTTTATTCCTATTCTAACTTCATTGAGCACAGCCTGTGTCAAGGTGTGTGGAATGGTTTCTGTTTCCTGCTGTCTCTGGATTTTCCATCTCCTCTGCCCAGGCAGCATCAGGGCTTTGCCATGAGCTGTCAGAAAACTGTGGGGAACCCCAGGACATTTTCTGCCAGGCTGAGAATGGGGATTGTTCAGCCTGGAGAGGAGAAGGCTCCAGGGAGAGCTCAGAGCCCTTCCAGGGCCTAAAGGGGCTCCAGGAGAGCTGGAGAGGGACTGGGGACAGGGGATGGAGGGACAGGACACAGGGAATGGCTTCCACTGCCAGAGGGCAGGGCTGGATGGGATATTGGGCAGGAATTGTTCCCTGTGAGAGTGGGCAGGGCCTGGCACAGGGTGCCCAGAGCAGCTGTGGCTGCCCCTGGATCCCTGGCAGTGCCCAAGGCCAGGCTGGACAGGGCTGGGAGCAGCCTGGGACAGTGGAAGGTGTCCCTGCCATGGCAGGGGTGGAATTGGAGGATCCTCAAGGTCCCTTGCAGCCCAAACCACTCTGGGATTCTGTGGATGCCCTCTGTGATGCAGGATGTAGCCAGAGTCTCACTTAAGGCTTTCAGTGACATGTGGGAATATCTGTGACCAGGGGAGCCTGCCAGCTTGGCACAGCTGACTGGAGTTTGAGGGACAGCCTGGCAGAGCCTGTGCCACCTTTTGGGCTGTGTGGGTTCTGAGGCAGCAAACAGAACTGAGGAGTTTTTGGGAAGGGACATCTGAGCTTCTTCCCTTGTGCACCAGCAGCTCCCAGACGTGGCAGCTCAGTTCAGAGCAGGGCTGGACTCCAGTGCTTGTCCTGGACATCACCTTCACTGTAGCTTTGGGAAAGGGAGAGTGGAAAATAGCAACACCTGAGGGGCTGAGCTGAGTGTGACAGCCAGGGCAGGTGAGGGCTCCTGGGAGGTGAGCTGTGATTATCCACTGAGCTCCAGAGCCTTCAGCTCACTCCAGGAACTCCTTCAGCCCCCATAAAATACCATTTGCTATGAAAAACAGACAGTGTTAGCCAAAAGGGAGTCCTGAAGGATCCCCCCCAAGGTTGTCGCTGCTCCTGCTGAAATAACCAAGCTCTGCAGAGGTGTTTGAACTTAAGGGGATCTTTTGCTGTGGAATAAGGTTGCTCTGCGGAGGATTTGATGGGCTTAAAACACATCAAAGCAGTGAAATTCTCGGGTGTATGAGTGACCTGTGCATTCCCCAGCACACTGCTGCCTCCACAGTGATTCCCTGTGAATCCAGGGGGGTTTGGTGAGGGGGAGCAGGAGGAAGGCCCAGCTGAGCTGCCCTGCCCACAGGGAGCAGAGGGGTGAGGGACACTCAGCTGAGCTCTGGCAGTTCCACAGCCCTGCAGAGCATTTGGAGCCATGTGCACTCCTGTGCTGGCTGCTTGGGATGGGTGGAGGAGCTTTTATTGAAGGGCACTGGATGGGAGCTGAAGATTCTTGACTCTGGAGCGAGCAATGAAGCGTTATCTTGCTGTACTGAGCTTGTCCCCGTGGCGTCATTTTTGTGACGTCAGTGCTGTGGTATCAGAGTTGTGATATCAGAGTTGTGGTATCAGAGTTGTGGTATCAGAGTTGTGGTATCAGTGTTGTGACTGAGTTGTGCCTGTCCCTGAGTCAGTGGAGTCCCAGGATCATGGGGAATGTCTCCTCTCTCCTCTGCCCTTCCCTTGGCATTCTGGGCAATGTCTCCTCTCTCCTTGCCCTTCCTCTGCCCTTCCCTTGGCAGCACCCACTCCAGGACACGCCAGGTTCCTGGCAGTGAAACCAGGGAGAAACCAGAATTCTTAATCCTCTGTATCCAACAGCAACACTGCCCTGGCAGTTTCATCGTCACAACTGATTGTTCTCAGGGATTTTTTTTTTTATACTTTTGGGTGTATTTGGACTTGAAAACCTTTCCAAACATGCTGAGCTGACTGGCTGGTGGATCCCCATCAGCTCTGTCCCCTGGAGATCCTGGTGTGGCACTGGAGTCCTGCAGCAGCAGTGCCAGAGGCAGCTGGCTCGTGGCTCCCAGTGAGTCAAAACAACCATAAAGTCAAATGGTTGACTGGGATCAGTCAACCAAATATGTCTGGGGCAAGTCACCTAAACAATCCCAGTGAATCCACCCCACTGCATTCCTTAAAACAAGCAAAAATGTATTTGCTCTGGTGCCAAGCACACTTCCTTTTGTCCTAAATTCCCCCTGCACTTTGTTCTGACAAATATAAATGTAGTTCTTTATTTGCCTTTTAAGTTTTTATTGACAATGCTGTCGGTGTTCCCCTCCCATCTCCAGCACCACCTGCCCAGCAGAGGAATTCAGCCTTTCAGACTGAAGATGAAAACAGGCTTTAGTAAGTGGAATTGCTGGGGTTTCCCACTTTAAAGAGGCAAGGCAGTTTGTTTGCTGCTCTTTTGCTGGTGGCTCGGTGCAGCAGAGAAGAGTCCTCCCTCCTCTCACACTTCTCAGGGGCTGCTCTGGTCCAGCTTTATGGAACCCTCTCCCCTGCTATCCTGGAGACAGCAGTGAGTGTCCTTGGAAGAGGTTGAGCAGAGCTGCAAGAGGGACAGACTCTCAGGAGGTCTCAGCTTTTCTTTCAGCTGCATGAGCTCCTCAGAATGGCTCACACCCAGCATCCCTCAGGGAAGAGGAATTCCCTGTTGTTTTAGTGGAAGCTGCTGGATACTGAGGAGTAATGAAAATCAGTCCTTAGGGTGGCAGAGGAAATTTGTTGTGTCTGACTAATGAGTCAGTAACAGCAGGCTGATCGTTCCCAAGGCAGGGCAGGCAGATGGTGTGACTGGAGAGCTTCTGAGTGCAGCACACCAAGAGCCTTCAGCCCCTGCTCCCAGTAACTCCAGTTCCTTCCTGTCTCTGCCCACTTTGCCCAAGGCTGTGCTCATTCAGCCCCCTCAGTGAGAAGTAAAAGGGTTGTACTTTTCTACAGCTCCCAGCCCTTCCATGGTTAATTATTTTAATTAACTAATCTGTTCAAAACATCCAGAGCCCGTTGAGCCATCTGGACAGATTCAAGTCACATATTTGTATTCCTGATGTGCTGATTAAATCCTTCCGTTTGCTCCAAGGCCTCAGTGCAGCCAAATGTGCCCCTCCAAAGCTGCTTCACACAAACAGCTCAGGGGGTTGGGGCTTGGATTTGTGGGGGAAAGGTTGTTTTTAGCTTTGGGAGAGGTGTGCTGGAACCCTGGTGCTGGCACAGCCCTGAATCCCACAGTGCTTTGGGCTGGGAGGGACCTTAAAGCCCATCCAGTGTCACCCCTTGCCATGGGCAGGGACACCTTCCATGATCCCAGGCTGCTCCAAGCCCTGTCCAACCTGGCCTTGGGCACTGCCAGGGATCCAGGGGCAGCTGAAGGATTGCTCTGGCACCAGGCAGGAGATGAGCAGAGGGCCCAGGGCTGGGGTCTGTACAGAGCTCTGTGAAAAGCTCTTACCATCATCATCCCTTCCTGGGGGTGTCATCCCTGTGTTGAGAAGCAGGAATCCTGGGACTGAGGTTATGGGTATTCTCTGTTGTGGAAATTCCCTAATTACCAGCAAGGCTTGGAAAAATAAAAGGCCAAGACAAATCTCTGGCTGGGTCAGGAAGATTTAAACTGCTAAAAACTGGATTTACCAGAGAGGCTGAAGTATCTGGGGATGCTGTTGGTACATCAGCACTTGGGACACCTGGAATGGGGAAGGAATTTCAGCCTCTCCAGCCACGTGGCCTTTGGTATCAAGAACAATGACGTGCAGAGGAGATTTCCTCTCCTCCTGTGCCCTGATTGGAAGGAAACTTTACAACATCCATCTCAGAAGGGGTTATCTTGTCGTGGAATTCATTTTACAGTAAAACTGTCTGGGTTTTTACACATACTGTTGACCTTTAATTAGTATATGAACCCATAACTCCCGGGCTCCCAGTTTTATACAGGGCAGGATGGATCAGTGCAATTCCTCAGCTTGGGAGTTGTGTGAGCTTTAATGACTCTGCCTTAATTTAAATAAGATAACCTTGGCTTTTGCAAGGGAGCTGAGGCACCTGGAGGACACCTTTTGCAAGAGCAGGCAACTGAGCTAAGAGAACTCTCTTGCCTGGGTGTCTCTCCCATGGCAGAGCTCCTCCTTTACCCCCTGGCACCCAGGATTTGGGGGGTGGAAAAGCTTTTAAACCTCTCAGAGGAAAACTCATCCAGCACCAAAGTGCCCCAAACACTGCAGCCACTTCAGGCTGGTTGATGGACACTTACCCAGTGGTGATTCCACCACTCCTGGAAACATAAAACACGTGAATGTGGCACTTGAGGACATGGGTTAGTGGTGGCCTCAGCATGATGGACTTGATGGCCACAAACATCTTTTCTAACCTTAACAATTCCATGATTCTGGGATTTTTTTCCAGCCTCATTCTTTCCATGTGTCAGAGCCAAACCCAAGTCTCTCGGTGGTGGTGGCTGTTGGGATGAAGGGCTTGGCTGAGCTGGATCCCTGTGGGTTCCTGTCACAGACATCTTTTGTGAAAAATCCTTTCTTGGGATTTTTCCCCCTTCTGCCTCAGCAACAAAGTGTAAACAATGGTTATCTGCTGCTGTGGAATGCAGCAGGTGGATCCGTGATTGGTCTCCTGTGGATGTTTGGATTTACTGACCACTCACGGCAGAGCTGGGTCTCACTCTCTGCTGAGACACAGATCTTTGTTATCATTATTTTCTATTCTTAGCTTAGCCAGCCTTCTGAGAGCTTTCCTTCTATTCTTTTTAGTATAGTTATAATGTAATATATATCATAAAATAATAAATCAAGCCTTCTGAACATGAGGTCAACATTCTCGTCTATCTCTCACCCTGAAAACCCTTGTGACCACTGTCACAGGCTCCCCCTCACAGGATCCTTGTTCCCTGCAGGTAAACGGCCACCTGGACTACATGAAGCAGATGGACACGATCCTAAAAGCCGTGGGCATTAAAACCAAGGACTGCCAGCTGCAAGAGAGGGGCAGTGGCAGTCTGTTTTCCCCTCAAGCCAGGAAATCCCAGCGGGCAGCTGGCAGCGAGGCTCGGGGAGAGGAAAACGCCAGGAAAGAGGTGGAGGATGAGGCTGGGAGTGAGGCTCTCCCAGCTGGCTGTGCTCACCGACAGAATTCCTCCAGCTCTGCCCTGGGAGAGCCCTCTGCTCCCTGCCCAGACTGCTCACACAGCACAGACAGCAAGGACCAGGCAGTGGGGGAAGGAGCAAACTAGGGCAGAGCAGCTCAGCCAGCACAAAAACCGCTGTCAGCACATCCGTGGCTCCGGGATTCCCAGAGGATGGAGCTGCAGCTGCAGTTGGCAGCCCCTCCGGAGCAAAGTGTGGCACTGCCGTGGCACCGCATCAGAGGCTCGGAGCAGCCGCCCACGGCACCTCCCCGAGGCGGGAGAGGGCACATTCCTGCCTCAGCCTGCCCTGCTCCAAGGAATCCGAGCCAGATCCCATCCAAATCCTCGCGGGAAGCAGCTGCGCCCCTCGGCACCGTGTCCCTGCTGTGACTGGGGGAAGCAGGTGGCTCTGAGGGGATTTTAAACATTTCACAGAGAAAGGTTCATTATAGGAAATTAAAAACAATTCTCCACTAGAGATGAGTTTGGTTTGAGGATCTCAGGGGTGTTCCAGGCTCTACCTGCCCCACTCTGGACAGATGTGGATCTGCTCACCAGCTCTGCTGACCAGGAGGGGAAAGGCTGGGGCTGCCAGGCTTCCTTCCCTGCCTGCTGCAGGTTTGCTGCCAGGCCTCAGGCACTTTCCCAAATCCAAGATGGTTTCCCTGTCTCCAGGCTGAGGTTGGTGGGTGTTGGAGGCCCTGTTAGAAACATGTTTGGGACCCTGGGGGAAAGCAGCAGGAAAACCAGGGGGGTTTTGGATGGTTTATGAAAATCCAGGGTTCTCCAAGCCAGCAACCCACTGAGACTTTCCTTTTGTGTCCCACAGATGTCTCCAGCCTTAAAAGCTCCATCCAGACATATTTTTAATTGGCTTAGAATAAAACCAATACTTGGCACAGGATAAACATGGATCTGCTTGATTTCTACCTCCTTCCATAAAAGTGAGTTGGCTCCACTCTCTTCATCCCCAGTCTCAGAGCAGAGGGAAGGACCCAGCCCTACATTCCCTGCCAGCACAGCTCCAGAATAATCCACATCATGTGGATCATGTGGATCATGTGGAAGATGTGGGAATGATGCACATCTTCCACAAAAGCCCCTTTTCTGGCCAGTGTTGCTGCTGAGCCCAGGCAAGTGCCTCAGGCAGGAGTGTGGCAGGAGGGTGATCACACTCTGGGGTTTTATGCTTTGCCACAAGGGAGGGTTCAAACTCTTCCATCCCCATCTGGGGGTCCTGTAGACTCATGAGAGGGAAATACTGGGATTGCACCTTCCAGTTTTGGTTGACACAGGGCTCTCCCCCTCCTCCTCTCCAACAGCCATGTTAATCCCCCTCCCATTCCCAGCTTCCTGCAGACCTTACCTGCAGATCATTCCTCGTGGAGTCAGGCTCAGCTGGGTTTGGGGTGATGCTGTGAGCCAGCAA